>NC_136988.1:5310027-5720027 GCF_032717465.1 Coenobita brevimanus | reverse complement strand
CTTTCAGTGTACATTTTTTGCACAGTCTAATGACAGCAAATGCTGCTCTGTCAGATACACTGCTGAATTTAACAATGTTGTCTGCAAGATTTCTGTTCATCAGAAATCCTACACAACTAAGTCTTTCATTTTCCCTTCCTCTGTAGTAATATATATATATATATATATATATATATATATATATATATATATATATATATATATATATATATATACATATATATGTATACTGTATACACACACACACACACATATATATTATATATATATATATATATATATATATATATATATATGAAGCCTCTGTGGTACAGTGGTAAATTGTGCGTTTTCATACACTAAAGAACGAAGGTTAACGCCCCACCAGGGTAATAAACACTGGGAGCGTTTTTCAGGCCATGTACTGCATTGGCGGACACAAGGGGTGCTTTGGTTGAACCTGTGTCGCATAATATAAAGTATGATTGCACCCAGTCAGCTTGCGCGGGCCGATTACACTTGGTTCACAGGCTACACACACATCCAAAGCCATTCTAACACTACAATTACACTTACAAGCAGTTCTCACCCTACACACAATCTCTACTAGACAGCCTAAACCACCTGGTAGAGATACATTGGCTGTATTAGCCCCATTTCGGTCGGGATAGGCCGGTCCTGCAGTGGACACACAAACAGCTGATGCTCTCCAACACAAATTTCTCTAACTATCTGCACCAAACTACATGCACAGTACACACTACACTTCCTTTTCCAAATTTCAAACCAAAAAAAAATGCCGTTTTATCACCCAATCTCGGAGTCCCCATGGGGGGGGGTACCATAAATGCCCTCCACCTTCTGCCCCTCTCCCGATGACGATTCGAGGTGCCTGGAACCAATGTCTAACTCTCTTCTGCTTCATTTCTGCAACATTCGCAGCCTTTCCTCTAACTTTTGCTCTGTTGAGCACCACCTTTCCTCCTCTAAACCTCACCTTTTTCTAACTGAGACTCAGCTGTCTGATGCAACTGACAGCAAACCCTTTTCTGTATCCTCTTACTTTCTCTATACTCATTTCAAAGCCAAAGGTGGCTGTTGTGTATATATACGCAACGACTTAGCTTGCTCTCGTGTTCCTGAACTCAATTCTTCTGAATTCTCTACACTCTGGCTTCGGCTTTCCTGTCATTCTCTGACTAAATATATCAGTGCTGTTTATTTATCCCCTATTTCTACTGACTATCAAAAATTCTTCAACTATCTTACTTCCACGATGGAACACATTCTATCCATTTCTCCTTTTTCTGAAATCTCCATTCTAGGAGATTTCAATGTCCACCACCACCTCTGGCTCTCCTCTCCTTTCTCTGATCCACCTTGTGAACAAGGCTACATCTTTTCTATCCTTAATGACCTAGAGCAGCTCGTACAGCACCCTACCCATATCCCAAACCACCTTGGAGAGAGCTCCAACATACTTGACCTCTTCCTTACAACTAATCCTTCTGCTTACGCTGTTAATCTTTTCTCTCTGTTGGGCTCCTCCAATCACAACATTATCACCTTAACCTGTCCTATCACTCCAGTACGGCCTGAGGACCCTCCAGGAAAACGTTGCCTGTTGTGTTTTGGAGCCGAGGATTGGGAGCCCTTCTGGCAGTACTTCTTTGATTTTCCCTGGAATGATCATTGCTTCCATGGCATGGAGCCATCAGAGTGTGCCTTGAGCATTACGGAGGTTATTCTCTCGGGCATGGAAGCATACATTCCTTTCTCATATCCTTTGACTAACGCAAGAAAACATTGGTTTAATCACGCTTGTTCAAATGCTGTACGCAACAAGGAGAGGGCCTACAAAAGGTACCGGAGCCAACCCACCCCTGAATCACATCATCTTTATGTTTCTGCCCGGAATCATGCTAAGTCTGTTCTTCACTCTGCTAAAAATAATTTCATCCGTACTAAATGCTCTCAACTCTCCAACTCAAATTCTTCCTGCTCCTTCTGGCACCTAGCCAAAAACCTTTCTAACAACTTTACCTCATCATCCTTCCCTCCTCTTTTCTACTCTGATGGTTCTGTAGCTATTTGTTCTACTGATAAAGCAGATCTCTTCTCACAGACTTTCTCCCCCAATTCCACCTTAGACGATTCCGGTGCTGTTCCTCTGTCGCTTCCCGCCTCTGACTTCCTCATGGCTGACATTAAAATTTCTTCAGCTGATGAATTTTCTGGCCTCAATACTAATATGGCATATGGGCCTGATGGAGTCCTTCCTGCTGCTCTCAATAACTGTGCTTCTGTGCTTACACCATGCCTAGGAAAACCCTTTTGCCTTTGTCTGTCAACTTGTACCTTTCCTTCTTGCTGGAAATTTGCTCTCATTCAGCCAGTCTCAAGGAAGGGTGACCACTCCCAGCCCTCCAACTATCGTCCAATTGGTTTAACGTCCTGTATTTCAAAAGTTTTTGAGTTAATTCTCAATAGAAAAATATTAAGTCATCTTTCCTATCACAACCTTCTTTCTGATCGTCAGTACGGGTTCCAACAGGAACGCTCCACTGGCGATCTTCTCAACTACCTTTCAGACTCCTGGTCATCCTCCTTTCGGGACTTTGGCGAAAGCTTTGCCATTGCACTTGACATCTGAAAGGCTTTCGATCGAGTCTGGCATAAATCTTTAATTTCCAAACTGCCCTCTTACGGTTTCTATCCTTCTATCTGTGCCTTCATCACTAGCTTCCTTTCTGGTCGTTCTAAAGCTGCTGTTGTAGATGGCCATCATTCATCTCCTAGATCTGTTAACAGTGGTGTTCCTCAGGGCTCTGTCCTATCACCAATTCTCTTCCTTTTATTCATCAATGACTTTCTAAGCTGTACATCTAACCCTATCCACTCATACGCTGATGACTTCACCCTTCACCTTTCCATTCGGTTCCTGCAATGCCCATCTCAGCAGTTCCTTCAACAAACAAGGGATGAGGCTATGGCACACCTAGTGACTGACTTGGCTCGTATTTCTGAGTGGGGTAAAAATAATCTTGTTGTTTTTAATGCATTTAAGATTCAGTTCTTACACCTATCAACCCGACAAAATCTTCCACAGGTATACCCACTGTTTAATAGTATTCAGCTTAATCCTGCATCATCCTTGAACATGGTTGGGGTTTCATTTACTCGGGACTTGTCTTGTAAAGATCATATTAAATCTCTTGTAAAATCTGCTTCCAAGAGATTGGGTGTGCTAAGCCGACTCCGTTCTTTCTTTACCCCTGGACAATTGTTGACTCTATACAGGGGTTTTATCTGTCCCTGTGTGGTGTACAACTCTCATGTGTGGGGAGGCACACCACATACAGCTCTTTTCAATAGGGTGGAATGAATGGCATTTCGTCTCATTAACTCTCCTCCTGTTAATGACTCCCTTCAACATCTGTCTCTTTGCTGCACTGTTGCATCATTATCTCTTTTCTATCGCTACTTTAATGGTCACTGCTGCTCTGAACTGTCTGCATGCATTCCTCCACCTCTACGACGGGCGCGTAGCACCCGTCTAGCAGCAAACTCTCATCCCTTTTCTCTCCATCTCTCTAATGCAAGAGTTAACCGTTACTCCCAGTCCTTCATTTATGCATCAGGTCAACTCTGTAACTGTCTCCCTCTGTCTGTATTTCCTGCTGCCTATGATCTCCAGTCTTTCAAACGCAGTGTGTCCAGGCATCTCAAAATGAATGGATCTTGAATTTGGCTCTGTCTTGTATTTTGTTTTTCTCTTGAAGGGAACTCTTATTGCGGGCTCATGGCCTTTGGTTCCTTCCTCCTCGCATAAAAAAAGTGTGTATATATATATATATATATATATATATATATATATATATATATATATATATATATATATATATATATACATATATATATACATATATATATATATATATATATATATATATATATATATATATATATATATATATATATATATATATATATATATATGAGCCTCTGTGGCACAGTGGTAAAATGTGCGTTTTCGTACACTGGAGAGCGAGGGTTCGCGCCCCTGCCAGGGTCAGAAACTTTGGAAGCATTGTCCCGGCGGCTACCAGGGGTGCTGTGGTTGAACCAGTGTCGCATACCGTAAAGTATGTTTGCACCCAGTCGGCTTGCACTGGCCGATTACACTTGGTTCACAGACTACACACATATCCAAAGCCACTACAAGATTACAGTCACAATTACAAGCACTTCTCATCCTAGATACAATCTCTACCAGAGAGCCTAAGCCACTTGATAGAAATACATAGGCTGTATCGTCCCTACGTCGGTCGGGATCGGCCGGTCCCACAGTGGATACTCAAACGGCTGCTGCTGATGATGATCTATCTATCTGTCTATATATATATATATATATATATATATATATATATATATATATATATATATATATATATATATATATTTATATTTATATCTATATCTATCTATCTATCTATCTATCTATCTATCTATATACACACATATATATATATATATATATATCTATCTATCTATCTATATATATATATATATATATATATATATATATATATATAAATTCATCTCTCTCCCTCTCTCTCTCTCTCTCTCTCTCTCTCTCTCTCTCTCTCTCTCTCTCACACTCTCTCTTTATATATATATATATATATATATATATATATATATATATATAGAGAGAGAGAGAGAGAGAGAGAGAGAGAGAGAGAGAGATACATAGAAATACATGTGAATATATATATATATATATATATATATATATATATATAAAGGAGTAGACTGTAGCACCAGTCGAGCAGGGCAGTACTCCCGAGGTGGATGGAAAGCTGATGACAGGGAGTGCTGGAGCTCCCGTTTCATCAGCCCTCAGGACTAGTTCCTGACCATCCCCCTTTGCTGAACTTTTTCAGTGTCTCAGTTACACAGATAGTAGGCCAGCATACTCTCTAGTACAAATTTCTCTATCTACACCAAACTACATGCACAGTACACACTACACTTCCTTTTCCAAAAATCAAAAATAATGGCGTCACAACACACAGCCTCGGAGTTCCCAGGGGGGGGAACCATAAATGCCCCCACCTTCCGCCCCTCTCCCGATGACGACTCGAGGTGCCTAGAACCACTGTCTGACTCTCTTCTTCTTCATTTCTGCAACATTCGCGGCCTTTCCTCTAACTTTCGCTCTGTTGAGCACCACCTTTCCTCCTCTAAACCTCACCTTCTTTTTCTAACGGAGACTCAGCTGTCTGAGGCAACTGACAGCAAACCCTTTTCTGTATCCTCCTACTTTCTCTATACTCATTTCAAAGCCAAAGGTGGCTGTTGTGTATATATTCGGAACGACTTATCTTGTTCTCGTGTTCCTGAACTCGATTCTTCTGAATTCTCTACACTCTGGCTTCGGCTTTCCTGTTATTCTCTGACTAAATATATCTGTGCTGTTTACTTATCCCCTAATTCTACTATCAAAAATTCTTCGACTATCCTACTTCGACGATGGAACACATTCTATCCATTTCTCCTTTCTCTGAAATCTCCATTCTAGGAGATTTCAATGTTCACCACCACCTCTGGCTCTCCTCTCCTTTCATGGATCCACCTGGCGAACAAGCCTACATCTTTTCTATCCTTAATGACCTAGAGCAGCTTGTACAGCACCTTACCCGTATCCCTGACCGCCTTGGAGAGAGCCCCAACATACTTGACCTCTTCCTCACAACTAATCCTTCTGCTTACTCTGTTAATCTTTTCTCTCCGTTGGGCTCCTCCAATCACAACCTTATTACCTTAACCTGTCCTATCACTCTGGTACGGCCTGTGGACCCTCCAGGGAAACGTCGTCTGTGGCATTTTGGAGCCGCGGACTGGTAGGCCCTCAGGCAGTACTTCTTTGATTTTCCCTAGAATGATTATTGCTTCCGTGGCCGGGAGCCATCTGAGTGTGCCTTGCGCATTACGGAGGTTATTCTCTCAGGCATGGAAGCATACATTCCTTTCTCATATCCTTTGACTAACGCAAGAAAGCCTTGGTTTAATCACGCTTGTTCTAATGCTCTCCGCAACAAGGAGAGGGCCTACAAAAGGTACCGGAGCCAACCCACCCCTGAATCACATCATCTTTACGTTTCTGCCCGAAATCGTGCTAAGTCTGTTCTTCGCTCTACTAAAAATAATTTCATCCATACTAAATGCTCTCAACTCTCCAACTCGAATTCTTCCCGCTCCTTCTGGCATCTTACCAAAAATCTTTCTAACAACTTTACCTCATCATCCTTCCCTCCCCTTTTCTACTCAGATGGTTCTGAAGCTATTTCTTCTACTGATAAAGCAGATCTCTTCACACAGACTTTCTCCTCCAATTCCACCTTAGACGATTCCGGTGCTGTTCCTCCATCACTTCCCCCCTCTGACTTCCTCATGTCTGACATTAAAATTTCTTCAATTGACGTATTTTCTTCCATCACTGGCCTCAGTACTAACATTGCATATGGGCTTGATGGGGTCCCTCCTGTTGTTCTGAAGAACTGTCATTCTGTGCTTACACCCTGCCTAGGCAAACTCTTTCGCCTTTGTCTATCAACTTGTACCTTTCCTTCTTGCTGGAAGTTTGCTCTCATTCAGCCAGTCCCAAAGAAGGGTGACCACTCCCAACCCTCCAAGTATCGTCCAATTGCTTTAACGTCCTGTATTTCAAAAGTTTTTGAGTCAATTCTCAATAGAAAAATTTTAATGCATCTTTCCTATCACAACCTTCTTTCCGATCGTCAGTATGGGTTCCGTCAGGGATGTTCCACTGGCGATCTTCTCACCTACCTTTCAGACTCCTGGTCATCCTCCTTTCGGGACTTTGGCGAAAGCTTTGCCATTACACTTGACATCTGAAAGGCTTTCGATCGAGTCTGGCATAAATCTTCAATTTTCAAACTGCCCTCCTACGGTTTCTATCCTTCTATATGTGCCTTCATCACTAGCTTCCTTTCTGGTTGTTCTATAGCCGCTGTTGTAGACGGCCATCGTTCTTCTCCTAGATCTATCAACAGTGGTGTTCCTCAGGGCTCTGTCCTATCACCAACTCTCTTCCTTTTATTCATCAATGATCTTCTAAGCTGTACATCTAACCCTATCCACTCATACGCTGATGACTCCACCCTTCACCTTTCCATTCGGTTCCCGCAACCCCCATCTCAACAGTTGCTTCAACAAACAAGGGATGAGGCTATGGCACACCTAATGTCTGACTTGGCTCGTATCTCTGACTGGGGTAAAAATAATATGGTTGTTTTTAATGCATCTAAGACTCAGTTCTTACACCTATCAACCCGACAAAATCTTCCACAGGTATACCCTTTAATGTTTAATAATATTCAGCTTAATCCTGCATCATCCTTGAACATGCTAGGGGTTTCATTTACTCGGGACTTATCTTGGAAAGACCATATTACATCTCTTGTAAAATCTGCTTCCAAGAGATTGGGTGTGCTAAGCCGACTCTGCTCTTTCTTTACCCCTTCACAATTGTTGACTCTATACAGGGGTTTTATTCGCCCCTGTGTGGAGTACAACTCTCATGTGTGGGGAGGCTCCCCACATACAGCCCTTCTCAATAGGGTGGAGTCAAAGGCTTTTCGTCTCATTAACTCTCCTCCTCTTACTGACTCCTTTCAACCTCTGTCTTTTCGCCTCACTGTTGCATCTTTATCTCTTTCCTATCGCTACTTTAATGGTCACTACTCCTCTGAATTGTCTGCTTGCATTAATCCACTCTACGACGGGCGCGTAGCACCCGTCTGGCAGGAAACTCTCATCCCTTTTCTGTCCAACTCTCTAGTGCAGGAGTTAACCGTTACTCCCAGTCTTTCATTTATGCAACAGGTCAGCTCTGGAACTGTCTCCCTCTGTCTGTATTTCCTGCTGCCTATGATCTCCAGTCTTTCAAACGCAGTGTGTCCAGGCATCTCAAAATGATCGGATCTTGAACTTGGCTCTCTATTGCATTTTATTTTTCTCTTTGAGGGAACTGTTACTGCTGGCCCATGGCCTTTGGTTCCTTCTTCCTCGCATAAAAAAAAATATACACACACACACACACATATATATATATATATATATATATATATATATATATATATATATATATATATATATATATTGTTACATTGCCTATGATTTCAGCATCCTTTGTGTAATTTTAACGCACAGTATGCTGCATGTTTGATCACGAACGTGTTCTGCCTCAGTCCCCCCCTTCTACCGTTATAGTAGAGTAAGTCGTTCTTTATGTTGTTCAGAGCGGGATTGTCAACTGTTCGTCCCCATGGCTTCATTTGCGCGTCCTTCTTACAAGTTGTATCAAGCTCTGCTGGCCCCTATATAATGAGCTCAGTCTCTGCATCATTGCCACTTAGATCTACTCCTCATTTTGTTCACATCTCTGTCCTCCCCTGTACAGTTATTGTTGTGAGTGCTCCGGAAGTCTCCAACCATCTAGCAGCTGTGTAATTTGAGTGTAACTGTTATTGCATTTTTTCCTTGTACTGTATAGGATAGGGTGTTGATTTGTGGGCCTAGTGAAGTTTTTTGTAATTCATGTAAGGTTCTTATTGTCAGCCTGACTCAGCCATCATTAATAATATTTTGTATCTGTAATAATTTCTCTTGCATTAACTGAGCATTACCCAGTGTATTTTCATTTTATCAGAGCTGATTTAGGTAAATTTGCTCTTGCTAATTTCGTGTTAATAGAGGCTATTGCAGTTAACCTTATATTTAACCTGTTTTTTGCCATTACATTATCCTTATGAGTCCTGAATGTTTTGTTGTTAGTTTGAGCATTAAACTTTAACTTGGAATTTTACCTAACTCTTTTGTTTTGAACCTGGAACTTTACGGGACAGTAGTGATTTTTAGTATTCTCATTTAACGTGTACATTATCATTCTCTGTTCCGTAACATAATTTTGGCGACCTCTCATCAGGATATTCAGTATATTATCATAAGGATATTGCTTGATATTTTGTGACTGTTACTTATTCATGATGTCTACTATTACTACACTTGATGAAGCCAAAGATTTTTTGTCAAATGTGCAAACAGTGTGTGATGTAGAAAACAGAACAAAGAATGAACTTAAGTTTGTTGCTCAACAATTGGGAATTGCTGTTCGCTCTCATCATTCTAAAGATCAAATTGTTGACATGATTAATGAAAGCTTGTTTAATGTAACTCCTCCAAATGAGCGAACGCAGATTGAATTAGCTAAGTTACAGCTAGCCCTGCAGGAGGCTCAGGCTAAGGAGGCGGAGTCTCGTGTTAAGGAAGCTGAATTTCAAGCACACGCTAAGGAGGCTGAATTTCAGGCAAAAGCTAAGGAGGCTGAGGCACAAGTTGAAATTGCTAGGATTCAGGCAGACCATGAGTATCGCATGAAACAAGGTGGAACTGGATCATCTAGCTCTGATGATTTTGATGTGGCTAAAAATGGTAAACTTGTCCCTCCTTTTAATGAATCTGATTTAACAAAGTATTTTCAGTTGTTTGAGAGGGTAGCTACAGGTTTTAATTGGCCCAAAAAGTATTGGCCAGTACTCCTTCAAACTGTTCTCATCGGTAAAGCTCAAGTAACTTATGCATCCTTGCCTCAGGATCAATCTGATAATTATGATGTAGTTAAGAGCTTGATTCTTAAGGCCTATGAGCTTGTTCCTGAAGCCTATAGAGTAAAATTTAGGACAACTTACAAGCAAGATAAGCAATCCCATGTTGAGTATGCAAAAATCAAAGAAGATCTGTTAGAGCAGTGGTTAAATTCTAATAATGTGGATTTTGATTTTGGTAAATTTAAGCAGATGATTTTTCTGGAGGATTTCAAAAGGTGTATTAGGAAAGATGTAAGCCTATATCTTGATGAGAGATGAATAGATAATTTGTCTGATGCTGCAGTTTTAGCTGATGAATATGTTCTCACTCACAAGAGATATTCTAAAGAAAAAGGGAAAGCTGAGAGTAAGTACGTTGCCTCTACTCAGAGTACAGGTAACAGGAAAGAGAATAAAGATGATGTTTCTCAGGAAGTAAATACCAGCTTCACCTCTAGATTTCAGAAAAGTAAATGTACATATTGTAGTAAGCTTGGTCATACTACGGAGAGATGTTTCAGGAGACAGCGTGATGTGAACAAAAAGGAGTCTTTAAATATTCAGTCAATTGGTCTAGTGTCCACTCTTGAGAGTTCCCAGAATTCTTTAACTGAGTTAACTGAACCTGCTTTGAGGGGTAACTTAAATTCTCATGATGGAGCTCCTCTTTTGAGCAGTAACGTGGATGACACTCTCAAGAGTTCATGTGCTAATTTCCTGTCTGATGGTTTTGTCAGTCTTCTGGACAGTAATGACAGGAAATCAGTTAAAATATATCGTGATACAGGTGCTTGCCAATCCCTTATGCTGACCAGTGTTCTAGGCTCTAATGTTAATTCCTCTGATGAAACTGTAATCTTACAAGGTGTAGGGAATAATTACTTCTCTGTCCCTCTGTGCAGAGTGAATTTAGAGTCTGGTTTTGTTAACGGTTCCGTTATGGTTGGGTTGGTTGAGACACTCCCAATGTCAGGTGTAACTTTCTTACTTGGAAATGATATTGGTGGAAGTCAAGTGTGTCCAGCTCCTCAGTTGTCTAGTGAGCCAGTGGCTGCGACCCAGGATTGTGGTGTCCCTGATGTGTTCCCTGCATGTGCTGTCACTAGGGCTAAGTCTAAAGTTACAGGTGATTAAGAAGATAATGATGATGATGTTATCCTAGCTGACACTTTTCTTGCTAATTTGGACCACTCACCAGATGAGGCAGTACCACGTAGTGTTGATAATTTGTCTCGTCAAGAGTTGGTTGAGTTGCAGGTTGCTGACCCTGAGTTGAAAGGTCTAGCTAACTCTGCTTACAGTGAACAAGAGTCAGCCGGTGCTTCTACTTGTTATTATGTAAAGTCAGGAGTACTTATGAGGAAGTGGAGACCCCCAACAGCATCAGCCGACTGTGAATGGGAGGTTGTACATCAAGTTGTCATCCCTCGTGTCTGTAGGCAGGATATCATTAGAGTGGCTCATGATTCCAGTTTGGCAGGACACCTTGGAGTGAGGAAGACTGTGGCACGCATTTTGAAACACTTCTACTGGCCAGGTATCTTCAGGGATGTTTCCTGGTATTGTAAGTCTTGTCACACCTGTCAAGTTGTGGGGAAGTGTAATCAGACCGAAAAGGTTGCACCTCTAGTTCCCATTCCTCCTTTTGAGGCGCCATTCACCCGTGTGTTGGTGGATATTGTGGGCCCTCTTCCTAAGACTTCTTCAGGATTTTCTTATGTGTTGACCATGATTGATATGGCTACTCGTTATCCTGAAGCAATTCCACTTAGAAATATCTCAGGAAAGAACGTGGTTAAGGAAATGCTAGGGTTCTTCACAAAGTATGGTCTGCCCAAGGAGGTACAGTCAGACCGGGGAAGTAATTTCATGTCAAACGTTTTCAAGCAGTCTATGAAAGAGTTGGGCATCACCCAGATCACGTCTTCAGCTTACCATCCCCAGACCCAAGGAGCGTTGGAGAGATATCATCAAACACTCAAATCGATGCTCAAGAAATACTGTTTGGAACATCAGAAAGACTGGGATAAAGGTCTTCCATTCGTTGTATTTGCTGCAAGAGAATCTCCGAATGAATCACTGGGCTTCTCACCTTTTGAACTACTGTTTGGCCATGAAGTAAGAGGACCCCTTAAGTTACTCAAGGAATGCTGGCTGTCGGAGGAAGATGACGTCAACCTGCTGGAGTATGTGATGAAGTTCAAAGAACGGCTGTCCACTGCTTTACAACTGGTGAGAGAGAATTTAGGAGCTGCTCAGGAGAAGATGAAGACTTGGTATGATAAGAAGTCCAGGTTACGCCACTTTCAGCCAGGAGATCAGGTTTTGATTCTGCTACCAGTTCATGGGCAACCTCTTCAAGCCAAGTTTAGTGGTCCTTATTTTGTGGAGAAGAAACTCAGTGATGTCAACTATGTCATCGCCACACCAGATCGTAGAAAGAACAAGCAACTTTGTCCCATCAACATGCTAAAGTTATATCACAGGCGGGACGAAAATAACCCAATCTGCACTGTAGCTGTTCCACCCGAGTCTGCAAGTGAAGCTCTCCCATGCAGTATGAGCCTGAGTGATAGTTTGGGGAAGAATCCTGATATCATGAATGATCTCCAGACTAAGCTTTCTCACCTACCTCCCGAGGAAAGGCAGGAGTTTTCGGCATTACTGCAGGAGTACCCGCAAGTGTTCCGTGCCACTCCAGGAAGAACCACTGTGTTGATGCATGATGTCGATGTTGGAGACGCAAAGCCAATTAAACTGCCTCCTTACCGTGTGAACCCAATGAAATTTCCTCTCATCGAGAAGGAGCTTGGCTACCTGTTGGACCACAAGATGATTGAGCCCTGTCAGAGCGAGTGGAGTTCTCCTGTCACTCTGGTCCCTAAGCCAGGGGGGTCACAGCGGCTTTGCATCGACTACAGACGTGTTAATCAGATAACCAAAACAGACACTTACCCTCTCCCTCGTGTGGAAGATTGCATAGACAAGATCGGAAAGGCTAGGTACACAAGTAAGTTTCATTTGTTAAAGGGATACTGGCAAGTATCTATGACTGAACGTGCTAGGGAGATCTCATGTTTTGTAACACTAGGAAAGACTTTTGCATGTTCTGTAATGCCATATGGTATGAAGAATGCACCAGCCACATTTCAGAAGCTCATTAATGTTGTAACAGACAGTTTGGCAGGGTGTGTTGTTTATATTGATGATGTATTAATCTTCAGTGACAACTGGAAAGTTCACCTATGCCATGTCAGTAAATTTCTTGAGCGTTTGGTTCATGCTAATCTTGTAGCTAATTTATCAAAGTGTGAGTTTGGTCAAGCTAAAGTTCAGTACCTTGGGTACGTAATTGGTGATGGACATGTTGCACCGCCAGCAGCTAAGGTTCAGGTTATAAGTGATCTTCCCAGACCTAAAAATAGGAAAGAGCTACAAAGATTTTTGGGAATGGTAGGTTATTACCGGAGATTTGTTCTTAACTTTTCTATTCTTGTATCACCACTTACAGACCTACTGAAAAAGGGAATTAAATTTGCCTGGACCGATAACTGTGAATCCTCTTTCAACAAACTTAAAGCTATTCTATTAAGTCAGCCAGTGCTCGCTACTCCAAATTTTGCTAAGCCTTTTAAGATGGCTGTTGATGCAAGTGATACAGGAGCTGGGGCTGTTTTGCTGCATGAGGATGATTAGGGTATTGAACACCCTGTATCTTATTACAGTAAGAAGTTCACTCCACCTCAAAAGAACTGCTCAACTATTGAGAAAGAGCTTTTGGCCTTGATTTTGGGTTTACAGCATTTTTCATTTTATTTGTGTTCTGGTTTTGACCCCATAGTCATTTATACCGATCATAACCCACTGAAATTCCTTAGTAAGTTTAAAGATAAAAATCAGAGATTGACAAGATGGAGTCTACTTCTTCATGAGTATTCATTAGACATACAACATGTCAAGGGGTAAGAAAATGTTATTGCAGATTGCTTATCTAGACTTTAGACAGATTGTTTTAGAGTAATAAGAAATTTCCTTTGTAAATTTCTTTTTCTTTGTGGGGAGGTGTTACATAGCCTATGATTTCATCATCCTTTGTGTAATTTTAACGCACAGTATGCTGCATGTTTGATCACGAGCGTGTTCTGCCTCAGTCCCCCCCTTCTACCGTTATAGTAGAGTAAGTCGTTCTTTATGTTGTTCAGAGCGGGATTGTCAACTGTTTGTCCCCATGACTTCATTTGCGCGTCCTTCTTACAAGTTGTATCAAGCTCTGCTGGCCCCTATATAATGAGCTCAGTCTCTGCATCATTGCCACTTAGATCTACTCCTCATTTTGTTCACATCTCTGTCCTCCCCTGTACAGTTATTGTTGTGAGTGCTCCGGAAGTCTCCAACCATCTAGCAGCTGTGTAATTTGAGTATAACTGTTATTGCATTTTTTCCTTGTACTGTATAGGATAGGGTGTTGATTTGTGGGCCTAGTGAGGTTTTTTGTAATTCATGTAAGGTTCTTATTGTCAGCCTGACTCAGCCATCATTAATAATATTTTGTATCTGTAATAATTTCTCTTGCATTAACTGAGCATTACCCAGTGTATTTTCATTTTATCAGAGCTGACTTAGGTAAATTTGCTCTTGCTAATTTCGTGTTAATAGAGGCTATTGCAGTTAACCTTATATTTAACCTGTTTTTTGCCATTACATTATCCTTATGAGTCCTGAATGTTTTGTTGTTAGTTTGAGCATTAAACTTTAACTTGTAATTTTACCTAACTCTTTTGTTTTGAACCTGGAACTTTACGGGACAGTAGTGATTTTTAGTATTCTCACTTAACGTGTACATTATCTTTCTCTGTTCCGTAACAATATATATATATATATATATATATATATATATATATATATATCCATCAATCCATCATCCAATCCTACATTGCCCCATGAGGAGCGTAGGAGCCTGGGGCTATACGCTGTTGATCCTGACATTTAAAGATGTGAGTGACCAGCCTCACTCATCCCTGAGTGGCATTACGTGAGCAATGAACCCCAACCATCCCTTGGATATAAGCCTTCACTGGCTCAATCCGATTGGAGCGCAATAATTACCCACTACAGTAGTGCACCAACTTTCGCTACAGCAGGATTCGCGGAATCCACTTTCGCGGCATGCACCAAATATTCCCTAACTTCCACTTTCGCTTGAAAAAAATCGATTTTCGCGAAAAAATTTTGGGTTTGGGACAATATTTTGAACTTTGAATTTCCTGCACCGCCCGCCCGCAACCCATCGCCATCTTGAATGACGTCATGTCAACACTCTGTCCACCCATTCCCGCCATTGTGTACGAGCGTGCTAGCTCCATTGTGTTGGATTCTCACGGTTCAATGGCCTCTACTATACCGTGTTGTGTGGCTAAAGGGCCTGGTGGTGTGGGGGGAGAGCCTGGTGGTGTGGGGGGAGGGCCGGGAGGCAATGGTGGTGATAAAAAGTGGCCAGGACATAGAGGAGCTTAACCTGGATGAAGATTTCGATGGATTTGTTCAAGAGAACCTAGCACAAAGGGAAATTCAGCACAGAGTGGAAGTGTTGCATCAAGTTTCATCTGAGGAGGCAGAGAGAGAGAGAGTGGTAGCGAGGCAGCAAGAGGTGGCGCCAATACGTCTGGCGTGGCTAAATAAGCCCGCCACGTGCCTCGGATACTTACCCCCAACATCCATTAAACACCTCAACCTGGTCTCTGTGGTATGTTTCTCATATAATGTGTACTGTACAGTTTTTATTGTTTGTATCTCACAATGCAATGTACAATAGTGATTTGATGTACTGTATTGCAAGTGAAAATGAAAATCTGATGTTACTTTAGGATAACCGGGAACCAATTAGCCTTTTTGCCATAAAGACAATGCCCCAACTTTCGCTAATTCCACTTTCGCGCATTATTTTTGGACCCAATTAGGCGCGAAAATTGGTGCCCCACTGTAAACCACCAGGCGCCAAAATTTGGTTATATGGTTACCACCCTGCATAGTAAATAGTTTCCTGGTGTACAGGAAAGTATTTGGCTTGTCACTCAGTGTAGAGTCACCCACAGGCAGAAGGAAAAGGAAAGAATGAAGGAAAGAAAGAGAGATTGGGGAGTGTAAAGTCACCCGAAGGCAGAGGGACAAGGAAAGAGTGAACAAAAGAATGAAGAGGATGGAAGGAAAGAAGGATGGAGAGGAAAGGGCAGACACCCGACAGCAGCACTACATCGAGTGAGTGGATGGTGAGCGCCCCCACCTACCACCATATATATTTGGGATGTATTGGATATCTGCATCCGCATCCGCATCCATTTCGACATCCGCATCCGCATCCACATCCGCACTTATGTAAAAATATACATCCGCATCAGCGTCCGCATCCGCATTGGCATTTTAATAAACATCTGCATCCGCATCCGCATTTGAACAAGACACAAAGCGGATGTGGTGGATATACTAAATACAATGCCTTTGTTGTAAACAAAAACATTAGTGTTTTTCCGTGATACGACGTGCTTGCTGTGTTTACTGTTTACCATGGTAGGTAGTCATAAGGGCAATGATTTTGTAGTTATTCTATAGTGCTTTGGTCTGCACAAGACCAAAGTGCTGTGGCTAACTCCACCAAGTCGATAAGAGTGGTATGGGTAATACGCGTATCTTGGTACTTTGTAGTGTCTAACAGGGTTAATGGGAATCAAAATGCTTTTATATTGGTGTGTATGGTTGTGTGCGTGTGCGTGTGTGTGTGTGTTATGAAGACTATGGCTAGGGAAGTGTCACAGTAAGTTAAAGAAAGGTGCTGAAAGTACCACTGTCTGAAAACATTGTATTTTTTACAGCAGCTGAGTTCAATATGAATATTTTAAAAGTAGGAAAAAATCAGTTCCCAAGGCCGAGATATGGGATAGGCAGCTGTCTCCAAGGGCCGAGCTTTAGTTAAATGATTAGGCAACAATATATCCTGAAAACATCCGCATCCGCATCCGCGAGGATGTCATAGTTTCACATCCACATCTGCATCCGCATCCACAGTTTCTTGAAACAGACATCCGCATCCGCAAGATGCAGAAACATGATAACCGCATTCACATCCGCATCAGCGGATGTTTAAATTCTGACATCCGATACATCCCTAATATATATATATATATACACACACACACACACACAAGTGTTCGTGGGTCCTTCGGGCCCATCGTACTTGCTCCTGCGGAGGGTTCTGGCGTTTATGTGCTGTTCTAGTGTAACGTTGTCACTTGGATTTTTTGCAACTAACCAACTGATCGTGTTATTTGCAGCTTCGGTAATGGAGCCCAGTTTATTTTAGTTCCATCTCTGGGCAAAAAATTCTACGGAGATCCTATGCCGGGCTTCGGGAGGAGCGTTTTTTTTGGGTCAAAATGTGATCGCTCATTAAATATAGCAAAAGTTTTTCAATCGTGATGGGACCAAGTTTTTTCACATCAGCGGTTTTTTTGCGATTTCTTTGTCAATTTTGGTGACATTTGAATGTGTAGTTTCGGCTGCTCAAAATACACACACACACACACACACACACACACACACACGGTAGAGAGGCGGCCTACAGTCCTGATGGACCCAGGTTCGAATCCCGGCTGGGGCGGGAAATAGTTTAAGGATTTGAATTTCACAAAAGCAGACTTTCCTGATCTACCAGATGATCCACCGACATGTCAAAAGTACCCGCGCTAATACCAATACACCAGTCCTGTATAAGACAGCCCTAGCATGTTTTCAATACGGACGGTGGGTGTTAGCACCGAAGTGGTGACATGTAGAGAGGTGTATGGTATGTAGGAGGACTACTGGGCCTTAAGAGCAAGCTGTGAAGCCTATGCCCAGAGTCGGACACACACACACACACACACACACACACACACACACACACACACACACACACACACACACACAAAACGGCTCCTGCTATAGTATATTAGAAGATATATATATATATATATATATATATATATATATATATATATATATATATATATACATATATACATATATACATATATATATATATATATATATATATATATATATATATATATATATATATATATATATATATATATATATATATATATATATATATATATATATATATATATATATTATCCACGAATGAGAGTAACTTCATTTCCTTTTGATGTTGTTATTCATGATTAAAGTTAGCTGCATACCCACCTGATCTTGCTGTGGAATTGTGCATCGGGGTCTGTCAGTTAGATGCATATTACTCTTCACGTTGCCTGTCTCATTGTACCGGTTGACCCGCAACGAGACAGCAGGTGTTGACACACCAATGCGACTTGAGATCTCTCTAAACCTGAGACCTTTAGTGTAAAGGTTGATGATGGACTGACACACTTCCGTGGACGTGGTCATCATGGATCGCTGTTGAAATATGCACCTATTCCACGCACCAACTTCCCATCATTTCCTCCGATTTGGTCCATGCTATTTGGCAACTCATACAGAAATGTTTACTTACGGTACTGATCTGTTACTGAGCACAGTGAAACCCGAGTTAGCTCTGCCGTTCGCTAAAGTATTTCATAATTATTTTACGACAAACCCTTAATAATCAGGGATGTCAAATATAGCAATGTGATATGCGTATTTTAAATAAATAAAACATAACTTTGTCAAATTACTCAGTAGGATCGTTATAACAGTTATCTATACACAATCACACTAATTCTTAGAAAACAGCTTCTATGCGCGAATCTTACTCAGGTCATGATAACCAAGACATCACTTGTGTTTCATTCAGGCATGCCAACGTCATTGACGTATTTTCCACCCGACTCATTCCATTCACATTAACATAAGGCTCACAAGTGTAAAGATTGATTTTTCCGAGAGTGTACATACAGTACGTGATGGAAAATGCAGAAAGGCAATTTAATCCCCCGTGAGACATGAATCAGAGGAAAACGGCAACTCCAGGCACAGTGCAGGGCTATTTTCAACACAGGTGCTGCACGGTTGGGTCACTATTTGCCAGGACCCAGTGTTCTCGTCATTTTCTACATTAATTCATATTGTATTCAATCCTCTTTCCTCTCCTATCTTCCTCTTTTCCATTCTTCCTCTTCCTCTTGCTTCTTCGTATTCTTTCTTCTTCTTCTTTTTCTTCTTCTTCTTCGTCTTCTTCTTTCTTCATCATCTTCCCCTCTCTTCCTCCTCTCCTTCTCCTTTCTTCCTCTTCTCCTTCTCCTTTCTTCCTCTTCATCTCCTTTTTTCCTCTTCTGTTTTCTTCATCCCTTCTTTGTTCTCCTTTTTCTTCCTCTTCTTCTGTAATGGGGTCTATAAAAGCCCGCACTGCCCAGAGGCGCGTGCATGTCGAGCGCGAGGGCCTAAGATCGAATCTTGGTCAGATCAGTGATTAATACGTTGTTTCATTTCATCTATTACTTTGGTTGGCAGCAGTGTGGGATGTGAGGCGAGGCTTCGAGGGCAATGATGATGTTGGTTGGCCAACAGTGTCCTAGTCCTTACATCCAGGGGATGAGCTGATCGGTGTGGTCCGCAGCGTGTCCAAAGCTGGCCTCCAATGTTACGCTACCATGTGTGTTCAAAACCGAACAAATTAATCACCAAAGGGAGAAAATAATGATGTAATGGGGTCCATAAAAGCCCGCGTTGCCCAGGGACAAAACGGGGACCATATCTTTGGCTCAATGGTAATGCGCGCGCGCGTCGAGAGAGGGTCAGACCAGTAATTAATTTATTAATTTTCATTTCAGCTGGTACAGTTCCCTCTTCCTCTTCTCCTTCTGCTTTCTTCCTCTTTTACTCCTTGCTTCCTCTTCTTCCCATCTTTTCCTCCTCTCCTTCTCCTTTTTTACTCTTCCCCTTCTCCTTTCTTCTTCTTCTTCTTCTTCTTTCTTATTCTTCTGCTTCTTCCTTGTTCATCTCATTCTCCTTTCTTCTTCACTGCTCTTCCTTTTCTTCTTGTCTTTCCCTTCCTCTCTTCCTCCTCTTCTCTTCCTTTCTTCATTTCTTCCTCTCCTCCTCCTCCTTGTCCTCCTCATCTCTTCCTTCTCCAACAATTTTCGACTGTTGTACACCAAAACCACAGATGTCCATGACTGTGTGAATGGGACTACTGACCAGTTGTGTATCTTTATGAATTTATTTACCTTGTCTGGCAGGTGTGTTTTTGCAGCTCGTGTAAAAAAAAAGAAGTGCAGGCAGATGAATTGTCTAGGTGGGACCAGGATTCCGAGAGCTGAAATGGTGTGTGAGTGACTGTGTGGCCCATTTCACTGGGCGTGATGTTTATAGTTCTTGCTTTTTTTTTTTTTTTTTTTTTCAGTTTACAGTGTCTCGATGGTAGTAGGTAATGGCGATCGTCATCTACTCACTTGATGAAGTGCAGTTTACGTCTCCCTTCACCTTTACCTTCCTGTTACCGTGTTTGTCCTCCTCATTTCCAATTTCTCCCATCATTCTAGTCAATATTTTTGCTGTTGTTTCTAGTAGGTTGTTCTGCACTACATGACAAGTGTAATGCTTCCCCATAACCCAGAAAAACATTTACATCGCTGGGTGTTAACTATATAATCAAATAACAGGATGATGCGGAGTCTACTATGCTGCCCTCGTTAAGTGGGTGGAGAGACAAAAATGCGGCGTCCACACTACATGGGACGGTCCTCCAGGGACGGTTACTTATCTGCGGTTGATGGATCTGCTCCATCAGACACATACTGTAGGGGTTCTTCAGCAACCACAACTAGTTTCTGGATCCACCTGAACCCATCCTCACACGGGAGCGTTGAGAATGATGATTTTTAAAAAATTATCGTAAAGCCTGCATGAATAAAAAAAAAAAAAAAAAGTCAAGACTTAGTTTTTGTATATTTTTTACAGTCTACTGGCGATTCAGCTTCAGAAAAATTTGAAGTCCAAGGGTTTTGTGCTGTCTTTCCTATACTGACAAAATCATGGGATTTTAGTCAGAATAATGCATACAGTGTCGTGCTGTGATAAGCTGGGTCGCCCACCATCCTCTCATCCAGTGCGCTGCCGCTTTCAGGTTCATTACACTGAGTGACAAGCAAAATGATTTCTTGTAAACTAGAAAGCCAATGTTAGGAGTAGCGGTACTACAAGTAGGTGGCAATATGTAATGGTGCTACTTTTATTACAGAGGTTTCATCTAAACCTGACTAGGATTTTCGTTCTCTTGCAGGTTTTTACACGTAGCTCAGTGGCCGAGAAAGACAATGCAACGGCTATACACGCTCTTCATAGAGCTTCTTCATGATTAGCATCATATTCTAGTTTTGATGCATTGTTACAACTCAGTATTCAAGATGGAAAGAGGGCAATTTTAGGCCAAGCTACAGTCAAACGAGTATTCTAGGGAATAGCTGTACTGTACTTTCATTTAGAGCAGTGAAACATTAGCAAAGTTGCACTAATTTTTTGAGGTATTCCAATCGCTACTTGATACACTTGATCGTGTTCGTGGTAGAGACGAATCTGACAAGTCAGCCTGGTGTGCGCCAAGTAAGAGAGAATGTCCCCTTGCATTATTTTACGGATAATTTTATGGCAAATGCTCAGATGGAGTTGCATCCATTGTGCCACCTCACTACGGCTTCCTCTGCGCTACCCGGACATCTTGTAGCGTCCTGACTAGACTGTCTCACTGCCCTATTGCAGAACTTCCGCCTATCAAAATTCCTTCCCTCCCCTAACTGCTTCTCCCTGGAACCTGCTTGTCCAGATTAGTTCCCCCCCCCCAACCTCAACCTACAGAAGTTCAAGCACATCTGTTACAGATTTTTCATGAATGGTGGACACCTGTGATGGTGTTTTTTTTTTTTCTGTACTTAAAGGTATTATTTTGTTCATTTCCTGTAAAAAAAAAAAAAAAAAAAAGGCAGTGGACCGTCTGTATGTCTGCCATCTGATATTATTCGTAACCAAACTGTGGCAAATTTCGTAATGAAATATCTTTCTGGTACTGAAGAAACATGATTTGCTATTAACCTTAAGTTTGCTATTCATTATGTAAAATATTTGTGCTTTTCATAAATTTCAGTCATTTGGGATACTGAGATATATATTTCAGGAGGATATTACTGAAAATTACAGTAAACTATAGTTTGTGTCCTAATGTTTTATATTGTATAATGAAGTCGGTAAACTTACATTTGGTAATGAAGAATGTAAATTGGTAATAAATCTGAGGAACCTGGTAATCCTTGTGAACTAAATCAATAGGCTTTGCAATAAATATATTACTAGAGTTTCAGTAAATGAAGCCATAGCCTGTATCTGGGGTGTAATGTACTTACAATAAACATTAATAAAAAGTGCGGGTAAATATCTGCTGCTGAAAAGTGAGAGAAAAAAAAAAAAACGGACTTAGAGTGGTGATAACGGCTAAAGCGAAAAAAAAAAAAAGGCAATTAGAGTAGTGATAACGGCTAGAGTTGTGGTAGGGCACTACTTTTCAATATATATATATATATATATATATATATATATATATATATATATATATATATATAAAACTAGGCTGTCTCCCTCAAGGAAAGGGAGGTAGGCGAGACAGGACAACACACTCCCATTTTACTCATCCGCTCAAACAATCATTGGCATCTTAGCACCAAAGGGGAGAAAGGACAGATTCTCACCGCAACACAACGCACGAGGGTCAACTGTGCAGTGCAATCAGTGATATCCACAGCAGGGATCGACAGCAGAACTGATTTACCCCTGCCACATCATAATAGATCCATCCCCTTACGCACACCCGACCTGAGCAGCTGATCAGACAATATACGGGAGAATATCACCTCAAGGCTGCGTCATCATTTATTCATTCACAATTTCTCTCCATTCATTTCTATCATGCACCGCCACTCTTCCTTGTCCAACAGACATCCCTCTCGCATCCCACGCTCTCTTCACATTGTCCACACACACACACACACACACACATACATATATATATATATATATATATATATATATATACTGTATATATATTGTTTGTATGTGTGTGTGTGTGTGTGTGTGTGTGTATGGTATAAATGACACTACATACTGTTTGAAGTAGTGCCACTACTTTCAGTAGGTAGTGCACGCAACACTGGTGGTAACCATATAACTATATTACGTCTGGTGGTCTGGTGGGTTACAGCGCTCCAACTGGATTGGGCTTGTGAGGCTTTATATCAGATGATGGTTAGGATTTACCTCTCACATAAAACCACTCAGATGCAAGTGACGCTGGTCTTCCTTGTCATAATTGTTGGACTGAGTAGCTGAACTCCAGAGCCTCATCCTCCTGATGAGGTTAAAAATGAATGGATATTGAATGAAACAATGAATGAATGATAACATATGGAAGTAGTTAATAACCTTTTTTTTAAATATATCCCATAGTCTTAATTATCATGGTGTAGACGCTTGTAAAATCTGCTTCCAAGAGATTAGATGTGATAAGCCGACTCCGTTCCTTGTTTACCTCTGCACAAATGTTGACTCTATACACGGGTTTTATCCGCCCATGTATGGAGTACAACTCTCATGTGTGGGGAGGCTACCCACATACAGCTCTTCTCAATAGAGTGAGGTCAAAGGCTTTTCATCTCATTAACTCTCCTCCTCTTACTGGCTTACTTCAACTTCTGTCTTTTTGCCACACTGATGCATCTTCATCTCTTTTCTGTCGCTACTTCAATGGTCACTGCTCCTCTGAACTGTCTACTTGCATTCCTCCACCTCTATGATGGGCGCGTAGCACCTGTCTAGCGGCAAATTTTCATCCCTTTTCTGTCCAGCTGTCAAGACTACATATTATAATTACAAATCATAATAGATAGATAGATAAATAGATAGATAGACAGCCCTCTGCGAGCCTGGGAAAAGGAAATGAGGTTGCAAGTTACACTGAGGAAAGCTGACGACAGCGGCCAGTAAGGAGATGATGCAGTTAGCTGTGAGCAGTCCTCTCGTGAACAAAGACCTAGTAACCATACACACACATATACACACATACTCACACACAGGCTTCTTAAACTTTCCATCCACGAGGAACACACGTGATACGTCTCCTGTTTCACCAGAATTTAGGAAAGAAAGTTTAGAAGGAGACTGGCCTTAGAGGAGACAGGTCACAGTGAGAAGGGCTTGGCAATTTGAGAGAGAGAGAGACAGAGAGACAGATAGCGGGACGGGACTCTATACTTACGCTCTGTGTGAGAGACTTGTTAATATTTCCAAGACAAATAAAAATAGTCCCATACTATTCTTTACCTCTCCTGTTACTACATGACAAATGGGAAGCTATTTCAAGATATAATAACCGCTCGACCACAAGTCTAAAATATATATATATAACTCAACTACAAGTAACCACAAAGGAACCACAAATGTATTTTATGACACAAAGTCATTTTATGACATTTGGTAGCAGCGAACGTATACGAACCTCGTCTACGAATCAACATTGAATTCCTACAAAATATCAAGATTGAAAACAAAAAGAATACCTCTCACAACCAACAACTTACAACCAGCTCCTGACACTTCTCTCCAACCAGCCCCCTCCGTCTCCCTGATCATCATGCTGATGCAGAGGTCAAGAGATCACATGACGCCTTGCAAGTAGTTTAACAAAACACTGATACAATCTTGCAATTTCTACGACGAACCAGCGAATCTACGGACATCGTCTCCGAATCAAAAGCAAATTTCTACAAAAGCAGGCGAGACTCTACAAGATTAGCTTCTGTTCTACAGTGAATCCCTACAAAATACAGCCTACAATCCAAATAGTCTACAAGTCTACAATTAACAACTCTACGTCGTCTGTATAATCTTCTACACGCACCTACAAGAAGCGGCAGTCTTCATCCCACAACGAGTAAATCACTAGAGAAAAGGACCGAGAAAACATCGACATAGGAAAACGGAACAAACAAACGAAGAGTGAGACACGACTCATAACTCATCTTACTCACTCATCTTCACTCAAGTTACTCATCGCTACTCATTCACTCACCACAGCTACCAGTGTGGGAAGTTGAGGTCATCATGCGTGCTTGCTGAAAATACGCCACGTCAGTCAACACACCACCTGCACCACCACTCACACCATTCCCACCACGGTAAAAATTAGTGAGTTGCATAGTTACTTCATTTATACAATACACAGTGATAGACAATAAGCTTCTGCACAAACATATAAAACGTGCTGTATAGTTACAGCTTAAATACACATACTTACTACAGTTATCTGCATAACTCAAACACTAAATAATCACCAACAATAAATATTCTACACTGTATATAGTCATTCATTTATTATAACATTTATTTACTACCAACGAGTGTTACCATTTATACCTACATAAAATACGTGTTTCATACATACAGCTATACATTATCATATCTACAAAGTGATAAAGAAAATATACCATCACAGTTACTCAGTGAGCGATTAAAAGAACTGCATTAAACATTTATTAATTAAAGCTACCTATAGTCTGACAGATCGAAACGTAGGGTTTTGGTGGAGTCACCCCCTCCCTGCACTGTTGCCACGTTTCCGAGCTGACCTCTCCATCAGCGATGACCTTGACACTGTTTCCCTCTTGTGATCTCCGTTTTTCTAATACCCCCTATACCCCTGCCACCAACACCCCCTATACCCCTACCCCCAACAACACCCCCATCAACAACACCCGCTATACCTCCACCACCAACACCTCCTATAAATATAGACCCCCACCATCAACACCTGTATAATAATTAGCCGTTGATAATTGCTATACTTTTATTGAGAGCATACATTCTACCCTATTGCTCAAACTCCCTAATCTTACAATCCCATCTGTCTTAATCCTTCCCACTGCCTTCGTTCCTAAATCCCTTAATTGATCTATTTTTAACCTAAGTGTCCCCACACCTTTTAAACCATTTACCTCTCTGTCACTATTCTCCACCATATGTATCAACTTGTATTATATTGTGTATAGAACTTTCATACTGTATGCTGTACTACTGTATAATGTATAAGAATACCCACTGTTTAGTGGAAATAAAGTTTTATTATTATTATTATTATTATTATTATTTCTCTCTCTCTCTCTCTCGCTAGATTTTGTTATGTGTCATCCATGTTTTTTTACTTCCATTTTTATGTATGGATTATAATTTTGACTTTATTTCCGCACCACCCTTGAGGTAAAAGTCACGGCGCGTTTTTTTTATAGAGGTTTCCCCCAATAGGCCTAAATCCTGTAGGGGGTTGGTGACCTCCCACAGCGTACACACAAACACGTGTCGCGTGAGTGCTGCCACCCCAGAGCTGTTTGATATATTTATTTTAATTATGAAAGGATCGCCTCTTCCCACTTTTATCCCTTCAAATTTTCTTGCAATTATACTTGCTAAATTAATTAGCAATGTTAGAAGTGTTGGGGAAGTAAATAATAATTAGAATATTTTTAGAGCAACACTGCCAAATTTTTATGCCACGTTTCTCTATTATCGTATAATATAGTATGCAGAATAGTTTTATTCTTCCTTGATACATGTCAGCACTTTCATTACAGTTATATTAGTATGAGTTATGTTTATGTATCATTCCTACTACACAAACCACAGGCGTTATACATCGTAGGGTTAGGAAACATGGCAATAGTGTAGTGAGGGGGTGACTCCACCCAAACCCTATGTTACGAGGAGGAACACTATAGTGGAAACATATAAATTAAGTTACAAGGTAAACTAAAAAAAAAAAAAAAAAAAATGGCCAACACAAATGACGTTAGCAAGAGTGAACATCTTCAACACAATCGTGAAGACAATGATTTCCACACAGTGCTGACACACATATTACTCACGATAGGTACAGGTGAACAACAAGTCAGTGTGTATAGTTAATACTGTATATAGTGTATATATATATTTTTTATATATAAAATAACAAAATATGGGACTATATAATATCATTTTCAATAATATCTGTGCAATATAAACTAAACTTTAAAAAAGTATCCCAAGAAAATTAGCCAGTAATTATGCAGCCATGAACAACATGGAAAAAGCGTACACAAGCGAAGAAAAACAAACTATAGAAAATCAATACATACAAAAAAAAAAAAAAGAAAGATAGAAAGAAAAAGTAAGAAAGAAAAAAGAGAAATAGAGTAAGATCACATAACAAACAAATGAAAATAAGTGTACAGTAAGTGTTACTACATATGCCAAAATACCACATAAACTACAAACAAAAAAACAAATTGTTGTCTCCACAAAGAAGTGGCATGGCACATCATCACTATCATCGACCGCAGCATATGTTAGGACTGCAATTATTACAATTATGTAACTCCATATTATAATCATGTAACGACAAACGATTACATTATGTTACACTTGCTACAATTATGTAACTACAAACAATATGTACCAATTTATGTAACAGTTGCATTAACAAGATGTAACTTTTATGTAACCTTAACTACAATTATGTAACTACAAACAATATGTACCAATTTATGTAACAGTTGCATTAACGAGATGTAACTTTTATGTAACTTTAACTACAATAATGTAACTACAAGCGATATGTAACAATTATGTAACGACAAACGATTGCATTATGTTACACTTTGCCAAAACAGTTGCATTAACAAGATGTAACTTTTATGTAACTTTAACTACAATTATAAGGCCAAGACACTTATATAAGGCCAACACAATTATGCATTAACACAATATAAGTCAAACAATTATAGCACAATTCTGTATTACCAGTATCATCATACAAGTTAGGTGAAATATTAGACATTACTAAAGTGATAACTCTATGTAATGTATAACCTAGCAGTATTACCATTGCACAATTATATGCGTACGTCTGTTGTACATGCACGTCTTACACAGTGTTATACAACAACCATTGCATTTATTCAAATATGTATACAACTTGTTTAAAATGTAATATTACTGAATAATCACTATTTACTATGAATAATATATGTATACAGTATTCATACGGTTATGTTACTTTTACAATATTATGTATTTCACTTAATTAGCTTATAAGTTCATTATAATGTGTATATAGTATATATTAATATGTTAGGACTATTAACTGTCGATGGTACGCCATTTTCGCGCGGCCGAGCAGATGTCAAGACTACATATTATAATTACAAATCATAATAGATAGATAGATAAATAGATAGATAGACAGCCCTCTGCGAGCCTGGGAAAAGGAAATGAGGTTGCAAGTTACACTGAGGAAAGCTGACAACAGCGGCCAGTAAGGAGATGATGCAGATAGCTGTCAGCAGTCCTCTCGTGAACAAAGACCTAGTAACCATACACACACATATACACACATACTCGCACACAGGCTTCTTAAACTTTCCATCCACGAGGAACACACGTGATACGTCTCCTGTTTCACCAGAATTTAGGAAAGAAAGTTTAGAAGGAGACTGGCCTTAGAGGAGACAGGTCACAGTGAGAAGGGCTTGGCAATTTGAGAGAGAGAGAGAGACAGAGAGACAGATAGCGGGACGGGACTCTATACTTACGCTCTGTGTGAGAGACTTGTTAATATTTCCAAGACAAATAAAAATAGTCCCATACTATTCTTTAACTCTCCTGTCACTACATGACAAATGGGAAGCTACTCCAAGATATAAAACCCGCTCGTCCACAAATCTAAAATATATATATAACTCAACCACAAAGGAACCTACAGTCTTTTATGACACAGCTGTGTAATGCAAGAGTTAACCATTATTCCCAGTCCTTCATTTATGCAACAGGTCAACTCTGGAGCTGTCTCCATCTGTCTGTATTTACTGCTAGCTATGATCTCCAGTCTTTCAAACATCTTTGTTTGAAATCGTTCCCTCTATACTATGTATATTTATGTGCATCTTTATGCTTGAAAAAGTTACAAATGCACAACCTCCTTTCCTGATACATATCCTTCAGTCGCTTCCCTTTATCATTTTCTCCAGGTACTCCATTATAACCCATTATGTCATCCTCAGGACCAGTGCCTACTCTTCCGTTCATATCGCCCATTACGATCACTTTATAGCTTCTGGGCATGTCTCCCACTGCTTCATCCAGCTCGTCCCAAAACCCGTCTTTCTGTCTCACTCCTGCCATCACACAGTGCATACACTACAATCACGGCCACTTTCACTTTCTGAAACCTGAACTTGACACACATACACCTTGAGCTGACATATTTGTAATCTCTCATTCCACTTTGCCACACCTCATTCATCAACAAAGCATCTCCTTCCTTGCATCCTTCTCGCCCATTCATGACCGATCTTACACAGTTCACACCCTCCCACTCCTACACTTCACACCCTTTCATCTGTGTTTCACACAATTCCATCACGGCATATCTTGCACTCTTGAACACATTCACCACTTCCACGCTCTTGCTCTCCTCATTCACACCTCTTATATTCCACATGGCCATATAAATCTGTCCATTTGGTTGGGGCCTTGGGCAGGTACTGGGCCCTCCTAAATATTCGCCTTGATTAAATGATTTTAGATAAGGGAATCTCAGGGATACTTAACCCAGCCAAAAACCCCGTTATATTGTTACCATTCAGCATAATAAAAGATTTCCTGGGTACAGGAAGCCATTTGGCTTGCCACTCAGTGTAGAGACTTTACGCATCCCTACACTGAGTGAATGGATGATGGGTGCCCCCATCTACCATCTACACACATAAGAAAAATAGAAGGACCTAGGAGTGATAGTCATTAACAGACTATCTCCAGCTGACAACATCAATGAGAAAGTATGGAACATGTCTACACTGCTTGCTAATATGAGAACAACATTCACGTATATAAAGAAATGCTGAAACAGATAATCACATCATTCATTAGACCAACCCTAGAGTATGCATCAGTAGTTTGGAATCCGCATCTCAAAAAACATATAGATAAGACTGAAAAGGTACAAAGGGCCACTAAAATATTGGCACCAAGCTTCAGAGAGCTAAGATATGAAGAAAGACTAGAAAAATTAAACCTACCAACATTACAGGAGAGAAGGAAAAAAGAGGCATGATTATGCTATATTAGTGCATCAGAGGAAAAGAGAAAATAGACAAATGAGTATATAACCTATGGGGAACCATCAGCAAGAGGACACTGAACAAAAAAAAAAAAAAACTATAAAAAGGTAGGTGAATGAGATGTGAGGAAATTAAGTTTCCCAAATAAGGCAATTGATTAGTGGAATGCGCTACTGAATGAAACAGAATGGATCAAAACTATTAATAAATTTAAGGATATGTATGATAAAAATGGTTTAATACACGGGAAAGAACATGGGACTCATTCCTGTAAAGATACAGTTATGTAAGAACAATTCGGCAAGAACAGAATGAAAGACAGAAAGACTTTAAAAATAATTAGTCATTCCCAACTCGGTGCTACACCAGTCATTAATTTATACAGAGAAGAAGGAACCAAAAGCCAGGAGCATGCAAACTGTTCCCTCAAAGAAAAAACAATAACAAGAAAACAAAGGGCCAAATTCAAGATCTATTCATTATGAGGTGCCTTGACACTGCGTTTGAAAGATTGGAGTTCCTAGGTACACAAACGGACAAATTCAAGATCCATGCATTATGAGGTGCCTGGACACACTGCGCTTGAAAGACTGGGGATCATAGGCAGCAGGAAACACAGACACAGGGAGGCAATTCCAGAGTTGAACTGTTGCATACATGAAGGACTGGGAGTAACGGTTAACTCTTACAGTAGAGAGTTGGACAGAAAAGAGATGAGTTTTTGTTGTTAGAAGAGTGCCACGCAACCGCCGGAATGAAGGAGGGATGCAAACAGACAGGTCAGAGGAGTAATATAAAAGAGATAAAGATGGAAAAATGTGGCGAAGTCAGAGGTTGAAGGGAGGTAGTAAGAGGAGGAGAGTTAACGAGGCGAAAAGCCTTTCGCCCGTAGTCTTGAAACTGAGGGCAGGGGTTACCCTACCCACACCCCGTTCGAGGTGGAAGGTGACACCTTCAACGTAAGTGGTAATCTTGAAAGCGTGAGAGCGCACCCCTTCGCGTGGGTAGGCGCGGAAAAGAGTTGGTAACACTGATTAATTTTAAAATTCAAAATCTTCAAATAAACATAATACATATGACAGTTTCTAAGATTCACACACAATATAATCTATTAATGTTTGCAATTCTTACCTCTTCACTTATTAAAGACTGGCATTTGTTCTTAAATTCTCTGCATAGGATAATGCATACAGGATTTGGAGAACCTGTACCGTAGGAAAAATTCGGTGTCAGACATAGCTTCAAAGGGGTTCATGCGGTCAGTAATATCCCAACGAATACGCCTTGGCTGGTCATACCGATTTTGACTATATTTCTGCCTCAAATGCTTGTTTTTGCCATTCTTCCCACCCGGAACCTGAAATCACCCCCCCCCCCAAGAGACGGGGGGGGGGATTAATTTGAAAACCAATCACGAATACCGAAAATAAAAGCCAAATTCGTTCAAATCACACTAATATACACCAGAAAAATATATTGCCAATCCAAAATAAAATAAAGGGGACTTGTAAAAGCTCACCGAATGCAAACATGAGACTTCGTATTTCAAACTAACTGGCTTTGCACCAGTCGTCTGTTTAGGCAGTACTCGGCCATTCTTTACCGTAGGAATTATTTCACGTACTAACCAAACTAATTATAAAAGTATCGTGCACCAAATCTGATACACAGCTTGGTAGAAATATTGAGAAATAAAATGGAAGTGGATACAATATCTCGTTTTTGTTATTGTCTCGTAGTAAATTAGCCATCCTCGGAGAAGTAGTGAAGTCTTTTAAAATGATAAAAAATAATTGAACGCTTATTTTTTTTCTTTACACGAAGTTTTTAGCATAAAATTAAAATTTCCATCACACACACCATAGGGTCCTTCAAATTCTACAGTTTTCTTTGCACAAGGCTGCTATAATATGACGAAGGGGCATGCGAAGGGGTGCTGTGAGACTTCCCGTGGCTTCCAGTACTACGCTGCGGTAATCCTCTCCCGTTCACCGGGGAACGCTCTCCCTTTCGTGCTTTAAGACAACCAAAAGATAAGAATAGGGCAAGGTGAACACCCTCCCACAGTTTAAGACTGCAGCAGTTTGACTCCACCTTGTTGGAAAGTGCTGTACATGGGGAGCCTTCCCACACGGGAGAGTTTTACTCTAAACAGTGTAGAGCCACCTGAAGTGGAAAGAAGAATAACAGAAGGTGACAGAATGGAAAAAGGGAAACAGAATGAGAGGAAGGCAGACACAGAGATGGCATGATAAAAGTGAAGGAAGAAGTAGACAGCACTACATAAAGTTACTGGGTGATGGTCGCCACCACCTATCACCACCGTCGATTTTCTGTGAAAAGAGTAATTATTTATAGGGTGAGTGTAGGTTAATTATTTATTTATTCATGATTACTGGAATGAGGGTGGTGGGGTTGCAATGATTACACAGGATATTCCCCCGTACCCAGTTGCAAGAGGAATTCTTTCCCTCCCGGATTAACGCAGGATCTACACCTTTGCTTCTGCCTCAGCCTTCATCATTTCTAATTTCCGTTTCTCTCGTTTTTTTTTCCCTGTATCTCCCCTTTGTTATCTATCTATTTTATCACAAGCTTGTCGTGCCTTTTACTTCAGAGTTGTATTTTTTTCAGCGATACCATACAGTTACTCGCTTCTCTTCTTTCTCTTGTTCTTCCCTTCTCGCCTGATTTTCTTCCATCTCCTGCTTCTCGTTTGCCCCCTCCTTGCCTCAACACCCAAGCTTATCGTGTTTTATGACACTGCTATCTTTTCTCTCCTTAACATGATTCTTCCTGCTCTTGCCCATTTTATCTCCAATGTAATTTAATTTTCTTCTGTCTCTTGCTTCTCCCTTTCCTACTGTTTCCTTCCTGCCGTCGGCTTAATCTTTATTTTACACTGATGTATTTTCCATTTCTCCTTCGGTCAGTCGATTTTCTAGTGTGTCACGCCTCATTGATTCTAATTCTTGTATGTCTCCCTTCTTTTGCTTTTCCTCCATCTCCCTTTTCTCCTTGCCTCCCGCCTTCCTGCCTGCTGAGTCTTCATCCTTATCAAGCCCATACAGTCGTCGGTACAGCCGCTCACACGTCGGGTTCACCAGCCCACCTTCTACCTGCCTTGGATGAATGGGACCTGTCGGTGGGAAGAAATACACCCAGCGTAAGCGTACCCTGAGAATATGATCAGGCCATGTGGAGGGAGGGAGAGAGAGAGAGAGAGAGAGAGAGAGAGAGAGAGAGAGAGAGAGAGAGAGAGAGAGAGGAAATGCATATCCATCTGGACGGTTAAATGCAGCTTTCATGCGGAACAGGAGAAAACGGCCCCAGTTGAAAACGGCCCTCACCAAAACGGCCCCACTAAACCAAAACGGCCCCACCCTATGACCAAAACGGCCCCACCCTGTGACCTAAATTTACAACTCTTCTACAGCAGATTTTCATATATATGCCCCCTCATTGACAAGTTCAGACCACAGGGCCAATTTGATCTCACAGATATGATCAGCTATTATTAGGTTAGGTTAGGTTAGGTTCGGTTTTGGTTTAAGTGGCAACACTGCAGTATGCACAAAATACGAACACAAGGAGAGGTCATAGGATGGGGCCGTTTTGGTCATAGGATGGGGCCGTTTTGGTTTGAGTGGGGCCGTTTTGGTGAGGGCCGTTTTAAACTGGGGCCGTTTTCTCTCGAAACCTTTCATTAAGTCCTTCACTACAGCAAGGATCACAAAAACTCACCCAATTCCTACGAAAGATTGAGCTCATCCTGACTTGTTGTATGAGCCCTTCCTTTGTGCGAGTCTTTGGTTAGTATACAACGCCTGACTGCTATCAAGTCGGTCGTAACCCTTCTTTTGACCCATTGCTGTTATCATCACTTTACCTCTTGATCTGTCCATCTGACACCACCTGGTCTTCTTTTGCCTAACGGACTGTTTAATGTCAGTACGCTTGCTTGTCGGATGTCTGGAAGATTCAGTCTTCACAAGGGACTCAAGAAACCTTACAAGCCCCTCTCATGTGATCCTCAGGCAATTGTTTAGCTGAGAATGGTTAGCTAGTTGGCAGTTGTTACTGCTTGAAGTTTATGTAATTGTATTCAGTTGAGAGGATTCGTTTGGGTGATGGTTAAACAATAATGTTGCACCAATGTAAAGTATTAATTACTTTATTCACCTTATAAATCATGCCATTATGAATAAACGTAAGTATACTTATATACAGTGAACCTAATGACTGCAAACAACAGCAGGCTAGGATACATACTGAGTCGCATATTATAGATCACTGCTGTGTCAGTTCAGTATGAACGTTATCCTTGCCTCGCTTCACGAGCAAAGCAAGTGAGATCAACCACATGCAGGACCTGCCATAATTCATCGGCATCATATACTGTGTATAATACGCCAATAAACCTACACCAGGAGGCGTTGATGAAGGCCTAAAATTGATGGCTCAGTGAAACTTGGGTAGCAACTACTACATCTGCTCAGAAGCCAAGCCTCTTCATGTTTCTCTACACCTTTCTGTGAGGGACCTTGGTCTGACCCAGGGGAGGTGCTGCCTATCGAGAGAGGGAGCCATTTGCCTTCATGGTGTACATACTGTACTGTTTTGAAGGACGTCCCCATAGGTGCAATTTCTTATTTGTGATCAGTAGGTTTGCTCGGCCAGACAGACCGTGGTTAAGCAACAATAACAGCAACCTACAGGAAGATTCAACTCTTCGCCTCACCCTCCAGGTATAAGTGACGACCAGGGTTAGAAGCAAAGGCAATAAATCAGCACTTTTCTGTAGCTTACTGCGGACTTTATGCAAAAACAAGTAAATAAATAAAAAAGTAAATTAAATAAAGCAAAACACGTACAAAAGGGACACTAAAAACAAGAACTTACTGTAAATTTCAAACCAAGTGTTACGTTAACGAAAGAAGTATCAAAGTCTTGTTTGTTCTCCTTGTCTTCAGAAAATACTTATAATATAACCTTTATGAAGCCTCCACAACTGCTGAACTAATTTTTCTGGTGATAGGAAGCTCGAAATAAAATAATATGCGTCCTCTTGCTGAATGCATCAATGGCAACTGCTCATACTTGTAAACAAGTAGATAGCGGAAGCGATGATCATGGCAAGGAAAGCCCCCATGACGCTCATGTAACAAAAGAAGAAGACAGGAGAAAATATAAATGTCATTCTACTGAATGAATTAACCCTTTAACCTCGAGCATGTATTTTCAATTCCATTCGAGCAACCTGCAGGTGACTTCTATCTGTTTAATTAAAGCATATATTAAGAGAGATTTTTCGTAGTGAAGGGAGTACTCAAGTCCATACTAAATCCCCTCCCCTCCAACAGAAAAGCCTCCTGGTCTGATTTTAAATCTGGTAGTGACGACATTATTAGAAAAAGTAATTATCGTACTGCCTTCATTAATACTTAGCCATTAAGCCTCTCACCCTAGAAACAACTCTTAATATTCCACTCCATCTGATGTCTGATGATATTAGTCGAAAGTGAGCACGGGAACCTGAAAGCGTTAATACTGACACCATTAATGCAGATGGTTCGTACCTGTACACATGGAGATGATGGAAGCGATGGTCATGGTGAGGAGCACTCCCATGATTCCCATATAACAGTAGGAGATGTCGTACACAGAGGGGGCGGGGTCCTCCCTGGGAAAAAATAGAAAGCGTCTTGCTATACTTTTACTTGGCCTATTAATCCCATTTATCAATACCGAATGTTCAGTTGTTACAAAACATTAGAATATTGTACTAGTCAGGGGAAAATGCTATGAAAGGATGTTGACACGGAGTATTGTCTTTTGTTGCCACTACGCGGAAGCTAGTCAGGGAAAGGTGCCATTGAAGGATGTACTATTGTGGACACCCGATCCTGACCCACTTAGTATCTGCCTGGTGCTGTCTGGCTACCGAACTGTACTAGGCTTTTGCGTTTTATGAGTGAATTCTGGCACTGCTGGTAACCCTGACTGAGTTTGGGGAGGGTAACATACGTCTGGTTGCATTTTTGTTGGTTAATATAGGATAAATGTAAACAATTTACATCTATAACCTTTAAATATTTATTATATGTTGCTCAATCCCATTCCAAATCCCCACACATTAAAGTGTGATTGTATTATGAATACGTCAAAACAGTAGCCCTGGCAACATACAAATGTCAGGCTTACCAAACGCTGGTAGGTGGCCACAGTGAAGAAGCGAAACAGAACCGAAATATACGGGAAAATATTTGGCAATTGAGTGATGTTAATCACAAATTATATCTGTAACACTCTTAAATTATATCAATAGAAATTATAGGAAAAAAAAAAACAGGATATTAAACGTGGTATGGATACGTAGACGTAAAGAATCGGAAAGGTTGGCCACCCTTCAGTACCAACCAGCCACACCTCCATCCACCCACCGACTCAGACTTTCCTTGACCTAAGATAGTGTTCCCTCCCATAAATATACTGTCCTTTGGTTTTAATTTCAAGAAAGAAGTCACTGTAAAACTATGTATTTTGAACCCAAATCATACCATGTCCAGATTTAGTGATGACAGCCGAACACCTTTTTATTGTAACATGATATAAAAAAAGGAATAAAACTCTCGTAACTGTTATTAGATATTATAATGGTTATGGTAATATAATAAGTGTAACAACAGAGTGCTGGCAGTCATTACGAATACAGTTGATAAGGCAATGTGCACAGATATCAGTCCATAGTAGTAGCTGTAAACTAGAGCATCAGATCATAAGAGCTAGTGCATCCATCAAGACATCCTCCTGTGCAACATCCTTTCCACCAAAGGTCCGCTGTTACAGAGCCAAGACCCCCATTGTGAAATATTGTCGATGCACTGGCTCTTGTAATTAACAGGTCCCGTAATATTTCACACATCACAGCTAATGTGATGTTAACATTAGGAAAGGCAATCCCTAGTGCAGGGTTGTGGTTCCCGGAAGTAGTGGTGTTTGGATAATCTTCAGTATGGACACTGATGAGAACATTACACCCACCCGTTACTCAAATGTGTATTACCACTCAGTCATGCCAAACAGGAGGGATACAATAAACATAGACACAGTAATTATTTAGTTAGGCAGTCATTTGCACTACATACGCCTTGTAATGCTACCACTGTAACTTTGTCCAGAAATATTTCACGAAACACAGTTGTTACCTGATTCACAACATCTAAAACAGAATTGCTTATCAGCCAACAGAGGGTGTGAGTAATATCTTGACATCAGAACAGCTGCACACCACAGGACCAGAAGCGTGGTGGCTGTTCTATAACCAGAGTATTGACGGAACCCAGCAGCTATGAACGGAGTGCAAAGAGACAAGAAGAACAGGCAGCAGGAAAGAATCTCTCTGCGGGGTCGGATTGTCGGAATGAGAGTGGCAGAAGCTTATGTGAAATTACAACAGACCTTGGCATTACTAAAACAACGGTAAGGCTATGGTTGAGAAGATGGGAGGAAAAAGGCGATTTACGTGACCTCCCCAGTTGAAGAACAGCACGCAAAACCACACCAGAGCAAGATCGGGAAGTTACTAGAAGCAGTTTGTCACAACCCTTTTGCAAATGCTTTATCAGTAACAGAGACATTGCAGCAGGACGTGACTCCCCGTGCCGTGAGACGTCGCTTGCACGAAAGTGATATACATCACCGGACACCTGCGGAAAAACAATTAACTGAACGCCACCGGGAAGTGAGGATGAGGTTCGTAGAGCAGCATGTCCAGGATGACCTGGAGTACTGGGGACGAGCCGTCTTCACTGGCGAGGGAAAAAAAAAAATCAACGTCCTATGGATGAATGCATTGCTGGAGGAGGAGGAGTAATTGCAGGTTATACATGTGTTTGTTAAAATTGTCTGGTTTTGTTGCCTTCATTATGGTTCCAATCAAGGAAACTTTATAGTGGAAGGGAGAACTTTACACTTTGCACCTATTAGGTGGTTGAATTACTGCTAACATTGTTCATTTTGCGAGTCATAATTAAGATGTAGAATATATGTTAAATCGGCCACGAATTACGTATTACAATACGTATTACAAACATAAGCAATAGGTATTACAGGCATAATGTATTAGGGTATTCTGTTCTTTACGTAACTGTAAACCAATGAGTTTCATTATTTATCAAATCTATCTATCTATCTATCTATCTATATCTATATCTATCTATCTATCTATCTTTATATATATTTATATATATATATATATATATATATATATATATATATATATATATATAACAGCTAAAGATATAGATATAGATATATAATTCTAGAAGTTGCACTATTCCAGTTTTGCTCGTGAAAACATCTTTGAGGAAACTCGAAGCGGTCACGTGACGTGTAACATCTGGGTGTGAATATCTCTCCATGGAATAGGAGAAATAACGGAAATACAAGGCAGGTTCACAGCAGCACAATATATAGAGATACTGGAGGGTGTATTTCTTCCCTATTTATGGGCTCGAGACCTTCCATTTCAGGGACGGATATTATTTATCAAGGACAGACTCCCGGTTCGCACAGCACGCACCGTCCAACATTGGTTTGCAGACCATTCAAATCTGGAACTGTTGGATTGGCCCAGTCAGGGATGTGACATGAACCTCATAAAGGACATCTGGGGTAATATGGTTAACACATGGCATCCAGCTCTGTAGAAGACTCAACAGCAACTTGCGGAACTCGTGGAAAATCAGTGGGAATCATTTAGGAGTAATCCTAAACTGGTGTACTGTACAACCATGTTTCCTCGATGCCCAGTCGATTGCAGGCCGTCATTGATAACAATGAAGGATGGAGCAAGTACTGAATATTTTTTGCCGTAAAAAATCAGATTCTGTAGTAATCACTTATGGCAAATGATATGAGTTACACGATGTTAGTGCATAAATCTGCATGTTGAAATAGGTTATGCTATGAAGCAGTAGTATTCCGCATCACTATCTGACATGTCAATGATTATTTTTCCTTGCAAATAATGATAGTCAATAAGTCTGATAAGGATTTCTGTTGTATATGTTTTTGAATGGGGTAATGACTGATATTCCTGGACAAAAGTTTGTAGGGGATAATAAACTTGTAGCACATTACAAGATGAGAGATGAAGGGCAAAATATTATGTTACTCTCTGTCCTACTATATATACCATATCCCTTTTATTTTAAATGTGTGAGAGCAATGAAAATGAGTTATTTGAGAGGAGCATGTGGTGTTACATAGAAAGACTGACTGACAAATGAGTGGATGTGGAGTGGATGTGGATAGGATAGAAATCGTTAGGAGAAATGCACTGAGGTGATTTGGCCATGTGGAGAAGATGGAGAGCGAGAGGCTAACGAGGAGGGAATATGCACGTGAGGTGGAAGGGGGAGAAGAGAGGAAGGCCGAGGATGAGATGGGGGGATGGAGTGGAAGGGATGACAGAGGGGGTGTGAGCAGGGAGAAAGGCAGTGAATGGCACTGAACAGGGAGATATGGAGGCAATTTGTTTGTGGCCACCCATTATGGGATTGAGGACTCTGGCAATAGATAGACAGACAGAGCGGTAAGGCACATTTGAGTAACAAGTGTGGGTGTGTGGATTTTGGCATATGTGTTCTTACTGCGGAATACGCCGATATGCATAACTTCTGGGGGTTGCAGCGACGCACTTGGGGTTGGCGTTCACAATATGAATGTCACTTTAGCTGTGATGCGTGAAACGCTACGGGACCTGTTAATTACAAGAGCCAGTGCATCGACAATATATCAAAGTGGGGGTCTTGGCTCTGTATCAGCGGACCTTTGGTAGAAAGGATGTTGCACAGGAGGATGTCTGGATGGATGCACTAGCTCATATGATCTGATGCTCTAGTTTACAGCTACTACTATGGACTGACATCTGTGCACATTGCCATATCAACTGTATTCGTAATGACTGCCAGCACTCTGTTGTTACACTTATTATATTACCATAACCATTATAATATCTAATAACAGTTACGAGAGTTTTATTCGTGTTTTATATCATGTTACAATAAAAAGGTGTTCGGCTGTCATCACTAAATCTGGACATGGTATGATTTGGGTTCAAAATACATAGTTTTACAGTGACTTCTTTCTTGAAATTAAAACCAAAGGACAGTATATTTATGGGAGGGAACACTATCTTAGGTCAAGGAAAGTCTGAGTCGGTGGGTGGATGGAGGTGTGGCTGGTTGGTACTGAAGGGTGGCGAACCTTTCCGATTCTTTATGTCTACGTATCCATACCACGTTTAATATCCTGTTTTTTTTTTTTTCCCTTTAATTTCTATTGATATAATTTAAGGGTGTTAAGAGATATAATTTTTGATTAACATCACTCAATTGCCAAATATTTTCCCGTATATTTCGGTTCTGTTTCGCTTCTTCACTGTGGCCACCTACCAGCGTTTGGTAAGCCTGACATTTGCATGTTGCCAGGGCTACTGTTTTGACGTATTCATAATACAATCACACTTTAATGTGTGGGGATTTGGAATGGCATCCCGCAACATACAATAAATATTTAAAGGTTATAGGTGTAAAATCGTTTAAATTTATCCTATACTAACCAACAAAAATGCATCCAGATATGTTACCCACCCCAGACTCAGTCAGGGTTACCAGCAGTGCCAGAATTCATTCATTAAACGCAAAAGCCTACAATCGGTTGCCAGACAGCACCAGGCAGATACTAAGTGGGTCAGGATCGGGTGTCCGCAATAGTACATTATAGTTTTGTCTTACTCTGCCACTTAACTAAGGTGAAATGAACTGCAAGAGGATGATAGTCTCGGCCAAGTTAATTTGGACGAAATGTACTCGTCGTTGTTGTTTTCATTGCCGTCGATCACGTCGCCATTATCATGGTTATCGTCCTTGTAATCATTATCATCATCGCTATCGTCATCATGGAGAATGTCATTATGAATATCGTCATCATCGCTCTCTTCATCAACGTCATTACCATTATGAATTTCATCATCATCCTTATTGCTATCGTCAGCATCGTCAAAGTCATTATCATCATCGATATAGTCATCAACGTCACTGTCAATATAAATATCATCATCGTCATTATGAGTATTATTATAGTCATCATCGTCATTAATCCCTATTTTAGAGTTACGGTAAAAACTTACCTCCTTCTTATGCTCAGATACAAGCGTTAACCCCTCCAACCCAAGGACGTCAAGTTTGGCTGATCTTGCTGTTCTCCGGAGAGCTCAGTCAGATTAAAGGAATACCTTAGTAATGAAGGGATTAATGAAGGCAGGTTTTAAGAGTTCAGTTGCACAGTTCTTTAATGTTGTATAAAACCCCCGGTAGACAGCAGAAACAATACTGAACACAAATCACTTGGCTGCTGTTGTGGTAGGTGGTGGTGACCATCATCCACTCACTTGATGTAGTGCTGCCTACTTCTTCCTTCATCTTTATCATTTTTTTTTTTTTGTCTGCCCTCCTCTTTCTATTTCTTGCATTTTTCCCGTAACTTTTTTTTTTTACTCTCCTTTTCAGATGGCTTTACATTGAGTGACAAAGCCTAATGGTTTCCTGTAAGTTAGGAAACTATTTACAGCGCTGGGTGGTAACCATATAACCAACCCATACATGTTTCCTACGTGTCAACAAGTGGATCAGAGGAGGGTTGGTGTCCCTCCCTGTATAACATCTAACTCAGTGACAACGGACACCCTTTACGGAATTATGGCGTCTGGCTGTTGACCGATAGATTGATAGATACACAGATCTTCACTCACCACAAAAGAAACTATGATCTTGAGTTAATTAAAGTCGTGATGAAGTAGCAAGAACAGACCTACATAATAAGCGTGGATGAACCTATATCAAAGCCTTCTCGATCCCGGAAACTCCCTAACACCTATTCGTAAGCGATTTGTTTTGTTTATTGTACCTTACTGTCCTAGTCTGTGTTACATAAATCCTCCTAACATTGCCACAGTCACTATAAATAACGAACAAAAGAATATTAACCAGCCATGTCCATAAATAAATAAATAAGAAAAAGGTGCTAGGGAGCCTCCTTACCCGACGAGAATAAGAGTCTTACTGTAAGTTAAATAAAGGTGTGATGTAGTTGCAATAATAAAGCTGTTTAAAGGAATTGATGACGCGACATTACCCCTTTCTCTCCTATACACATACCTTAAATTAGTTCGTGAGACAAAAACAAAAACAACAATTATCATCGTCATCACCACCATCGTTATCCCGCCCTCTTCCCACACAGTGATGATGATGATGAAAATGATGGTGATGATGATGATGATGATGATGAGCGAAATCTCCTGGCGTTGCCTAAATAATATATCCCAGAGCACTTACACCAACGAGAGGATGTCTTCTGCGGGAGTGGAGGTGGAGGTGGGATAAGTTGTCGTGAAACTGGAGTTTGTCAGACGGAGTTCGTTAGAGCTGAGAGTGGAGTTGAAGCAGCCGAGGGTGGACAGAGGCAGTGTGGGAGGTGATCCACTTCCCTTCAGGAATTTGCCAACTGCCAGCCAGGATGAGAACACAAAGGACCCCAGCAGGCCCACCGTCGCACCCTGGCACACGAATAATAATAATAATAATGATAATAATAATCATCATCATAATACTAATAACAATAATAATAACTAGAAGATTGTAACTGTCAGAGACTGCCCATCTCTGAGAATATTACAGACAGGCACAACTTACGTTTTTTTTTTTTTGTAATAGCTCATAAACCGTTGGTCAAACTGCCACCAAAAAGAATACAGACCTGGTCCAAGACCAGATAAAACTTATCGGGCCAAGAAGTGCCTCACTAATCCTTTTTTTTTTTTTTTTCTCGTATGAAAAAGATATTGAAAGGTGGTGGTTCCGAAATATCGTAATGTCACACATGAATAACCTTCCGTTTTTTTTTTTTTTCGTAAAAATGTTTGGAAAATAATGTTATCAAGTAACTTCCTTCAATGTTTATGTATCTATAATAGTTTCGGAGTAAACTGAGGTTGAAACTTCATGATTTTTGGACATTTTTGGACCTGTGACCTTGAAAATTAGTCACTGAAATTGGGTCAGTGCAATAGGGTCATGGTGGTGTACGTTCTCAATAAGTAAGATGAAAGTCGAGGATGGAAAGTGAGGGAATAATAATAATGATAATATAATGACGGTTACAAAGATCTCCACCTATGGTAACAGGTGGCGATCAATAATAATAATAATAATAGCAACTAGCCAATAGACATTTCTCGGAGTACACCCTGTAGAAGTCAATCCCAACCACCTACTTTCCCCCTAGAGGGCTGTACACGAAGTGTTAATTTTTCCTCCCGGGCCCTATGTTTTCTACTTGGTTCCATTTCTCCCCATTTAACCGTTTTTTTCACTCGTGGACCTATATTTACACATGGAGATAATTTCCATGGAATCCTGTTTTTCTCATGGACCTGTTCTACCTAGGGATGTATTTTTGCTCATGAGATTTGCCATATGGACCTATTTTTGCCACTGACTTATTCTTCCCATGGAGCTGTTTTTCCCGTGGACCTTCTACCCATGGATCTATTTCCATCATGACCTATTTTCCCACATGGATCAGTTCTTACCATGAACCTATTAATTTCTACCATAGACCTGTTTACCAAATGAACCAGTATTTCCACAACCCACATCACTCACCATACCAGGTCACTCACCCAACCCACCCTGGCCTGCTCACCCAACCATCCCACGCATCCATTCTAACACCACCCCACCTTGATCACCCACATCCATCCTACCCCATCTCCCCACCCATTCATCTAACCTTACCTCTCCCACCTCATCCACCTTGCCCCCCCCCCACTTACCCACCCCATTAAAAACCCACATATCCAAAATGCCTGCATGTCGACATGTCCCACGCAACCTTCTAACCACACCCTATTTCCTCACCCTGCCCATGCGTCCCACCACATCCCCTCCCTCCAACTCCACTCTGCCCTACTCAGCCCACTCCACTCACCCTGCTCACTCACTCTGCCCAACTCACCCATCTACCCCTTCAATCTATTCACTCAGCCATCAGCCTCCACCAGATGACTCGTTAGTTCACACACACACACACACACACACACACACACACACACACACACACACACACACACTCAGAGTGAGAGAGAGAGAGAGAGAGAGAGAGAGAGAGAGAGAGAGAGAGAGAGCTGGGGCACAACTGCAACTGCTTTTATATTATGGACTACCAGGGATACCCGGCGTTGCCCGGGTAAAACCCTATGACGGTGAATATCAGAACTGCCTGGTGCCCTGGATGGCCACTCCTGTGGGAGAAGGCCCCAAGGGTTCCGTTATGCCTTTTGAACCTCTGTTCCTCGTTGGGCCCATTTCCCCAGGGATATATTCCCTATGGACTTTTCCCAATACCCACCCATCTACCAACCCTTCCCACCCACTATGCTCACCCAACCACCCAGTTACCCCACCCATCCACCTGCCCAGCTTCCCATCCACCCTGGCCACCCACTAAACCACACTCACCCACCCATCCCGCCCACCCACACACCGACTTATGCTGACCCACCACACCCACCCAACCCTGCCGACTCACCCCACCCACCCTACCCCATCACACCCACCCTCCATCCCTCCCATCCATTCCACCCACCCTGCCCCTCCACATCCACATAACCCTGTCCACCCACCCCACCCGCCCTACCGGACACCAATTCGCCCATCCATCTGTGTGTGTGTGTGTGGGTGGGTGGGTGGGTGGGTGTGTGTGTGTAGCTGAAAATGGAAAGAGGATTTCAATGAAACTTTGTCGGATGGTTGCCACTGGGGTACAAATGGGTCCGTTTCAATTTCCCCTGTGTTGATGCATAAATCCTTGGTTTCGACACGAATGAAGCACGATCCAGAAACGGCTGTCATCTGAGCAGCCTGAATGGGCCGTGAAGCGCTTGTATCATATATCTCTATATCTCTCTCTCTCTCTCTCTATCTATCTATCTATCTACCTACCTGTCTATATATATATATATATATATATATATATATATATATATATATATATATATATATATATATATATATATATATATATATTTATTTATTTATTTACAGTATAGTAATAGTAATGGAATGGATGTGGTAGATGTGCAGATTGGCCTGGGAGGAAGGTACTGTACATTAGAGTCCCGGAGGATTGGAAGTCAGGTATAATTATTCCCCTATGCAAAGGAAAAGGGGAAAAAGAAGTGTTTGGTAATCATAGGGGCATTTGCCTTCTTAGTGTAACAGGAAAAGTATATGGTAGGATACTTATCGAGAGTTAGGGAAATAACAGAGGAATTAGTTGGAGAAGAACAGGGAGGTTTTAGGAAGGGAAAAGGTGTAGATCAGATATTCATTCTTAGATCTTTAGTAAAAAAGTTTCAAGAGAAGGGAAAGAAGTTGTATGCGGCCTTCATGGATATGGAGAAAGCATGTGACAGGGTGGATAGACAAGGATTGTGGAAAGTACTAAGAATATATGGAGTAGATGGGAAGTTGTTAAATGCCGTGAAGAGTATGTATGAGGGTGCTAAGGCTGCAGTGGGTTTAGATAGTGAACTGAACGATTTTTCTATTTAAAGGTTGGATTGAAACAAGGATGTGTCATGTCTCCATGGTTGTTCAATCTGTACATGGATGGGGTTATAAAAGAGATACAAGGTAGGGCAGTGGATGTTGGAGCGGCCTTAGTGAGAGAGGGCAGTGTTTGGAAACTCCCTGTACTGTTGTTTGCAGATGATACTGTGTTGTTAATTGAAGACGAAGGGGAGCTGCAAGGCTTAGTGGATGAGTCTGGGTGAGTGTGTAAGAAACGGAATGTCAAGGTGAATGTAGGGAAGAGTAAAGTGATGGTCTTCGAGAGATGTAAAGTCAGTGAATGTACAATCAGGGAAAGTTCCGCATTATCCACCTTCCCTAAGCATTGGTGTGAGACGGGTGAATATGAAGCGACAGCCAGACCTCTTGTGTCTGGTAACTGTGAGTGTGAAGGAGGCGGAGGCGGGGGATTGGGGGCCGAGTAGGGTTTGGCGATAGGTTGGGAATCACGTGTTGATGTTGTTACATAGCCTATGATTTCATCATCCTTTGTGTAATTTTAATGCACAGTTGCTGCATGTTTGATCACGAGCGTGTTCTGCCTCAGTCCCCCCCTTCTACCGTTATAGTAGAGTAAGTCGTTCTCTCTGTTATACTTTGCGGGATTTTCAGCTCTTTGTCCCCATGGCTTCATTTGCGCGTCCTTCTTACAAGTTGTATCAGGCTCTGCTGGCCCCTATATAATGAGCTCAATCTCTGCATCATTGCCACTTAGATCTGCTCCTCATTTTGTTCACATCTCTGTCCTCCCCTGTACAGATATTATTATTGTGAGTGCTCAAGAAATCTCCAAACATCTAGCAGCTGTGTGTAATTTGAGTATTACTGTTATTGCATTTTTTCTTGTACTGTGTAGCATAAGGTTAATTCTTAGGCCTAGTGGGGTTTTTGATTGATGTTGGGTTGTGTCAGTCATTTTTGATAATAGTTTGTATCTGTAATAATTTATCTGGCATTCACTGAGTATTATCTGGTATCTCATTTTATCAGGGCTGACTTAGATAAATTTGATCTTGCTAATTTCGTGTTAATAGAGGCTATTGCAGTTAACCATATATTTAACCTGTTTATTTGCCATTACATTATCCTTATGAGTCCTGAATGTTTTGTTGTTAGTTTAAGCATTAAACCTTAACTTGTAATTTTACCTAACTCTTTTGTTTTGAACCTGGAACTTTACGGGACAGTAGTGACTCTTAGTATTCTCACTTAAAGTGTACATTATCTTTCTCTGTTCCGTAACATAAATTTGGCGACCTCGCCAGGATATTCAGGATATTATCATAAGGATATTGCTTGATATTTTGTGACTGTTACTTATTAATTATGTCTACTATTACTACACTTGATGAAGCCAAAGATTTTTTGTCAAATGTGCAAACAGTGTGTGATATAGAAAACAGAACAAAGAATGAACTTAAGCTTGTTGCTCAACAATTGGGATTTGTTGTTCGCTCTCATCAGTCTAAAGATCAGATTGTTGCCATGATTAATGAAAGCTTGTTTAATGTAACTCCTCCAAATGAGCAAACACAGATTGAATTAGCTAAGTTACAGCTCGCCCTGCAGGAGCCTCGTGTTAAGGAGGCAAATGCTCGTATTCAAGTGGCACAGGTACAGGCTCAGGCACAAATTGAACTTGCCAGGATTCAGGCAGACCATGAGTATCGCATGAAACAAGGTGGAACTGGATCATCTAGCTCTGATGATTTTGATGTGGCTAAAAATGTTAAACTTGTCCCTCCTTTTAATGAATCTGATTTAACAAAGTATTTTCAGTTGTTTGAGAGGGTAGCTAAAGGTTTTAATTGGCCTAAGGAGTATTGGCCAGTACTCCTTCAAACTGTTCTCACCGGTAAAGCTCAAGTAACTTATGCATCTTTGCCTCAGGATCAATCTGATAATTATGATGTAGTTAAGAGCTTGATTCTTAAGGCCTATGAGCTTGTTCCCGAAGCCTATAGAGTAAAATTTAGGACAACTTACAAGCAAGATAAGCAATCCCATGTTGAGTATGCAAAAATCAAAGGAGATCTGTTAGAGCAGTGGTTAAATTCTAAGAATGTGGATTCTGATTTTGATAAATTTAAGCAGATGATTTTGCTGGAGGACTTCAAAAGGTGTATTTATAAAGATGTAAGCCTATATCTTGATGAGAAAAGAATAGATAATTTGTCTGATGCTGCAGTTTTAGCTGATGAGTATGTTCTCACTCACAAGAGATATTCTAAAGAAAAAGGGAAAGCTGAGAGTAAGTACGTTGCCTCTACTCAGAGTACAGGTAACAGGAAAGAGAATAAGGATGATGTTTCTCAGGAAGTAAATACCAGCTTCACCTCTAGATTTCAGAAAAGTAAATGTACTTATTGTAGTAAGCTTGGTCATACTATGGAGAGATGTTTCAGGAGACAGCGTGATGTGAACAAAAAGGAGTCTTTAAATATTCAGTCAATTGGTCTAGTGTCCACTCTTGAGAGTTCCCAGAATTCTTTAACTGAGTTAACTGAACCTGCTTTGAGGGGTAACTTAAATTCTCATGATGGAGCTCCTCTTTTGAGCAGTAACGTGGGTGACACTCTCAAGAGTTCATGTGCTAATTTCCTGTCTGATGGTTTTGTCAGTCCTCTGGACAGTAATGACAGGAAATCAGTTCAGATATATCGTGATACAGGTGCCTGCCAATCCCTTATGCTGACCAGTGTTCTAGGCTCTAATGTTAATTCCTCTGATGAAACTGTAATCTTACAAGGTGTAGGGAATAATTACTTCTCTGTCCCTCTGTGCAGAGTGAATTTAGAGTCTGGTTTTGTTAATGGTTCTGTTATGGTTGGGTTGGTTGAGACACTCCCAATGTCAGGTGTAACTTTCTTACTTGGAAATGATATTGGTGGAAGTCAAGTGTGTCCAGCTCCTCAGTTGTCTAGTGAGCCAGTGGCTGCGGCCCAGGATTGTGATGTCCCTGATGTGTTCCCTGCATGTGCTGTCACTAGGGCTAAGTCTAAAGTTACTGGTGATTTAGAGGATAATGATGATGATGATGTTATCCTAGCTGACACTTTTCTCGCTAATTTGGACCACTCACCAGATGAGGCAGTACCCCGTAGTGTTGATAATTTGTCTCGTCAAGAGTTGGTTGAGTTGCAGGTTGCTGACCCTGAGTTGAAAGGTCTAGCTAACTCTGCTTACAGTGAAGAAGAGTCAGCCGGTGCTTCTACTTGTTATTATGTAAAGTCAGGAGTACTTATGAGGAAGTGGAGACCCCCAACAGCATCAGCCGACTGTGAATGGGAGGTTGTACATCAAGTTGTCATCCCTCGTGTTTGTAGGCAGGATATCATTAGAGTGGCTCATGATTCCAGTTTGGCAGGACACCTTGGAGTGAGGAAGACTGTGGCACGCATTTTGAAACACTTCTACTGGCCAGGTATCTTCAGGGATGTTTCCTGGTATTGTAAGTCTTGTCACACCTGTCAAGTTGTGGGGAAGTGTAATCAGACCGAAAAGGTTGCACCTCTAGTTCCCATTCCCCCTTTTGAGGCGCCTTTCACCCGTGTGTTGGTGGATATTGTGGGCCCTCTTCCTAAGACTTCTTCAGGATTTTCTTATGTGTTGACCATGATTGATATGGCTACTCGTTATCCTGAAGCCATTCCACTTAGAAATATCTCAGCAAAGAACGTGGTTAAGGAAATGCTAGGGTTCTTCACAAAGTTTGGTCTGCCCAAGGAGGTACAGTCAGACCGGGGAAGTAATTTCATGTTGAATGTTTTCAAGCAGTCTCTGAAAGAGTTGGGCATCACCCAGATCACGTCTTCAGCTTACCATCCCCAGACCCAAGGAGCGTTGGAGAGATATCATCAAACACTGAAATCGATGCTCAAGAAATACTGTTTGGAACATCAGAAAGACTGGGATAAAGGTCTTCCATTCGTTGTGTTTGCCGCAAGAGAATCTCCAAATAAATCACTGGGCTTCTCACCTTTTGAACTACTGTTTGGCCATGAAGTAAGAGGACCCCTTAAGTTACTAAAGGAATACTGGCTGTCGGAGGAAGATGACGTCAACCTGCTGGAGTATGTGATGAAGTTCAAAGAACGGCTGTCCACTGCTTTACAGCTGGCGAGAGAGAATTTAGGAGCTGCTCAGGAGAAGATGAAGACTTGGTATGATAAGAAGTCCAGGTTACGCCACTTTCAGCCAGGAGATCAGGTTTTGATTCTGCTACCAGTTCATGGGCAACCTCTTAGAGCCAAGTTTAGTGGCCCTTATTTCGTGGAGAAGAAACTCAGTGATGTCAACTATGTCATCGCCACGCCAGATCGTAGAAAGAGCAAGCAACTATGTCACATCAACATGCTAAAGTTATATCACAGGCGGGACGAAAATAATCCAGTCTGCACTGTAGCTGTTCCACCCGAGTCTGCAAGTGAAGCTCTCCCATGCAGTATGAGCCTGAGTGATAGTTTGGGGAAGAATCCTGATATCATGAATGATCTCCAGACTAAGCTTTTTCATCTACCTCCCAAGGAAAGGCAGGAGTTTTCGGCATTACTGCAGGAGTACCCGCAAGTGTTCCGTGCTACTCCAGGAAGAACCGCTGTGTTGATGCATGATGTCGATGTTGGAGACGCAAAGCCAATTAAATTGCCTCCTTTGCATCGACTACAGACGTGTTATCAGATAACCAAAACAGACACTTACCTGCTCCCTCGTGTGGAAGATTGCATAGACAAGATCGGAAAGGCTAGGTACATAAGTAAGTTTGATTTGTTAAAGGGATACTGGCAAGTACCTATGACTGAACGTGCTAGGGAGATCTCATGTTTTGTAACATTAGGAAAGACCTTTGCATGGTCTGTAATGCCATATACAGATTGTTTTAGAGTAATAAGAAATTTCCTTTGTAAATTTCTTTTTTCTTTGTGGGGAGGTGTTACATAGCCTATGATTTCATCATCCTTTGTGTAATTTTAACGCACAGTTGCTGCATGTTTGATCACGAGCGTGTTCTGCCTCAGTCCCCCCCTTCTACCGTTATAGTAGAGTAAGTCGTTCTCTCTGTTATACTTTGCGGGATTTTCAGCTCTTTGTCCCCATGGCTTCATTTGCGCGTCCTTCTTACAAGCTGTATCAGGCTCTGCTGGCCCCTATATAATGAGCTCAATCTCTGCATCATTGCCACTTAGATCTGCTCCTCATTTTGTTCACATCTCTGTCCTCCCCTGTACAGATATTATTATTGTGAGTGCTCAAGAAATCTCCAAACCTCTAGCAGCTGTGTGTAATTTGAGTATTACTGTTATTGCATTTTTTCTTGTACTGTGTAGCATAAGGTTAATTCTTAGGCCTAGTGGGGTTTTTGATTGATGTTGGGTTGTGTCAGTCATTTTTGATAATAGTTTGTATCTGTAATAATTTATCTGGCATTCACTGAGTATTATCTGGTATCTCATTTTATCAGGGCTGACTTAGATAAATTTGATCTTGCTAATTTCGTGTTAATAGAGGCTATTGCAGTTAACCATATATTTAACCTGTTTATTTGCCATTACATTATCCTTATGAGTCCTGAATGTTTTGTTGTTAATTTAAGCATTAAACCTTAACTTGTAATTTTACCTAACTCTTTTGTTTTGAACCTGGAACTTTACGGGACAGTAGTGACTCTTAGTATTCTCACTTAAAGTGTACATTATCTTTCTCTGTTCCGTAACAATGTGCAGTGTATGACTTGGACGGTGTGTTTGAATTAATTTAATAAGGATAGATGACAATACGATGCTAGCATTTTATTTGAAATTTTACGTAGTTGTCTGTAGAGTCAGCGTTGTCTGAAAAAGTATGAAAGTTTGCTGGGTTCGGACAGAGGTATGAATGCTTTGATTCCAGCTCGACTTTTGTGTTGAATCGAGAACAAAGCCACTATATATATATATATATATATATATATATATATATATATATATATATATATATATATATATATATATATGTGTGTGTGTGTGTGTGTGTGTGTGTGTGTAATTCACCGGGTCGATCAGGATCACTTGATGGTCGTGATTGTCAGCTTTTACCCTCCCGGAAGGGAGCTGAGAGCTCATATAGTCCGATCTAAGGACAAGGCTGTGACCTTCACACAGGCACACACCCGTGCCCTTGCTCAAGGGGGACGGTAGCCACCCACTTCGTCAGTGAAACTTTTCGCAAAATGAGCGAGGCACGAACTCCCGTCCACCAGTTGGCAAGCGGGAACGTTACCACTGCACCAGCGAGCGGTGTGTGTGTGTGTGTGTGTGTGTGTGTGTGTGTGTGTGTGTGTGTGTGTGTGTGTGTGTGTGTGTGTGTGTGTGTGTGTGTGTGTGTGTGTGTGTGTGTGTGTGTGTGTGTGTGTGTGTGTGTGTGTGTGTGTGTGTGTGTGTGTGTGTGTGTGTAAATTTTTGTAAATTTGTTTAATTACCTATCGTCTGTCATCCCACTATAAACATCCGCCTGCAAACATTCCCAGTGTTATTCTGGTAATTTTTCATCTCGAACTAATTTAGTGTAGTGTGTAACAATAATGATAATAATAATCCATCTATCTATCCATCATGCAATCCTACGTTGCCCCATGAGGAGCGTAGGAGCCCGGGGCTAGGCAGTTTGTTCCGACATTTAAGATGAGAGTGACCAGCCTCACTCATCCCTGAATGGCATTACATGAGCAATCAACCCCAACCACCCCTTGGATATAAACCTTCACCGGCTCAATCCAATTGGAGCGCAATAATTTCCCACAAAACCATCAGGCGCCATAATTTGGATATATGGTTACCACCCAGAGTAGTAAATTGTTTCCTGGTGCACAGGAAACCATTTGGCTTGTCACTCAGTGTAGAGTCACCCACAGCCTGAAGGAAGTGGAAGGAATGAAGGAAAGAAAGACAGAATAGGGAGTGTAAAGTCACCCGTAGGCAGAAGGACAAGGAAGGAATGAAGGAAAGAAAGACAGAAGAGAATGGAAGGAAAGAAGGATGGAGAGGAAAGGGCAGACACCCGAGAGCAGCACTACATCGAGTAAGTGGATGGTGAGCGCCCCCACCTACCACAAATTATAATAATAATAATAATAATAAAAATAAACAATCTATATGAGCGAGTAACAGACTTCTCGTTTTCCTTAAGACAGAATGACATGGGAAGTCCCAATTATAAGATCAGTCTCTGTAACTATCATTCCTATCAAACATTACAAAATGAAGGCAAAGAAGCATACCTTTGACAGTAAACATACATTATATATTCAGTTATGTAGACAGGCTCAGAAAACAATGTGATACCATACAAATAACATACGCTTTATCACTCTGAGAATATGTTAGACGCATTATCATTGGCTGTTGATACTGTGACGTGAGCAACTCTCCAAACCCTCCCACCCCCGGCCACCCTTCCTCCCACTCACAGTTACCAGACATGTGGGGTCTGGCTGCTGCTTCGTCGACCACCAGTGCTCCGAACAATGGGTAATGTGGAACTTTCCCTGACTGTACACTCACGCACCAAAGTTTCTGTACCCCCCTCGGTGGAGGGAAGTGGAAGTCAGGGTTAGAGAGAGGGCAGGCAAACGGACAACCGTGAGTGGTAGTTTGGAAGTGAGCTACGAGGGTAATAGTGAGAAACCTAATGACAAAGGATTCGAAACATTTCACCTGCAAAGCATTATGCGTTCATAACATACACAGCATATATCATAACACAGACTACTGTGTTATCATGGTGTCCTGTGAAACTGGTCCAGACACGACCCATCTGTTTCGGATCCTCATCATACAGATAAAGCACCGAGCCAGTTGTATATAAGCTGCGACTGGTCATTATCACTATAGTGATAATTTTTATGATTATGTTATTTGTGGATGGTCTATAGCTATAATTTAGAATGACTGTGGATTTAATGCTGATTCGCACAGTAGGTATGCAGATGGTTATAAATGTTGCAGTTATTTTATGTGGACGAACAAACTACACTGTGATGGGCGGCAGATAGCATTTAATTAGATGCATGAAATTAGATGCAAACAACACAAAATGAGACAAAGAAGATACAGCTGTGGTATCCTGCTACTCCAAGTTATCCAGGCCTTAACTGTTTCTTCACCTCATACGTGCATTATTATCCTCCAGTCTCTGCCTTTTTTATTATTTTTATTTCTCAGTATCCTCGTACTGCTAGCCGTCATGTTCCTTAGGGGAGTTCCAGTCGTCCGGTCCTATACCCCCTACTGTATTACATAATTCCTTACATCATCACTTCCACACAAACACCGTAGGCACAAGACTTCTGAATCTGTTACTACCATTATTGTCACTGCCACTATTAATCTCCCTTTTTCCCACTTTTTAATTTCCCTCACAATACTACTACTGCTACTCCTACTACTACTCCATTATAAATCCGTATAATAATACATATCATTGTCTTATGTCTGTGTATTTGCTAACCACATTGTTTCTGTCCCACCGTCGACAACTCGCCACTTACCCCGCACCCAGTCGCACCCCCCTCTCTCCCACCCTTCATGGACCCTATTCCATACCAACTCCGACACCTCATTACCCTTCACCTCATCCTTGGTCCACCAGGCCTGTTGTTTACTCTTTACCGGTGAATATATGTTGTATGCATTAATAATGGTAAAATGCATTTGGGAGCAGCATGCTAATCGTTCGCCAGAATATCCTGTTGGCTAAGTCCATAATTTAGGCCATATTTTGATACCTTAAAGGTTTTATGTTGATAGCTCAAGTCGTCCATCAGATATCATGGTGCTAAAGGTGGGTGATAAATAGTAGTTGACATTTGGCAGCCATTTTGGAGACTTTGACTCTGACCCCGAGTGTCCATTTTCGAACTCGTCCAAGATTTTGGCCATATTTTGATACATTGCAGGTTTCATGTTGATAGCTCAAGCCGTTCATGAGATATAATGGGAAAACACACACACACACACACACACACAGGAAGCACCAAGGAGTACAGATGCGGGCCGACAGTGCTCCATACCGAGCCTGCACGGCCAGTGGCATTACCTAAATTAGTATCTTTATATGAGTCAAGTTCTGTACCAGGTTTGACTAAATGGATTTTTATTATTAAAAAAAAAAAAAGTTTAAACAAGACTTGTTCAAACAGAAAAGAGAACCGAGTAGCGAAAGAATGCGCTCAATCAGCTGATTGTTTGTTTAGACTACAACTGCCCCAGGGAATGTAAGTACTCTGTACTTTTAGTAATGCAAAATGGACACATACTTTAGTAAAGCAAATTTGGAAAAGAAAAGGGATAAAGGTAGAAAGCAGGATGATGACTTCTACCAAGAGCTGGTTGAAATGGAGACTCACAATAAGCTGGTAGTGTGTGTACACAGACTGGAGATGGCTTTCCAGCATGAGATTGATGAAATAAAGAAGCAGATGCACTTGCAAAAGGAAGAAATAGAAAAACCAGGAATGGAGGTCAACAAGAAAGACACAACCATATGTGAACTAACAGTAGAAGTGAGTACACTTAGGAGGAAAATGAATGAAATGGCAAGTACAGTAGTCAACCAATAGAGTATTATGGAAGAGTTCAAAAATGATACAGAGACAATTAGGCAAGTAAGCACTCTAATAGACCAGAGCAGTGATATTAAGGAGAAGATAACACAGGTAAATGAAGCTGTGCAAAGCTAAAAAAAAGATGTGGAAACCACGTATGCTGAAATGGTGAAAGTAAAGAAAGACTTAGAAACAAGGGTGGAAGAAAAAAAAAATAATCCAAAACAATCCAGAGTTAGTCAGAGATTCAGTAGATATCAACAAATCTATAGTAATCACTGGTACAGAAGAGGAAGGAGTAAAAAATCAGATCTCAAGAGACAAAAAGGAAATGGCAAATGTAATGAGCTTATTGAAAGAAGTATCAGAGGAAATCTGTAGTAAAGACATAGAGGACCACAAAAGGTTAGGGAAATACGAGAAAAGCAGGTCAAGACCTCTAAAGGTAACTTTCTAGAGTTTAAACACCGAGGAGGAGATACTAAAAAAATGCAAAGAATCTTATGGAAAAAGAGGAGTTCAAAAATGTTTGGATAAAAAGATGCCTAACACAAAAGGAACTGGAATTACTGAAAGAGAAGAGGGAGGAAGCAAAAAACAAAAAATGAGGGAAAATCGGAAGAGGAGAAGAACACTTTTTTTTTACAAAGTAATAGGATTGCAGGTACGAAAGTGGTACATAAACAGGAGGGAATAAAATGGAGGAAGTTAGTAGAACCATGTCATGACAAGTATATAAACAAGATGATTAAGTCGATGTACTCAAATGTGGATAGAATGGTATTTAAATTATTAGAGATGAATGATTATCTCAGAGAAAATGAACCACATACAATATGCCTAACTGAAACAAAATTAACACCAAGGATATCAAATGACATACTAAACTTAGAGGAATATAATATATGGAGAAGAGATAGAAACTTAAAAAAAAGGAGGAGGAATTATAATATTAACTAAGAAAAATCTAAAAGTCAATGAAATAAAACTAGAAATACCCTCACAAGTAGAACTGATTGCAGTAGAGATCAACACATCTGAAGGGAAAGTAATTTGTATATGCCACCCAGATCAAACACATGGGAAAGAGAGGAATATGAGGACCTGGCAGAGAGTAGAATTCAGAGTTTAAGAGCATTACTACATGAAATTGAAGACAAATCGGAAAGAATTATACTAACTGGAGATTTTAATACAAGTATAAATTGGAATACTCTAGATATAATAAGCCAAAAAAGCTGTTGGGACCAAAAGCTCCTGGATCTCGTGCAAGAGTTTTTCCTAACGCAACATGTGAGGGAAACCACCAGAAAAAGAGGACTCGATGTACCTTCAATGCTAGATCTCTATTTACTAGGCAAGAAAATGATATTGACAGTTTAATATATCACACTCCACTCGGCAAAAGCGACCATGCAGTACTAAATTGCAACTTTAGGATAGCATATGACATAGTTAACAGCAATGAAAGTTACAAAAAAAGCCTAAACTAGAAAAAGGGAAATTATCATGACCTAAAGAAGTATTTCTTAGAACTTGATTGGAGAAATGAGCTTAGAGGACAAGATTTAAATGCTGTATATAAAAAAATCTGTGAATTTTATGAAATAGGAGTCCAGAAGTACATACCACAGCACAAAGAAGCAGATAAGAAAATACAGAAATGGTTCAATACAGAATGTAAAAAATCAAAAGAAAGAAGAGATTTGTTGTGGAATAGATACAGAAGACACAATAGTGAAAGGGCATATAATAATTATAAACAGGCAAGAAACGATTATACAAGAATAAGGAGGGAAGCCCAGAAACAATTTGAGGAGTATATCATAAATAAAAGTAGTGATCAACCGAAGCTATTTTACAGCTACATCAGAAGCAAAACCAAAGTAAATGATATAATACAATCCATTACGGACGAGAGAATCACCTATACACAAGAGAAAGATATTTGTGAAGCACTAAATAAGAATTCCAATCAGTTTTTACAGAAGAAAAAATATTTGAGAGGGACTATGTGGAACATGCATGCCCACACATACTACCAGATATACAAATATCAGAAAAAGTAATACAGGAGTTAAGTAAACTAGACAGAAGAAAAGCAAATGGTCCTGATGAAATTTCATGTTGGGTGCTACGAGAATGTGCAAAGGAGTTAAGTAAACCATTATTTTTAATTTTCAAGAAATCCTAGAGTCAAGGTAAATTACCTGATATTTGGAAGAAAACAAATATTGTCCCCTTATTCAAGAAAGGGAATAGACAAAATCCACTCAACTACCGACCAGTATCACTGACTAGTGTTGTAAGCATGGTATTAGAAAGGCTTATAAGAAAAGCTTGGGTAAATCATCTAGAAGAACACAATATGATAACACAAAGACAGTTTGGTTTCAGAAAAGGAAAATCATGTGTTACTAATCTGTTGAGCTACTATGACAGAGTAACAAACACAATACAGTAAAGAGAAGGATGGGTGGACAGTATCTATTTAGATTTCAAGAAAACATTTGACACAGTACCACACCAAGGCCAGTCAATAGAGGAAGAAAAAAGGCTGAAAAAGGAAAAAAAAAATCATGGAAAGCTGCAGTAAGCTTTATTGTGTTCGTAATAGGGTACTTAATAACATATTAATTTTGCACCCCTCTACCGCCCCGGATTTGGCCGCCATCTTGAAAAAATGGCGGCGAAAAACAGTTTTTTTGCAAATATCTCGCTTGGGACTCACTTTAGCGGAAAATGTGTCGATACATAAAATAATCTACATACAATTCTCTACAAACCTCCTCTATTCATTTTTGTGATACGTTGCACCGTTTTGGTGCCAGAGGTGCAAAAATTTTCGCATCTCATTTAAATATCACTTGGTAATTTTTCTTGCATGCAATATTAAAAAATGTTTTAAGTTCCTAAGTCAATTGTAGTTTTTCTTTTGTTTCAGGACTATGAAAAGAGACAGTTAACCTATCAGTGATTCCTATATTGTGGAAAAATGTCTTCATTGAGGAAATGCTTCATTTGTGAAGGACAGCTTTCTGAGGGAGTGACTCGAGAAGTTAAAGAGAAAGGTGTGAAGACACTGATAGACTACGGCATTAAGTGGAAAGATGGAAAACAATCTCAGTTAGAAGGACTGAAAAGTGTGAAAGTGCATGAAAAATGTAGGAAGGTGTATACGAAAGAAAGGAGTGTTGAAACTTTCCAGTCAAGACAGGAAACCTCTCAAGTGCCTACAACGTCTCTGAGAAGTCTAGTGTCAGATTTTGATTTTCTTCATGATTACCTTTTTCGTGGAAAAGAAGCATCATATGAGTTTTTGAAAAAAACGAAGCAAAAACTTTCAAGTGAGCGTGAATCTGTGCATCGTGTAAAGACTCTTCATATTAAGGACACTATTTTGAAAGCTGGTGAAATTAGAAATGATGAGTGGGGCAAAACAGTATGTACTCGCATATGTAATATAGTTGATTTAGTTGCTGCTGAGGCAAGATACCATTCAACCTGCATGAAAAAATTCTACCAAACATCTTCTGGGATGAAACGTGGTCGTCCCAAAAGTTCTACAGTTTTAGAGGCAATGACTCATGCTTTTAACTACCTGGAGGGAAATCGAGAAGAATGCCAATTTACTTTAAGTGAGATTTTTGAGGGATATGAGGGTGAGCTACCAACTGAAAAAACAATAAAATCTGAACTAAAAGAAAGATATGGACATGACATTGTTGTTTCTGTGAACAAAAACAGAAAACCTGTGGTGTGTTTCCGTGACACAGGGAACAAAATTCTGACTGATGCTTGGTATGAAAAACAAAGAAGTAATGACGAGAAAGAAGAGCGGCTTCGGATAGTAAATACAGCCGCCAAAATAACTGCTGAAGATATAAGGTCACAGATGTATGAAACTGATCAGTGTCCACCACCAGAAAATTTCTTAACTGCCTTGGATTCTCTTATACCAGATACCCTCAACTGCCTTGTTAAAACTATTGTCTTGAAGAACAAGAAAGGAGATATAAGTAAATGGGATAAGAAGTGTACGGCAATTTCACATGCTATCCTAACAGCAGCTAGACCAAGTTCTTTCATATCCCCTCTAAAAATAGGCCTTGCTGTTCATCTTAGTCAAAAGTATGGTTCTAAGCATCTACTGAATGTACTCTCTACCTTGGGATTATGTGCTTCCTATGCTGAGGCAGCACTCTTTCAAGTATCAGCTTTGCAACATCCAGCCAGGGAACCTCAGACTGACTCATTTACACAGTTTGTATTCGACAACGCTGATGTGAACATCTGTACCATTGATGGATTCAACACTTTCCACAGTATGGGAGGGATTCGGTGTGTCACTCCTTCTCCAAATGATCCTACTTCAGATCAGCCAATCACAAGACTAGAGAAGATCCCCTGTGCATCCTCTGTTGGACAGTTTGGTCGTGTTCCCATTAAAGCATTTGAAAATGAAAGTGCAGGAGGACTGCTGCATATAGAACTCAGGGATTTAGCAAATATCAATCCAGTTTCCACCACTGTGTCAGCACTTTGTAGAGTGGTTCTCATCCCACCCACCATTTCCAGATTTTGATAGCATTATATCGATCAGCACAGGAGTAACAGGAGATGTAGAAACAAATCCTCATAATGCGTATGATGTTGGAGTTTGTTCAATGTCAAATATTGTTGGCAGCAACTTTGCAAAAGTCAAGTTTGAACGAAAGAAAAGGGTCAAACCCTTGGGAGCTGCCATGACAGGAGTAAAAATACGAGATGTCGCATGTCCAGTTGAGCCTGAGATGTTATTTAGAAGAATTTCATTCACCAAGAACTCACATGAACTATTCAAACTTAACTTTGAGTATGAACTAGCCCCATACCCTATGTCACTTTTTGATGAATTAGGAATGCGTAAAACCAAGAAATCCACGATGTATGAAGTATTTGCACCTCTTAGTGACACAGGAATTGTTGGAGATACATTTTATATTATTGATGGAGGATTTCTGATTCATCGAGTTGTTTGGCAAAAGGGAGAGATATTTTCAGCAATTCTAAACAGGTACACTGAGTATGTAAAGAAGCACTACAAGAGAAATGCCATTGTTGTATTTGATGGATATCCAGAAAATCTAGCAGAAAAAAGTACAAAATGTGCTGAGCGTGCTCGTCGAATGATTTATTTCACCAGAGACACCATGTTTGATGAAACAATGCCAGCAACAACAAGCCAAAGTAAATTTCTTTCAAACGAGAGAAATAAGAGCCGGCTTATCACAATGCTCATCACTAAATTGATCAATGAGGGTTTTACTGTAAAATAGGCTACTGAAGATGCAGACACACTGATTATTGCTACTGCTATTGAAGAGTCTACCAAGGCTGAATCAGTCACAATAGTAGGAGAAGATGTAGACCTCTTAATTATCCTTACAGCCTTGGGTGGATCAAAGACAAATATATACATCTTAAAACCAGGCAAAGGAAATACAGAAAGCAAACTGTACACGCCAACCTCCATGAAATTTGGATCAGTCATCAAGGACAACATTCTTTTCTTACATGCATTTAGTGGGGCTGATACTACTTCTGCCTTTTTCAGACAAGGAAAACTGAAGTTCATAAGCCTGTTGGAAAAGCATGAAGAACTACAAGATCTTGTTGCTGTGTTTAAAGAACCATCTGCAGAACCTGCGAAGATTGCTGAGGTAGGAAAGGCTTTCATTACTCAGTTATACGGGACTAATGAATGTGAATCCCTTTGTGATTCGAGATATCGGTGCTTTGCCCAATCACTGAATAAAAGTAAATTGACTTTGGCTTCTTTGCCTCCTACAGATGCGGCTGCTCGAATTCATTCCTTACGTACATATCACCAAGTGCAGAAGTGGTTGGGAAATGACTTGCCACCTACACAATGGGGTTGGAATGTGACTACAAAAGGACTAGTCCCAATCACTACAGATAAAGACCCTGCTCCTCCAGACCTGCTCAACATTGTATCACGCAAATGCCTCAAAGGTTGCATGACTGCCACCTGCAGCTGTAGAAAGGCAGGATTAAAATGCTCTGTGATATGTGTTTCTTGCAAGGGGCTGTCGTGTTCAAACTCTGGCATAATTATTGATGAAGAGGACTGTGACGATCCCAATGATACCACATTAGAAAACTTCCTAATGCAGGAGAGTGAAACAACTCATGGAACAGTAAAATCAGAATAGAATAGAATAATAATTCACTTCCCAGCTGCTGTCATACAATCATTCTACAACACAACCCGACTAGAATTCATTATCTTCCTATGAAGAACAAGATAGTTTGTCATGCTATCCACAACGAGAAAACTAACGCTATCATGGAAACCAATACTTCTAATTTTGCAGCAAGAACTGGTATAGCAATGACTACGATTGATAACTTCACGTTTTGGGTGAATGGTTGGGTGCAAGGCTGGTAACTCCACCAGTGAGCACTCACTGACTGTCCTAAGCCAGAATAAAGGAGACAATTTTCGAAACTATATAAGAAAACGGGGAGTATGAAAAACAAGCTGCGAACATATTCACACCACTGGCACCAAAATGGTGCAACGTATCACAAAAATGAATAGAAGAGTTTTTGTAGAGAATTTTATGTGGATTATTTTATGTATCGACACATTTTCCGCTAAAGTGAGTCCCAAGCGAGATATTTGCAAAAAACTGTTTTTCGCCACCATTTTATCAAGATGGCGGCCAAATCCGGGGCGGTAGAGGGGTGCAAAATTAATATGTTATTAAGTACCCTTTTACAAAGACAATAAAGCTTACTGCAGCTTTCCATGACTTTTTTCCTTATTCAACCTCCTATTGACTGGCCTAACCAAAGACTTTTATGGAAACTGTACCATCAAGGAGGAATTCGAGGCAAACTGTTTTGTTGGATGCAAGATTTTCTCATAAAAAGAGAAATGAGAACAGTACTAAGGGGAAACCACTCATCACGGAAAGAAGTGACTAGTGGAGTACCACAGGGCTCAGTGCTGGCACCAATCATGTTTTTAGTGTATATAAATGGTATAGACAGTAACACTGGAAATGAAAGCTATCTAAATATGTTTGCAGATGATGCAAAAATACAAAGGAGAATTACTAACACAGACTCTTGTAAAGAGCTACAAGAAGAATTAAATAAACTTCATGAATGGAGTAATACATGGCAAATGGAATTCAATGTGGACAAGTGTCATGTAATCAAGTTTGGAAAAAGTGGAAAAAGACCTGATTGGGAGTATACGTTAGGAAATAAAACCCTACACACATCAGAAAGAGAGAAGGACCTAGGTGTGATTATCAATAACAGACTATCTCCGGCTGACCACATCAGTGAGAAGGTACTGAACATGTATACACTGCTTGCCAATATGAGAATAGCATTCACATACATAAATGATGACATGCTAAGAAGGATAATAACATCATTCATCAGACCAACCCTGGAGTATGCATCAGTAGTCTGGAGTCCTCATCTCAAAAAACACATAGACAAGATTGAAACAGTTCAAAGGGCCGCTACAAGATGGATACCAAGCTTAAGGGACCTAAGCTTCGAAGAAAGACTAAATTAACTGAATCTACCAACACTACAGGAGAGAAGGAAAAGAGGTGACATGATAATGCCATATAAATGCATATCAGGGTAGGAGAAAATAGATATAAATAATTACTTAACATATGGGGAAGCATCAGCAAGAGGACACTGCAAAAAACTGCATAAGAAGAGAGGTGATAAAGACGTGAGGAAATTCAGTTTCCCAAACAGAGCAATTGATCAGTGGAATGCACTACTGAATGAAATAGTGTGTGCCAAAACAATTCACAAATTTAAGGATATGTACGATAAATATGGTTTAAGACACAGGACTGTACGAGCTTGACTCATTCCTGTAAAGATACAATTAGGTAAGAACAAATAGGTAAGAATAAGAACACACACTCACACACACGCAGATGCAGGCAAAACCATTATCCCTCCGCCTTTTAAATGTGGGGGATAATAAAATGATAATAATAACAACATAGATGTGCAGTGTCCCTGACATTACACATAAAAAACTGCAGACCTAAACGTGCCTATATTACGGCGTTCTGATATATTAACCATAGAACCGACCACAAACCGTTTTAATCATTACTGGACCTTCCTTATAGCACTTCACCATGGTAATACAACCCACTGTAGTCCACTGTGGGATCACTACAGCTGTTTGGGAAAAATAACATAGTGCACGACATGCCTACAGCCCGCTAAAATACAGCAGCGACGTTTCACTGACATCCATCAAATAACCTAAGTTAGCGGATAAACAAACTAAGGACTGGACATAAGCAGAGGCCGAATGTCTCGCATCTGTATATAACGACCTGGCAAAACTGTTATCATCCTGCATTGCAGGCGTTATCATAGTTATAGCAATAATAATAATAATAATAATAATAATAATAATAACAATAATAATCACATGTCATTAGGCACGAAACAGTGAAGGACAAACACTGAAACAGCATGTATTTTAGTGGGCTGTAGGCATGTCGTGCACTATGTTATTTTTCCCAAACAGCTGTAGTGATCCCACAGTGGACTACAGTGGGTTGTATTACCATGGTGAAGTGCTATAAGGAAGGTCCAGTAATGATTAGTACGGTTTGTGGTCGGTTCTGTGGTTAATATATCAGAGCGCCGTAATATAGGCCCGTTTGGGTCCGCAGTTTTTTATGTGTAATGTTAGGGACACTGCACATCTATGTTGTTATTATTATTATTTTATTATCCCCCACATTTAAAAGGCGGAGGGATAATGGTTTTGCCTGCATCTGTGTGTGTGTGTGTGTGTGTGTGTGTGTGTGTGTGTGTGTGTGTGTGTGTGTGTTTTCCCATTATATCTCATGAACGGCTTGAGCTATCAAAATGAAACCTTCAACGTATCAAGATTTGGCCAAAATCTTGGACGAGTTCGAAAATGGACACTCAGTGTCAGAGTCAAGGTCTCCAAAATGGCTGCCAAATGTCAACTACTATTTAACGCTCGCCTTTAGCACCATTACATCTGATGAACGGCTTGAGCTATCAACATGAAACCTTTAAGGTATCATAATATGGCCTAAATTTTGGACTTAGCCAACAGCATATTCTGGCGAACGATTAGCATGCTGCTCCCAAATGCATTTTACCATTATTAATGCATACAACATATATTCACCGGTAAAGAGTGAACAACAGTCCTGGTGGACCAAGGATGAGGTGAGGGGTAATGACGTGTCGGAGTCGGTATGGCGTGGGGTCCATGAAGGGTGGAAGAGAAGGGGGTGCGACTGGGTGCGGGGTAAGTGGCGAGTTGTCGACGGTGGGACAGAAACAATGTGGTTAGCAAATACACAGACATAAGGCAATGATATGTATTATCATACGGATTTATAATGGAGTAGTAGTAGGAGTAGCAGTAGTAGTATTGTGAGGGAAATTAGAAAGTGGGAAAAAGGGAGATTAATAGTGGCAGTGACAATAATGGTAGTAACAGATTCAGAAGTCTTGTGCCTACGGTGTTTGTGTGGAAGTGATGATGTAAGGAATTATGTAATACAGTAGGGGGTATAGGACCGGACGACTGAAACTCCCCTAAGGAATATGACGGCTCGCAGTACGAGGATACCGAGAAATAAGAGTAATAAAAGAGGCAGAGACTGGAGGATAATAATGCACGTATGAGGTGAAGAAACAGTTAAGGCCTGGATAACTTGGAGTAGCAGGATACCACAGCTGTATCTTCTTTGTCTCATTTTGTGTTGTTTGCATCTAATTTCATGCATCTTATTGAATGCTCTCCTCTGCCCATCACAATGTAGTTTGTTCGTCCACATAAAATAACTGCAACAATTATAACCATCCGCATACCTACTGTGGAAATCAGCATTAAATCCACAATCATTCTGTATTATAGCTATAGACAATCCACAAATGACATGTTCAGAAAAATTATCACTATAGTGATAATGACTAGTCGCAGCTTATTTACAACTGGTTCGGTGCTTTATCTGTATGATGAGGTAGGTGGGGGCGCCCATCATCCACCCCCTCGGTGTAGTATTACCCTGTTTTTAGGGTAGCTCTACATCAAGTGGCAAGCCAAATGATTTCCTATAAACCAGGAAATCATTTACATTGCTGGGTGGTAACCTTATAAGCAAATAACACGTGTTCCCTATGTGTCAGCAAGTGGGTTGGCAGAGGGTTAGTGCCCCTCCCCTGAAAACAACTAACAAAAATAAGAACAAGAAGCCCTGGACCAGGACTGACCAAAAGATGACGACTACCGTACAAAGGACATGATACGGATGGCGACCTGGAATGTAAAAGGTGCAAATGTTGAGGTGAAAGAGTGAGAGATTGTCCAGGTGCTTGAGGGTGCGAAAGTGGATGTATGTGGATTAACTGAAACTAAATGGGAGGTGAGTGTGTGAGAGAATGGGAGTATGGAGGGGGGATATGTGCATGAGTAGGTGAGAATGAGAGGGCAAAAGAAGGAGAGTATATTGTTGTGAGTAACAGATGGAAGGAGAATATAAGAGAGTATGGGTCAGTTGGCTCAAGGATTATGTGGGTAAGACTGAAAGTTGGACTACAAATGTGGTCGATTCTGTGCGTGTATGCACCAACGCAAGATCGTGCAAGCAGAGTGAGAGAAGACTTCTGGACAAATGTGGAAGTGTGCATGGAAAAGTTTGAAAGGAATGAGAGAGTGTTTTTGATTGGTGATATGATTGGTAAAGTAGGAATGGAGTAGTTGGTGAGTGAGGTATGCCTGCTGAGATAGATGAGAATGGCAGTGCTTTAGTGAACATTTGTGCTGGGAGGGGGTTGGTGATAGCCAATACCCTCTTCAGGCACAAGATCATCCACAGGCATACATGACAAGTGATGAGAAGGATGGGTGGTGAACTGAATGAAAGGTAGGCATTGATTGATCATGTGTGTGTGGATGAAAGGATGCAAATACGTGTAATGGATGCAAGAGCATATAGAGGTTGGGGGAGAGGACTTTCTGACCACCACTTGGTGGTGGTCAGAATCAAGGTCCAAGTAAAATGGAAAAATAGAAGAAGGGAAGGACGGGAAGAAGGAGTAGATGTAAGGTGAGTGAAAAGGTTAAAAGAGGATGAGAAAAAGGCAGAATATGAGACGTGGAGGAACGATTGGGTAAATATGAATTAGAGCAGATGGGGGACGTGGAAGGTGTGTGCAAGATATTCACAGAGAAAATATGTGCAGCATGTGAGGTGGTGTGTGGGGTGAAGAGAAGACGAAAGGGGGTGCAAGGAACAGCTTAGTGGAAGGTAGAGGTGAGACAGGCCGTGGCACAAAAGAAGAAAGCATATAATGACTGGATGAGAAATAGGGACGTGGAAGAAGTTGAGAGACGGAAGAGTTATATGTAGAAAGGAAGAGAGAGGTGAAAAGATTTGTAAGAGAGAGTAAGAAGAGAGTGGATGAGGAATTGGAAGGAATTTGAGTGTAAAGTGGAGGGACTGTAAGAAAATGTTCTGGAAAGAGGTAAAGAGAGTCAGACAAGGTGGCAATGAAGTTAGTAGGGGAGTGAAAGATAAATATGGTAGATTACTAGAGGAGAAGGGAGAAAAAGTGAGCAGATGGAGAGAACACTTTAATGAATCATTGAACATAGAGAATGAAAATAATGCGAATATAAGTGGTTGGTGAATGGCTGGGAGAAGGAGGGAGGTGAGACGACAGGAAGGAATCAGTAGGATGGAAGTTATGGAAGCATTGAAGAAAGTAAAAATGGGGAAAGCCCCAGGAATTGATGGAGTGTGTGGTGAAATGCTGAAGCATGGGGAAGAGATAGTAATAGAATGGATGTGGAAGATGTGCAGATTGGCCTGGGAGGAAGGTAAAGTCCCGGATGATTGGAAGCCAGGTATGAATATTCCCTTGTACAAAGCGAAAGAGGAAAAAGAAGTGTTTGGTAATCATAGGGGCATTTATTTTCTTAGTGAAATAGGAGAACTCGTACTTACTGACAGAGTTAGGGAAATAACAGAGAAATTAGTTGGAGAAGAACAGGGAGGTTTTAGGAAGGGAAGAGGTTGTGTAGATCAGATATTCATTCTTAGATCATTAACCCGCCCCGTCCCGACCACTTTTTGACCACTGGTACCCCCCAATCCCGACCATTTTTCGACCCTTTTTTTTTTTTGCTAAAACTTTCGCTTTTGGTGAGAAACATCGAATTTTCATAGAGAAATCGCTCACCTGAGGTTTAAAATACTCATTACAGGTAGGAGAGCCTCCTTACCTTACTGGGTTTTCTATCAGGCTGGCACCAAAGAAAACGAGTTCTATGGGAGGATAACTATTTCACACCACTCATAAACGGTATTTATTTATTTACTGTTACGAATTTATATGTAGTACAAGAGTATATTGGTTTTCAAGCAGTAATATAGGCATTATAAGCATTGTTTCACTCACTAATACCTGACCTTTTTTTGCCACATTACCTGATCATCATTTCTAACTGTTTCTTCCTCTAATGCTATGTAAAGTTTGTCCTCCACATTGTCATTGATTGGGGAATCACTCTGGCCCTGAATTTCGTACCGTGGCATGACATGGCTATACTGGCCAGGTCACTGATAACAGGTGAATTGCTGAGACAATGGCATGCAGGGGGGGGAGGAGGTCATGCTGGGTAAGGCATTGTCTCTGCCTGGCATCTTGTTGAGGAAGGTGTCACGTGTATACGTACCAAAAATGACTCGCGAAAATTGAAAATTGTGGAAATTATGAACCTTGCAATTGCAGGACGTTGAAGTACGTCCCCGGGATTAGCTGTGACAAAACGTGAGGACGTGGAAGTACGTCCCCGGGACAGCGCGGGTTAATGAAAAAGTGAGATGGGAAAGAAGTTTTATGCGGCCTTCATGGATTTGGAGAAAGCATGTGACAGGGGGGATAGACAAGGATTGTGGAAAGTATTAAGAATATATGGGGTAGATGGGAAGTTGTTGAATGCTGTGAAGAGTATATATGAGGATGCTAAGGCTCCAGTGCGTGTGGATAGTGAACTGAGTGAGTTTTTCTATTTGAAGGTTGGGTTGAAACAGGGATATGTCATGTCTCCATGGTTGTTCAATCTGTTTATGGATGGGGTTATAAAAGAGATACAAGGCATGACAGTGGATGTTGGAGTGGCCCTAATGAGAGAGGGCAGTGTTTGGAAACTCCCTGTACTGTTATTTGCAGATGATACCGTGTTGTTCAGTGAAGACGAAGGGGAGGGGCAAGGCTTGGTGATTGAGTTTGGGAGAGTGTGTAAGAAACGGAGTTTAAAGGTGAATGTAGGGAAGAGTAAATTATGGTCTTTGAGAGAGGTGAAGTCAGTGAATGTACAGTGAGGTTGGATGATGAGGTAATGGAAAATGTGAGTATGTTTAAGTACTCGGGCAGTGTGATGAGTAAGGATGGAAGTTTGGAGGGTGAAGTGCTTGGAAGGGTACAACAAGGAAGAAGGTTGCTGGTTTGTTGAAGGCAATGATAAGAAATAGGGATGTGAGCATGGAAGTGAGAAAGTTATTGTGATACCGACTCTGACGTATAGAAGTGAAGCTTGGACGTTGTTGGAGGGACACAAGTCAAGAGTGAGAGCAGTGGAAATGAATTACTTGAGAGGAGCGTGTGGAGTCAAATGGAGAAACAGACTGACATATGAGGATGTGAAGAAGCGTTGTGGTGTGGATGTGGATGTGATAGGAAGTATTAGGAGAAACACACTGAGGAGGTTTGGCCATGTGGAGAGGATGGAGAGTGAGAGACTGATGAGGAGAGTGTGTGTGAGTGAGGTGGAGGGGGAGAGAGGGAGGGGAAGGCGAAGGATGAGATGGAGGGATGGAGTGGAGAGGTATATGAGAGAGAGGGATGTAAATTGGGAGCAGGGCAGTGAAATGGCGAGGGACAGGGTGCCGTGGAGGCGATTTGTTTGTGGCCACCCCGTAAAAGGGATTAGGGCGTCTGGCAATAGATAGATATACAGATAGGATCCGAAACAGATAGGTCATGTCTGGACCAGTTTCACAGGACACCATGATAACACAGTACTGTACGTTATATTATGTTATGTCTGTTTCAAACACGTATTGCTTTGCAGGTGAATAGCATGGAAATGTTTCGAATCCAGTGTCATTAGGTTTCTAATTGTTCGCCTAATAGCTCAGTTCCAAACTAACACTCACGGTTGTCAGTTTCCCTGCCCTCTCTCTAACCCTGACTTCCACTTCCCTCCACCGAGGGGGGTACAGAAACTTTGGTTCGTGGGTGTACAGTGAGGTTCTATGGGGAGGAAATGGAGAATGTGAAAGTGTTTTAGTAGTAGTGTGATGAGTAAGGATGGAAGTTTAGAGGGTGAAGTGCTTGAAATGGTGTAGCAGGGAAGAAAGGTTGCTGGTTCCTTGAAAACAATGATAAGGGAAGTGAGCATGGAAGTGAAAAAGCTACTACCTGACAGTATTGTGATACCAGCTTTAACATATGAAAGTAAAGCTTGGACCTTGTTGAAGAGACAGAAGTCAAGAGTGAGAGCAGTGGAAATGGGTTATTTGAGAGGTGCATGTGGAGTCACATGGAGAGACAGACTGACAAATGAGGAAGTGAAGTAGTTTGGGGCGTTGATGTGGATGTAATAGAAAGCGTTAGGAGAAACACATTAAGGTGGTTTGGCCATGTGGAGAGGATGGAGAGTGAGAGACTGACGAGAGAGTGTATATGAGTGAAGTGGAGGAGGGGGAGGGATGGGGAGGCCAAGGATGAGATGGAAGGATGGAGTGGTGAGGTATATGAGTGAGGGGGGGGGGTGAGCTGGGAGCGGGGCAATGAAATGGCAGGGGACAGAGCGACATGGAGGCGATTTGTTTGTGGCCACCCCTTGCAGGATTAAGGCGTCTGGCTATAAAGAGAATATATATATATATATATATATAGATAGATAGAGAGAGAGAGAGAGAGAGAGAGAGAGAGAGATTGATATAGATATAGATATATTCTATCATTCACAATGAAACTGATGAGAAACAAGGCACATGCATAATTAATATGTCTTCTTTGAGAGAAATTATTAAATATTTTATGTGAGAATAAGGAAAAGAATTTATGTAATATATGGCAGTCACCTCTGGCCGGTGTGCCAGTGGCAGCACACGAGAAATAGTTATATGTTGAGAGGTTTACAGAAAATAATTCACCAATGAGTGCCTCTGTAGTAAATGTCACGCTGCACCTCATCTTGGCTTACGTGTAATGAAAATAAATGTACCCATATTCCACAAAACGCTCCTTGTTTACTGAAGCTGCAGGTGCCAAGCAATTTTAGTTAATGGTAGCACATATGCCCGTCTTCGTTGCACCTTTAGGCATCATTTCCCCACCCATCTATTTTCCCTTAGGGATCTTCTTTCATTCCATTGACACATTTTGCTCCATAGGCCTATTTCCTCCTTGGACATTGTCCCCCATGGATTCATATTCCATTTGGACCTATTATGTCCCGTGGACCTATTTCTTTCATGAACCTGTTTTCCCCATAGACCGAGTTTCCCCAGTGACCAGCTTCTCAAAGAACATCTTAACCCGTGATCTTATTTTATTCCTTCTGGATCTATCATCTCCATTGAGTTATTCTTCCCATAGTTCTACTTTCTCTGACGCAACTATATTGTCTTTGGAATTATTTTCCACCATGGACCTACAATAATTCATCAGTGAACCTACTTTTCCGTCAATGATCTATTTCCCATGGACCTTTAATCCCTTCATAATTCTTTTCTATATAGATTTTATTTTATTCATAGATATATTTTCACCCGGTGGGACACCAAATCCCCAAATGGACCTGTTTCCTTACATGGACGAATTTCATCCATGGACCTTTTTTACCTATTAGACCTATGTTTTCACTCAGGCCCAATTCCCCGTAGGCCGTATCGGATACCTCCATGGACCTATTTTTCCACATAGGCCATTCTACCAACGGACCTATTTACCCTAAATACCGACATCCCAGTGAACTCATTTCCCCCCATCTACTCACATACCCACCCACCAAACAACCCAACTATATACCTACTGACTCACCCAGTGTAGTAAACCTGTCTCCTGGACTTGTCCTCCGAAAGTCACACATACACACATCTACCCAAAATGAACACCCACTACCCACAGCTCACCCACCCACCCACAAAGCCCACCTAACCTACCCACAGCCCCAACCGCCCGAAGAACCACCCTGCCTACCGACCCATCCATCCTTTTCTGCCCACGTACCCATCCACCCACCCACCACACTCTGTTTGCCCATGTCACCTACTCAACCCACTCATTTCATCCACATCACCCACTTTTCCCACCTTGCCCGCCATACAAGCCCACTCCACCAACTCCAGCCACATTGCCCTCTGTGTCCAGTCACCCCACAAGCACTTCCCACCCTTACTGTCCATCCACTTGCCTAACCCATCAACCCACAAACCTACACACATGGCCACCAAGCTTAAACCTCTACAAGATGACTTACAAGTTCCCCCTTTTCACACACAGGAAGAAAGTGACCACTTTCATAATACAAATGAAAAGTATGTTCCTGAGATAAGTCTATCTATCTATCTTTTGCCAGACGCCTCAATCCCGCTTGGGGTGGCCACAAACAAATAGCCTCCACGTCGCCCTGTCCCCCGCCATTTCACTGCCCTGCTCCCAACTCGCACCCCCCTCTCTCATATAACTCTCCATCCCATCCCTCCCTCTAATCCTCGGCCTCCCCCTCCCTCTTCCCCCCTCCACTTCACTCACATACACTCTCTTCGTCAGTCTTTCACCATCCATCCTCTCCACATGGCCAAACCACCTCAGTGTGTTCCTCATAACGCTTCCTATCACATCCACATCCACACCACAACGCTCCTTTATATCCTCAATCGTCAGCCTGTCTCTCCATGTGATTCCACAGGCTCCTCTTAAATAACTCATTTCCACTGCTCTCACTCTTGACTTGTGTCCTTCCAACAACGTCCAAGCTTCACTTCCATACGTTAGAGTTGGTATCACAATACTGTCATGTAGTAACTTTTTCACTTCCATGCTCACTTCCCTGTTTCTTATCACTGCTTTCAAAGAACCAGCAACCTTTCTTCCCTGCTGTACCCTTTCAAGCACTTCACCCTCCAAACCTCCATCCTTACTAATCACACTACCCAAGTACTTCAACGTACTCACATTTTCTAATTCCTCACCATCCAACCTCGCTGTACATTCACTGACTTCACCTCTCTCAAAGACCATCACTTTACTCTTCCCTACATTCACCTTTAGATTCCGTTTCTTACACACTCTCCCAAACTCATCCACCAAGCCTTGCAGCTCCCCTTCGTCTTCACTCAACAACACAGTATCATCTGAAAACAACAGTACAGGGAGTTTCCAAACTCTATCCTCTCTCACCAGGGCCACTCCAACATCCACTACTCTACCTTGTACCTCTTTTATTACCCCATCCATGTACAGATTGAACAACCATGGAGACATGACACATCCCTGTTTCAACCCAACCTTCAAAGAGAAAAATTCACTTAGTTCACCATCCACACGCACTGCAGCCTTAGCACCGTCATACATACTCTTCACAGCATTCAACAACTTCCTTTCTACTCCATATATTCTTAATACTTTCCACAATCCTTGTCTATCCACCCTGTCATATGCTTTCTCCAAATCCATGAAAGACGCATACAACTTCTTTCCCTTCTCTAGAAACTTTTCCACTAAAGCTCTAAGAATGAATATCTGATCTACACAACCTATTCCTTTCCTAAAGCCTCCCTGTTCTTCTCCAACTAATTCCTCTGTTCTTTCTCTAACTCTATCAATAAGTATTCTACCATACACTTTTCCTATTATACTAAGAAGACAAATGCCCCTTTGATTACTATACACTTATTTTTCCCCTTTTCCTTTGTATAGGGGAATAATTATACCTGACTTCCAATCCTCCGGGACTCTACCTTCCTCCCAGGCCAATCTGCACATCTTCCACATCCATTCTACTACTATCTCTCCCGCATGCGTCAGCATTCCACCACAAACTCCATCAATTCCTGGGGCTTTCCCCAATTTAACTCTCTTCATTGCTTCCACAACTTCTATCCTACTGATTTCCTCCTGTCTTCTCACCTCCCTCCTTCTCCCAGCCATTCCCAAGCCACTTACTCTCGCATGACTTCCATCCTGTATGTTCAACAATTCCTTAATGTGTACTCTTCATCTGCTCACTTTTTCTCCCTTCTCCACTAGTAATCTACCATTTTTATCTGTCACTCCCCTGCTAACCTCACTTCCAAACTGTCTTACTCTCTTCACCTCTTTCCAGAATATTTTCTTACAGTCCCTCCACTTTACACTCAAATTCCTTCCAAATTCCTCATCCACTCTCTTCTTACTCTCTCTTACTAATCTTTTCACCTCTTTCTTTCTTTCTACATATAACTGTCTCGTCCGCCTCTCAACTTTTTTCACGCCCCTGTTTCTCATCCATTCATTGTATGCTTTCTTCTGTTGTGCCACAGCCTATCTCACCTCTTCAGTCCATCACTCTGTTCCTTGCATCCCCCTCCGTCTTCTCTTCCTCTCACACACCACATCACATGCTGCACATATTTTTTCTGTAAATATCCTGCACACACCGTCCACGTCCCCCATCTGCTCCAATTCATATTTTTCCAATCGTTCCTCCACTTCTCTCTTATACTCTGCCTTTTTCTCATCCTCTTGTAACCTTTCCACTCTCCTTGCAACTACTTCCTCTCGTCTTTCCTTTCTTCTATTTCTCCATCTTACTTGGATCCTAATTCTGGCCACCACCAAGTAGTGGTCAGAAAGTCCACTCCCCCTTCACATCCTTTCATCCACACACACATAATCAATCATTGCCTTCCTTTCATTCAGTTCACCACCCACCCTTCTCATCACTCGCCATGTATACCTGTGGATCATTTTATGCCTGAAGAGGGTATTGGCTATCACCAACCCCCTCCCAGCACAAATGTCCACTAACGCACTGCCATTCTCATCTATCTCAGCAGGCACACCCCACTCACCAACTATTCCATCCACCTTCACATTCCCTACTTTACCATTCATATCACCGATCAAAAACACTCTCACATTGCTTCCAAACTTTTCCATGCACACTTGCACATTTGTCCAGAACTCTTCTCTCACTCTTCTAGCATGATCTTGCATTGGCGCATACACACACACAAACGCCCACATTTGTATTCCAACTTTCAACCTTATCCACACAATCCTTGACCCAACTGATCCATACTGTCTTATGCTCTTCTTCCATCTTTTACTCACAACTAGACATACTCCTTCCTTTGCCCTCTCATTCTCACCTACTCCTGCACATATACCCCATCCATACTCCCATTCTCTCACACTTTCTCCTCCCCATTTTGTTTCAGTTATTCCACATACATCCACTTTCGCACCCTCAAGTGCCTGGACAATCTCTCTCTCTTTCACCTCATCATTCTCTCCTCCTACATTCCATGTTGAGATAAGTAACTACGGATATTCTGCTCACCTCTATTGAATTACACCAGAGATTTGCTGTTGTCCCAGAAGAGAACGATGCCAGCCAAAATCTCTCTCTCTCTCTCTCTCTCTCTCTCTCAAACCGCCTATACTGAATAGCACATTTACCTTTCCGTTGACCCAGGGCAGGAAGATTCCTGCCATAAAGACGCCCACCAGAGGTCCGCCCACAGCCCCAGCGATTGAGTGTAGTATGGGGAAGATGTTGCCCAGGCTACTCATTAACAGGCCCGTACCCACCGACACCACCCCAGCCAAGGCAGCTAAGGCAAGGCAGTCGTTAATGAGTAGGAATTATGCTGTAGTAATACATACATACATACATAAACATGTGTACATTATGTATATATAGATTATAGATATGAATCTGTATATGATATATAGGGGAGGCGGTGGCTGAATCGGTAGAGAGGCGGCCTGCAGTCCTAATGGACCTAAGTTCGAATCCCGGCTGGGGCAGGGAACAGTTTAGGGATATGAATTTCATAAAAAGCAAACTTTTCTGATCTACCAGATTACCTGCTGACATGTCATAAAAGTACCCCCGCTAATACCAGTACACCAGTCCTGTATGAGACAACCCTAGCATGTATTCAATGTGGATGGTGGGTGTTAGCGCCGAAGTGGTGACATGTGCAGATATAGGAGGACTACTGGGCCCCAAGGAGGACTACTGGAACTTGGGAATAGGCACTGAAGCCTTTGCCCAAGGTCGTAAGAGGCGACTAAAAGGGACAGTTTTATCTACAGTCTTTTTGCTCTCTTTCTTTCCCTTGTACTTTGTCAATCCAAATCCTATGCATTTTACTTTCATTTAGTTAATTTCCTCTCTCCACTGTCTGGTTCCTGCGAGCCACTGGCATTGGCTCCAGGGTAAAATATTTTTCTGCTTAAGAAATCTTGAACTCTCGTTACAAAGCAATGGCCCTCAGTTCCGTGCAGCCCTTACGTAGGCAGGGGTTGCTAAGAATCCCACGGTGTAGAAATAAGTTTATACATCCAAAAAGAACCTTAAGAATAGGAAACTGCAATGTTCGAACTCTCAATCAAGCTGGAAAAATGGAAGAACTTATTTCAGTGTTCAAGGAATACAAGATGGATATTTGTGCTTTTACAGAAACTAGATTGCTTGGAGTTGATAAAATGATTTTGGAAGATGGTATTACCATATTGGTTTCTGGTAGGGGTGATGGAAATCATTACCAAGAAGTAGGCTTACTGCTGAATAGAGATGCTTGTAAGGCAGTATGTGAGTTTGAACTAATTAACCCGCCCCATCCCAACGTTTTCTGGGCAGTGGTACGCCCCAGTCCCGACATTTTTGGACCTTTTTTTTTTTTTTTTTTTTGGCTCAAACATTGGCTTTTGGTGAGAAACATCGAAAATTCATAGAGAAATCGCTCACCTGAGGTTTAAAATACTCGATTTAGGTACGAGTACTTCCTTACCTGACTGGGTTTTCTAACATGCTGGCACCAAAGAAAACGAGTTCTATGGGAGGGTAACTATTTTATCCACTCATAAACCGTATTTATTTATTTACTTGGTAAGAATTTATATGTAGTACAAGAGTATATTGGTTTTCAAACAGTATTATAGGCATTATAAGCATTGTTTCACTCACTAACTCATCACCATTCATGACCTTTTTTTTCCCACATTACCTGATCATCATTTCTGACTGTTTCTTCCTCAAATGCTATGTAAACTTTGTCCTCCAAGTTGTCATCGATTGGGGAATCACTCTGGCCCTGAATGTCTTTATTGGCCAGGTCACTGATAACAGGTGAATTGCCGAGACAATGGCGTGCAGGGGGAGGGGAGAGGTTATGCGGTGTAAGGCATTGTCCATGCTTGGCATCTTGTAGAGGAATAGAGGAAGGTGTTCCGTGTATACGTGCCAAAAATCACTCGCGAAATCACTCGCGAAAATTGAAAATTGTGCAAATTAGGGACCTTGCAAAGTTGCCGCATTAATTCACGTCGCCGGGACATGCATGCACATCATGTGCGGACGTTAATTCACGTCGCCAGGACGGCGCGGGTTAATAAGCGCTTGCTTTAAGCTCGTTTAAAATCTGACCATGGTAATATCAGTATGGTTGTAGGGTATGCTCCGACAAATGAGGCTGCTGATGAAATGAAGGATGACTTTTATGAGAAGCTGCAGGGTGTAGTGAATAGAGTGGCAAGATATGATGTGTTATTTTGCATTGGTGATTTTAATGCGATTGTTGGCAGTAGTAGGGATGGCTTTGAAGATTGTATGGGTAAGGAGGGTGTTGGCATAAGAAGCGAAAATGGGGTGTGACTTGGAAGCTTTTGTTTGGCAGATGACCTTATAATTGGTGGAACTATCTTTGAGCATAGAAAAATACATAACACGACTTGGATTTCACCATGTGGTAAATATTGTAACCAGATTGACCACATTGCAATTAGCAGAAGGCATAGGAGTTATTTGCAAGATGTTTGCGTAAGGAGGGGGGCAGATATAGGTAGTGATCATCAACTTGTTGTGTCAAAGATTAAAATAAAGCTTAAAGAAACGTTGATGGTAATTGTACAGGAAGTAGAAATTATGATTTTGATGAGCTGAGAAGTGATGAGAACCGTAGGAAAAGTTTCGGAGGGAATGTAGGAACAGGTTTCTAGTCCTGCAGACTTTGATGGAATCTGAAGACAATGATACTAATCAAATGTGGAGAGAGGTAAAAGAGGTTTTGCATGAGAGTGCTAAGGTTACTATTAAGAAAAATGGAAAAGCGAGAAGGAAAAAGTGGATGTCAGATGAAACATGGAATGCAATTCAGAAAAGGAAAGAGGCTAAGTTAAGAAGTGAAGAACAACATGTTAATGGTCAGGTAGTTGAAGTACTTAGAGCAATGTACTGGAGTCTACATTCTGAAGTAAAAAGACTCGTTAGACGTGATAAGAGGAGGCAATATGATGAAAAGGCAACAGATAGAGAAATTAAATTAAGTAAAAATGACGGTCAGAGCACAAGAGCAGCGTATCAGGCCATAAAGGAGTTAAATGGGACTGAAAAAGGGAGGGAAGGAAATACCCGTACGAGATAGAAATGTTAATTTGATGACTAAAGATTTGGGTATAAAAGGAAGCTGGAAGGAGCACTTTGAATCTACTCTAAATAGATCAATCCCAGCTGAAGAGGACATTTTGCCAGCCGAGAGAGATTTGCAGATAGAAACAGGGGATATAACCTTAGAAGAGGTAGCAAAATCTATAAAGGAGTTAAAGAATCTCAAGGCCCCAGGAGAGGATGGAATATTTCCGGATATGCTTAAGGTGGAAAATGATGAGTTGATGAATGCGCTTTTGAAACTTTTTAATGTGGCTTGGGATAATGGTGGACTTCCAGAAGAGTGGAAAAATGGAGTCATTATAAAAATACCAAAAAAGGGAGATTTAAGTGTGTATGGCAATTGGAGGGGGATAACTTTGACACCTGTAGTTGCAAAAGTCTTCTCCAAAATCTTGTTGAACAGAATAGAGCCAGTAATTGAAAAAAATTTAAGAGAAGAACAAGCGGAATTTAGAAAAGGTTGATGTTGTAATGATCAGATTTTTATTGTAAGGCATCTAATGCAAGAAGCTAATGAGATGAAAATGTCACTTAGAATGTGTTTTGTGGATTTTGAAAAGGCGTTAGATAGTGTTTCACGTGGAGCTATGTTGAAAATTATGAGATTCTATGGTGTACCAGAAAAGTTTGTAAATATTATTAGAAGCCTGCATGAAGGTACTTTTTGTAAGGTAATGGTGGGTGGTTCTTTGAGTGATCCATTTCAAGTTAGGTCAGGAGTGATTCAAGGAGGAGTTCTTTCTCCATTGCTGTTTGTTTTGGTTATGGATTATGCTATGAAAAAGGTTGTAAGGAGAACAGGTGCAGGAATTAAATGGAAAGAAAATTAAAGGCTGATGGATTTGGACTATGCTTATGATATTGTACTGATTTGCGGAAGTATTTACGGGATGCAGAGGGTGCTTGATTGTCTGGTGGAGGAAGCAGAAAAAGTGGGGTTGGTAATAATTTATGGAAAGACTAAAATTATTAATATGAACGTGGAGAACCAAATCGATTGCGTAATTGGGAATAATGTGGTGAAGAATGTAGAAAACTTTAAATATCTAGGAACGATTGTATTATCTAATGGATCATTAAACAATGAAATTGAGGAGAGGATTAGACAGGCTTGGCGAGCTGTTGGAATGTTCAAATCTGTTTGGAATAATAATATGCTTTTGGTACATACTAAAGCGAAAATTTACAAGTCAATGGTTAGACCAGTTTTAATTTATGGGCATGAGTCATGGTACAGTACAATTGCAACAGATCAGAAAGTATTAGGGTTTGATAATAAATTATTGAGAAGGATTCTTGGGTAAAGTGGTAAGACAGAGTTACAAATGAAAGGGTAAGGGATATTACGAAAGTGGAACCGGTTAATGAATATGTGAGACTGTCTCGCTGGAAGTGGCTGGGGCACATATATAGAAAAGAAGGCAGTTTAATACAGGATGTGCCACAGTGGACTGCTAGAGGAAGAAGAGGTAGAAGTAGGCCGAGGGAAACCTCATTGAGGACAATGAAAAAAGAAGCAGCAGAGGAGTGTTGGTGGGACCTGAAGGAGATGGCAAGAGACAAAATTTGGGGCAGAGAGTTCATCGAGGCCCAATGCACTCCGTAGGGTGCCACAGGAAATGATACATATATATATATATATATATATATATATATATATATATATATATATATATATATGTATGTGTGTGTATATATATATATATATATATATATATATATATGTGTATGTATCTGTATGTGTGTATATATATATATATATATATATATATATATATATATATATATGTGTGTATATATATATATATATATATATATATATATATATATATATATATATATATATATATGTGTGTGTGTATATATATATATATATATATATATATATATATATATATATATATATATATATATATGTTGAGCAAGGAAGAGTGGCTGTGCGTGACAGAAATAAATGGAGAGAAATTGTGAATGAATAAGTGATGACGCAGCCCTGAGGGATATTCTCCCGCATTTGGTCTGATCAGTTAGTCAGGTCAGGTGCGGGTAAGGATGGGTCTGTTATGATGTAGCAGGGGTAAACCAGTTCTGCTGTCGGGCCCTGCTGCGGATGTCACTGATTGCATTGCCCAGTTGACCCTTGTGCGGTGTGGTGCGGTGAGGATCTGTCCGTTCTCCCCTTTGGGGCTAAGATGCGAATGAATGTGTTTGAATGGATGAGTAAATGGAGAGAGAGTGAGTCATCCTGTCTGGGGGAAGCAGCCTAGGTATATAGATATATATATATATATATATATATATATATATATATATATATATATATATATATATATATATATATATATATATAGCCAGTATATATACGACACATTCCTAAACTCATCCACTCAACATTCAATCGCATCTTCATCCACTCAAACATTCAGATATCTTAGGACAGATCCTCATCGCACCACACAGCACATGGGTCTACTGCGCAGTGCAGTCAGCGACATCTGAAGCAGGGTCCGACAGTAGAGCTGATTTACCCCTGCCACATCACAATGAACCCATCCCCTTACCCACACCTGACTTGATCAGCTGATCAGAATAAGTGCAGGAGAATATCCCCTCTGGGCTGTCATCATTTATTCATTCACAATTTCTCTCCAATCATTTCTATCATGCACAACCACTCTTCCTTGCTGAACAGACATCCCTCTCGCATCCAACGCTCGCTTCACACTGTCCATCAAGCCAATTCATGGCCTTGCTCTCAGCCGTACACCTCTCACATCAGATCTAGTTATCTTTTTCACCAATCGTTCATTATCCATTCTCTCCATATGCCCAAACCATCGCAACACCCTCTGCTCATCTCAATCAGTCAACTCCCGCACAAATCCACTTCCCCTTTGCACTTCATCATTTCTTACTAGAGCACCAGTCGAGCAGGGCAGTACTCCCGAGGTGGATGGAAAGCTGATGACAGGGAGTGCTGGAGCTCCCGTTTCATCAGCCCTCAGGACTAGTTCCTGACCATCCCCCTTTGCTGAACTTTTTCAGTGTCTCAGTTACACAGAGAGTAGGCCAGCATGCTCTCCAGTACAATTTCTCTATCTTCACCAAACTACATGCACAGTACACACTACACTTCCTATTCTAAATTCAACAAAAATGGCGTCAATTCACTCAGCCTTGGAGTCCCCAGGGGGGGGGATCATAAATGCCCCCGCCATCTGCCCCTCTCCCGGTGACGACTCGAGGTGCCTGGAACCACTGTCTGACTCTCTTCTTCTTCATTTCTGCAACATTCGCGGCCTTTCATCTAACTTTCACTCTGTCGAGCACCACCTCTCCTCCTCTAAACCTCACCTTCTTTTTCTAACGGAGACTCAGCTGTCTGAGGCAACTGACAGCAAACCCTTTTCTGTATCCTCCTACTTTCCCTATACTCATTTCAAAGCCAAAGGTGGCTGTTGTGTATACATACGCAACGACTTATCTTGCTCTCGTGTTCCTGAACTTGATTCTTCTGAATTCTCCACACTCTGGCTTCGGCTTTCCTGTCATTCTCTGACTAAAATTATATCTGTGCTGTTTACTTATCCCCTAATTCTACCGACTATCAAAAATTCTTCGACTATCTTACTTCTACGATGGAACACATTCTGTCCATTTCTCCTTTCTCTGAAATCTCCATTCTTGGAGATTTCAATGTTCACCACCACCTTTGGCTCTCCTCTCCTTTCACGGATCCACCTGGTGAAGAAGCCTACATCTTTTCTATCCTTAATGACCTAGAGCAGCTTGTACAGCACCCTACCCGTATCCCTGACCACCTTGGAGAGAGCTCCAACATACTTGACCTCTTCCTCACAACTAATCCTTCTGCTTACTCTGTTAATCTTTTCTCTCCGTTGGGCTCCTCCGATCACAACCTTATTACCTTAACCTGTCCTATCACTCCGGTACGGCCTGTGGACCCTCCAAGGAAACGTCGTCTGTGGCATTTTGGAGCCGCGGACTGGGAGGCCCTCAGGCAGTACTTCTTTGATTTTCCCTGGAATGATTATTGCTTCCATGGCCGTGAGCCATCTGAGTGTGCCTTGCGCATTACAGAGGTTATTCTCTCGGGCATGGAAGCATACATTCCTTTCTCATATCCTTTGACTAACGCAAGAAAGCCTTGGTTTAATCACGCTTGTTCTAATGCTGTCCGCAACAAGGAGAAGGCCTACAAAAGGTACCGGAGCCAACCCACCCCTGAATCACATCGTCTTTACGTTTCTGCCCAGAATCGTGCTAAGTCTGTTCTTCGCTCTTCTAAAAATAATTTCATCCATACTAAATGCTCTCAACTCTCCAACTCGAATTCTTCTCGCTCCTTCTGGCACCTTGCCAAAAACCTTTCTAACAACTTTACCTCATCATCCTTCCCTCCTCTTTTCTACTCTGATGGTTCTGTAGCTATTTCTTCTACTGATAAAGCAGATCTCTTCGCAAAGACTTTCTCCTCCAATTCCACCTTAGACGATTCCTTTGCTGTTCCTTCAACACTTCCCCCCTCTGACTTCCTCATGGCTGATATTAAAATTTCTTCAGTTGATGTATTTTCTGCCATCACTGGCCTCAGTACTAACAAGGCATATGGGCCTGATGGGGTCCCTCCTGTTGTTCTCAAGAACTGTGCTTCTGTGCTTACACCCTGCCTAGGTAAACTCTTTCGCCTTTGTCTGTCAACTTGTACCTTTCCTTCTTGCTGGAAGTTTGCTCTCATTCAGCCAGTCCCTAAGAAGGGTGACCACTCCCAACCCTCCAACTATCGTCCAATTGCTTTAACGTCCTGTATTTCAAAAGTTTTCGAGTCTATTCTTAATAGAAAAATTTTAAGGCATCTTTCCTATCACAACCTTCTTTCCGATCGTCAGGGACGCTCCACTGGCGATCTTCTCACCTACCTTTCAGACTCCTGGTCATCCTCCTTTCGGGACTTTGGCGAAAGCTTTGCCATTGCACTTGACATCTCAAAGGCTTTCGATCGAGTCTGGCATAAATCTTTAATTTCCAAACTGCCCTCCAACGGTTTCTATCCTTCTATCTGTGCCTTCATCGCTAGTTTCCTTTCTGGTCGTTCTATAGCCGCTGTTGTAGACGGCCATCGTTCTTCTCCTAGATCTATCAACAGTGGTGTTCCTCAGGGCTCTGTCCTATCACCAACTCTCTTCCTTTTATTCATCAATGATCTTCTAAGCTGTACATCTAACCCTATCCACTCATACGCTGATGACTCCACCCTTCACCTTTCCATTCGGTTCCCGCAACGCCCATCTCAACAGTTACTTCAACAAACAAGGGATGAGGCTATGGCACACCTAATGTCTGACTTGGCTCGTATCTCTGACTGGGGTAAAAATAATATGGTTGCCTTTAATGCATCTAAGACTCAGTTCTTACACCTATCAACCCGACAAAATCTTCCACAGGTATACCCACTTAATGTTTAATAATATTCAGCTTAATCCTGCATCATCCTTGAACATGCTTGGGGTTTCATTTACTCGGGACTTATCTTGGAAAAATCATATTACATCTCTTGTAAAATCTGCTTCCAAGAGATTGGGTGTGCTAAGCCGACTCCGCTCTTTCTTTACCCCAGCGCAATTGTTGACTCTATACAGGGGTTTTATCTGCCCCTGTGTGGAGTACAACTCTCATGTGTGGGGAGGCTCCCCACATACAGCTCTTCTCAATAGGGTGGAGTCAAAGGCTTTTCGTCTCATTAACTCTCCTCCTCTTACTGACTCCCTTCAACCTCTGTCTCTTCGCCGCTCTGTTGCATCTTTATCTCTTTTCTATCGCTACTTTAATGGTCACTGCTCCTCTGAACTGTCTGCTTGCATTCCTCCACCTCTACGACGGGCGCGTAGCACCCGTCTGGCAGCAAACTCTCATCCCTTTTCTGTCCAATTCTCTAATGCAAGAGTTAACCGTTACTCCCAGTCTTTCATTTATGCAACAGGTCAGCTCTGGAACTGTCTCCCTCTGTCTGTATTTCCTGCTGCCTATGATCTCCAGTCTTTCAAACGCAGTGTGTCCAGGCATCTCAAAATAATCGGATCTTGAATTTGGCTCTCTATTGTATTTTGTTTTTCTCTTGGAGGGAACTGTTACTGCGGGCTCATGGCCTTTGGTTCCTTCTTCCTCGCATAAAAAAAAAAAAAAAATGTGTCACTCCACACATACTCCTCAGACACATCATCTCCATTGCATTCAAACTATTCCTCTCTGCTACACCCATATCCCATGTTTCAGCCTTATATATATATATATATATATATATATATATATATATGCAAAAAAGAAGGAACCAAAGGACACGAACCAGCAAAATTGTTCCCTGAAAACTAGAAACAAAAAAGATAATAGGGAGCCTATTTCAAGATCCGTTCATTACCAGATGCCATAGGACATGCAGACAGAGGGAAACAGTTCCAGAGTTGACCTATTGCATACCAGAAGTGTTAGGAATAACGATTAAGTCTTGCATTAGTGAGCTGGACAGAAAAGGTATGACAGTGTGTTTCTAAATGGGTGCTACGCTCCTGATGTAGTGGAGGAGGGATCCAAGCAGACAGTTCAGAGGAGAAGTGACCATTGTAGTTACGACAGAAAAGAGATAAAGATGCAACAGTACGGTGAAGAGAAAGAGACTGAAGCGAGCCAGTAAGAGGAGAGTTAATGAGACAAAAAGACTTTGATTCCACCTTGTTGAGAACAGCTGTATGTGGGGAGCCTCTCCACACGTGAGACTTGTATTCTGCACATGAACGAATAAAAGCAGTGTATAAAGCCAACAACTTTGCAGTGGTAAAGAAGGCATGGAGTAGGCTTAGCACACCATATTACCTCTCATATAAAATCCGCTCTTGAAAGCGGATTTTATATGAGAGGTAATATGGTCTTTTCAAGATAATTCCCGAGAGAATGAAACCCCAAGTAAGTTTAAAGATGATGCAGGATTGAGCTGGATAATGTAAAAAATGCGAGGGTACTCCAGCCGAAGATTTTGTAGGGTTGAAAGATGCAAGAAAAGAGTTTTGGATGCATTAAACACAGCAATATTACTTTTACCCCAATCAGAGATATGAGCCAAGTCATATATTAGGTGTGCCATAGCCTCATGCCTTGTTTGTTGAAGTAACTGCTAAGGTGGACGCTGTGTGAAGCGATTGGCGAGGTGAAGGATGGAGTTATCAGCAAATGAGTGGATAGGGTTAGATGTACAGCTTAGAAGGTCACTGATGATAAAAAGAAGAGAGCCTTTAATAAGACAAAGCCCTGGGGAACTTCTATTGATAACTCTAGGAAAAGAACGATGACCGTCTACAACAGCAGCTAAAGAATGACCAGAACGAAAGCTAGAGAGGAAGGCACAGATAGGATAGAAACCATAAGAGGACATTTTGGGAATTAAAGATTTATGTCAGACTCGAGATGTCAACTGCAATGACAAAGCTTACTCCAAAGTCCCGAAAGAAGGATGACCAGGAGTCTGAAAGGATAGTAAGAAGATCGCCAGTGAAGCGTCCCTGGCAGAACCCATACTGACAATTAGAAAGTAGGTTGTGGTAGTAAAGTGCTTTTAAATTTTTTTTTGGTAAGGAACTCATTCTAAGTTAATCTCTCTTTCTCTCTCTCTCTCTCTCTCTCTCTCTCTCTCTGTATATATATATATATATATATATATATATATATATATATATATATATATATATATATATATATATATATATCGAGCCTGTGTGGTACACTGGTAGAGTGAGCGTTTCGCACGCTGGTGAGCGCCGGTTCGCCTCCCGCCAGAATTGTAAAAACTTTGGGAAGCGTTCACCAAGCCACTTGTACTTTGGCGGACACAAGGGGTGCTGTGGTTGAACCAGTGTCGCATACCAGTATGCTTGCACCCAATCGGTTTAAGGCGGGCCGATTATACTTGGTTCACAGACTACACACACATCCAAAAGCCACTACAACACTACAGTCACACTCACAAGCTTTTCTCACCCTACGTACAGTCTCTACCGGACAGCCTAAGCCACTTGGTAGAGATACATTGGCTGTATCGTCCCTACTTCGGTAGGGATAGGCCGGTCTTGCAGTGGACCTCAACGGCTGATGATATATATATATATATATATATATATATATATATATATATATATATATATATATATATATATATATATGCAAGCATGATTCTAAGGAGAAGAAACAGAAATGATACTGTAAGAATGGTAATTTATGACATTACCATCATCCTCAGCCTAAGTCAGTCCTTTACAGGACAAAGGTCTCTCGTTTTCCACTCTGACTTGTTATCCTGTTCTGTCCACTCCTAGCGAAACTCCGATTCTCATCTTGCCAGTTCGTACTCTATCTCCTCCTCTCACGCCATCTATGGCCTGCCATTCAATTTCCTTGGTTTTCCATTTGTTGCCTGTTCTATGAAGAGCATGGCGCCCTCATTCGTTGAAGCTACTTAACTGGTGATTATATCTTCTAATATCGTTTGTTCCTTTCTCCAGGAAGTTCCCATTTTATTTCTTCAGGTGACCTTAACATAATGTCTTCCATTACTCCCATCATCCCAATCTCAGAATTTGTAAACATTCTCTAGGCACACAGTAAATAGCTCGAGCGAAATTGTGCCTTTTTGCATAACACCTTATTGGAGAGTTCCGGCTCTCCCTATGGAATTTGATGATAGCCATGCTATCTCTATAAATTCTTGTAGTATTATATCATAAGTTTCTTGAACACATTGTCCTCTAATAACTCTCATCACTGAAGCTGTTTCAACTGAGAAAAAAAAATAATCATGCACAAAGGTTTCTTATATTTCGAAGTATTTTTAGTCAATAACTTTAGTATGGTCTGTTGCCGTGTAACCACTTCAAAATACTGACTATTCTCTTGGCTAGGTTGCATCTAAGGTAAGACTAATTCGGTTAATTAGGACTTCTGTGAAAATCTTGAATGAAACAGAAAGCTTATTGGACGATAGTGTTTAGGTCTTTGATGTCACCTTTTTGTGAAGCAGAACATTAGGTGAGTCTGTCAAAGGTTTGGGTACAGATTAAAATTCTAAACATTTCGTAAATATCTTTGTTAGTTCGTTTACTGTAAAGTCACCTGCATCCTTAATAAGATCAGCAGTGACATCATCATCACATGCTTCTTTACCCAGCTTCATTCCTCTGAGAGCATTCTTAACTTCATGTAATGTAACACTAGGGACGACTGTGTCTATTGTTCATCCTAGCCTGGCTCTTCGACCACGGTACTGCTGCTGTAAAGGATTGTATAAAAATTCTTCTACTAATCTGACTACTTCATTTGTTTTGTTACGACGGGTATTATTTTCACTCAGTTTGTCTGTCTGTATGTTAACAATTTTACACGAAGACTACAAGAGAGATTTTGACCAAAATTACAAGGGTGCTGGGATATGAGCTTCTGATCATCTGATTAAATCTGGGGCTAAAATGGGCCAAGATCCAGTCTGTACGCCTCAAAATGTAAAAATCCCATTTTTGCCGTAACTCCTTTTAAATTCGTGACATCGACATGCAACCAATACCTAAAAGTGCATTTTTCAAATCTGCATCCTATAACATGCCTCATTACATCAGGGGGTTGCCCCCTCATTTAGCTGTAGAGGTCAGTGTCAGGTGGGTCGGGCCTAAAATTTCAAATGGGCGTAAAATCATCAGTTTCCACCCGATTTCCTCCAAATTTGATATGTGACATGTTTGACTAGATATCCTGTTGTATTTATACGTCAGCACTAAAATGACTGCTGGGGACGGATTTGATGTGCCTGGCACCGCTTCTTTGCTATTTTTCCATTAGAGTCTCTGTACATTTGATTTCGTCCTACACCAAGCCTCGCTTGGTTGTTTTCAAGCTTCCTTTGTTCCTGAAAGATTCTTCAGTTGTGTTAATGTTAAACTTTCTAATGTCTTCACTTTTCTTCCTGTTGATAGTTTTCTTTTCTTTGGCTGCTTCAGTGTGGCCCCTCCTTTTCTTTTCAGTCATGTTCCATTTCTTTAGAAGTTTCTCGGTACTGTCTGAGAGTTGCTGATGATTCGTGGTTTCCTACCTTCCATTTCTAGAGCAACTTCTTAACCATTGTTGTAGTTTTTGTTCATTTGTTCTGGGTCGGTATTTACTTCATTAATCAGTTGCGAGTATTATTTTTAATTAACAAACTAAATTCTGCTGCCTTCTTCCCCGCTGCTTCAAGATTTGGCAAGTTCATTCAGATCAGCGTCGCCCTGTCTCTCTTCTGAGATCAAGTATTACGGACCCTCTCACCATTCTGTGGTTGCTTCCTACATTCACTCTGTTCAGGGTAAAAAATATTTTTCTCAGTACTGGCATGTGAATTGTCGGTAAGGATGAAATCTATTTCATTTTTTATGTCACCATTTTGTTCCATCGATGTCCACCTCCTTCTTTATTTCTTTTGGAAGGATGTGTTCTTCAACCCAGGCCTGTTCATTTCAGTATATTCCACCAGCTTGGTACATGTCGCATTCCAAATCCCATTTCAAAATGCCCTAATTCAGTCTCATCATCCCTTTTCTTGCCTACTTTTACAATGAAGTCTCACATTACAAATGTACACTGGGTTTTTGTGCTTGTTCACTGATTCCTCAAAGTATTTATAAAATGTTTCTACATCATCATAAGCAAATGTTGATAAGTAGACTTGGATTAATTATATCTTGTATCTCTTGTTACCGTATTGTAATAAATCAGGCTTTCTACTCTTTCATTTATACAAAAGAATTCTTCAGTGTTACAACTTTAAGTACCTGATGACCAGAAATCCTACACTGTTTCATCCTTTCCTGTTTGCCTCTGAAACACAGTATGTGACCATAAGATAATGTTATGCATGCCTCACCTGGTCTGGCTTAACTAAGACCTATGACAGTCCAATTTACTTCTCTCAGCTCTTCAAGGAAAACAGCCAAGTTAACTTCAGTTGCAAGAATTTCCCGCAGCGATTAGTTTTCCTCCCCCAGAGATTCTTACCACCTCTTGCTTTAGAGTAGGGTCTGACTCCCTCCATTGTCTGCTACTCTGTTGCTGCTGGGTTATAGGGGCCATGGCTTGAAAGAACTTGTCATACTGGTGTAGAAACAAGGTTTCAGCCAGTACTTTGCAAAGCTGCCTTAGGTAATTACTGCTAGGGGAACACTGTCCCTCTAATCCTTAGCAATGAACCTGCCTACTATGGCTGCATCTGACTAGTATCTCCACTGATCACTGGGAAATTTAAGCTTCTTTGCCATGGCAAGGCAGCAATCTTCGAAGATGGCAGATGCTATGAGAACACAAAAACAGAGTTACAAGTACTGTGATGTACAGAGGAAGGAAATGTACTGAGATGAAAAAGTGGAAGAGGAGCGTAGATGTGGAAGGAGAGGAGAGGAGCAAGAATTAGCAGTGGTAATGATAATTAGGTGGTATCGTATGCTCGTCTTTTTTTTTTTTTTTTTAGTCTGTTCCTTGGAACTGTATCTTTGTGAAATTTTCCGGGTATATTGTAAAGAAACTAGAGAATTAAAAAATATTCCAAAGTGACTGTTAATATGTAGGGATGGAAAAGTGCAGAAACAAAAATTGAAAATAGCAGAGGAGTAAGAAAGCATATGAAATGGGAGGAGATTCAGAGTTCTGTACCTATAACTACATTTCACACTGTACACACAAAGCAGCTGTAGCTGGTGGAATATAGTAATGGGTGTAGAACTCGATGTCCTCCCATTCCAAAAATTCTCTTATCTGTGATATTTTCAATTCTGGTATCTGCACTTATTCCATCTCAACATTTAAATAATCTTTTTGGAGTAAAATTCATATTTTTTCTATTTTATGATATTATTATGGAAGCTATGCACCAAATACACAGTACCAATAGCATGGAAGCAACTTTTAACTGTATGATAATCTCTGCCGTTATTACTGAAACAATATATGTAAAATACATTACTTGGAATAAGACCAATTGAATCCAAGAAATTTTACATGTCTGACAAGATGGTTGAGTGCTATGGGATGTTTTAGGTCCTGTTCACACAAGACTTTTTCAGACGCGCGTTTCCTAACGTGCGTTAGCAATGACAATGGTAGTGTATTGGACTCATTGATCTTGATTGGACTGTACACACGCTATCGCGCATTTTTCTCAACCGCTGCTCCCAACGCGCGATCCGAGATTACCCTTCCTACCTCGCATTTGTTCAGCGGTTCGAGGTTTTCATATGGTTGACTATTTCTGCCAGGGAAACGCAGCGTCTACTGCTGCGTTTTCTTGGTGGTAGACGCCGCGTTTAAAAACGCCTCGTGTGAACAGGGCCTTAAGGCTGTAACTCGCATACTGTAGCTTGAATGCTGCTATAAACATGTAGGAAACATCTTCACTCGTTAGCTAATGTACTGTCCCTCATTTTGGAGTAATGACTGATGAAAAAGGAAAGAAAGAAAGATAGGCACAACTGATATATTTTGCGTGTGTCACCAGTTTATGATTCCTATGTATGTTAATGGGACTTTTCCAGTAGCTTTGCACTTAGTTAGCAAAGGTCTTTTAGTATGTATACCTAAAACTGGGTTTCACAACCTTTTCGGTGTGTGGGTTCCTATACATTATGTACAGTATGTGATGCCATCCTTACGTACTGTAGTAAGTGCGGTAATACAGTCTCACAAGACTTTTCCCTCACAGTCACCTGCATCTCTTAAAAAGTTGGCGCCAAGGCTGACTTACCAGAGAAAATTGAAAAAGAAAATTGTGACAATGCCTTTACTACCTCAGTCCAATGACATCTTCGTTCCTTGTAATCCAGATGATTTTATTTTCCTTAAGAACGACCAATCTTACTGGAGGTAGTGTAAGCTATAGCTAACTGCTCTGATTTGAAAATTTCTCTTCAAAGCTAAAAAAAATAAATCACCTGGAGATAGTAAATGGATGAAACACACACACACACACACACACACACACACACACACACACACACACACACACACACACACACATTATTGTTGGACAAAAGTTAACTGAATGTAGTACAAAACATTCACATATAATTTGTACTTACACAAGAACCTGACAACATTGGTGGCAGATTTATTACCAAGTTGATTGAAGTATGGTCTGTGTTTGAGCACATCCTCCCACACTGTGCACGCCACTGAGTTGAAGAGGGAGGACAGTGTGCTGGAGACAAGGTGAGAAAGTAAAGAAATGGAACAGTCAAGGATAAATAATCACCCAATATTAACCCTGTCCTGCTTCTCACTTTCTTTTGCTGGATAATCATCCCAAAAAGTAATAGAGGCCTGGTATGTTTTTCTACCCATAAATGATTCTCTTGATATAATGTATCTGGGAGGAAAGAAATGAACATAGCGCCATGTATTGTAAAAATGCAGAGGAAGTGTAAGTAAAACTTTGTTGCTGAGTGTGCACTCGTGAATTATACATTTTTCCCATCTGATGTTCGTAATTCTTGTTTAAAAAGAAAAGGCTGCCAGGGTTTCATGCCGAACAAAAGTATGTTACTTGTAACTGCATGTTCTTGACGGCACAAGTGTCTCATCGGGAACATTTCTTCTTGCAGTCTAGCAAACCTCTGAACCACCACTTTAGCACTGCAGGACAAGGTTGTGTTCAGAGAGAGATACTAGCTGCACTGTCCCTATACCCAGTAGTAGGGTTAGACTCTGGGTGAATAGAAATTATACCACATCAGTGCAGCCACCAAAAACACAGGAAAATGAGTTTTGAGCCACAGGAGGAAGAGCTGTGAACTACTGTATACTATATTCTGCTGAATGTACTTCATTTAAAATTTTACTTTTTTGTTGTTGTTATTTGGGGAGGTGGTGGCTGAATCGGTAAGGGTGAAAATGATTAATTATTTAGGGCAAGTACTGTACGGTGGTTATGTATTTTATGGTACAAAAATATGTTTTGGAGTAAAAGTGAAAGTGATCTTTTGGGGCATGCACTGTACAAGGGTTTTGAATCGTGTTATGGTAGTATAGAGCAATATACATGCAACCAGTTTTGTGTGCGAGTAAATTAGTGATAATTTTGAGTAGTTCCTCTTATGCAGTAAGAACATAGCTAAGTAAGTGACTTTTCTGCATAAGAATTTAAAATAAAAGAAGACGTATAGGTGTAAGAAAACAAACTCAAAGGGAATAGTATGGGTAAAAAAAACAAACTCAAGTAACAGCGAAAGTGAACTCCCAGTACAAGTGCAAATAAATGTTATGGTAATATGTGCAACATATGTGCAAATTTTGTTGTTGTGATAGTACACTAGTAATTATTTTATGTAGTTCCTCTAGTGCAGTAACAACTTAGTCATATAGCTGACGAATATACAGAAAAGTATGTGTACAAAAAATCAAGCTCAGTAACAGTGAAAGAGATCTTGCAACATTAATACAAATAAAGGTGTTACAATAATCAACATTTTATACATTTGTGATAAGTCTGTTGTGAAGTATGAAATTAGCTAAAGTGCTTTAGAAAATAAGGGAAACTGTGGGTGCAGTATATGAAAATGAGCTAAGGGATTACTACATTGATCTTAAATGATAGAGAATGTACTCACATGAAAGAAAAAATGATTCTACACGAAAAGTACAATGTAATAAACCCTGGAATTTCTTTTCTCTAAAAGAAGAATGGCTGTTGAGTATTATGACCTTCAATTGAAAGTTCTAGGTGCTGTTATTCTGTTGAAAACAGGCTACACTGTACTTTGGAAAAAAATTGCACTCAGGAGAGGCTTGGCTTACTAAACCCTCGAGCTCTAAGGGTTAAATTATTGACAGCTAGAAGGCTGTCTTGAGTTCAAAACAATCTTCGGGATGTAGCAAGAATGAACAATGAGCATGCACAGTGTGTAGCAACCGCACCTACCTATTGGTCGAAGGGTCGAACATTTGACTTTGCCCTATGGCCTTGACCTTTGACTGATTGCCCTTTGTACCAAACTGCTTCATTATTGCCTGACTCATAACCCTAACCCAGTTTGGTTCACATAACAACACCCGGGCATGTGACCTTCAGTTTTGACCTTTCCCTGTGATCCTGACTGTATGAGTTTTGTTCATGTTCACATACAGACACGTCACGAGATAGGCGTGACAGAACAATACTGAAGTAATCCCAGAAATGACGACATATATCATAAACTAACGTGGAATAAATACTGAGTGGGTTTTATTATTTAAAAAAAAAAAAAAACTTTTTTCATTCCACTCTACGAGAGAGAGAGAGAGAGAGAGAGAGAGAGAGAGAGAGAGAGAGAGAGAGAGAGAGAGAGAGAGAGAGAGAGAGAGGTAAAATGTTGTCTTTTAATGTCATAAACAATAAGAGTAAAAGAAGATAATGTACAGTATATTCCAATTTCCACTCAATTAATGCCGGCATGCCACAGGGATCAGTACTGACGCCAACCCTGTTCCTGGTTCATATTAATAATCTCTTATCTGTCACCCACAATCCCACCCATTCATATGCAGATGACTCAACACTTCACAGTTCATGTACATCAAACACCCATTTATAAAGTCTAATATCTCTAACTCTCAGCTCAGTACAGGCATCCCCATAAATCAAGACTTATCCAAGATCCATTAATGGAGACAAAACAGTCTTGTCTCATTTAATGCTAGTATCACCAAATATATACAGTTTACTAACAGACAGATACTGCCAGAGTCGTGTATAACCTTCAATGCTACAAATATTCCCATCTCCAAAAGTATTGAAATTCTTGGTGTCTCACTAAACAATGCCCTCAGCTGGACCTCTCATGTCAGATCACTTACTAAAACCGCCTCACAGAAACTTAGATTATTGTAATAATGCCCTCAGCTGGACCTCTCATGTCAGATCATTTGCTAACACCGCCTCACAGAAACTTGGATTATTGGACAGACTCTGTAACTTCTTCACTGACGAGCAGTTAGAGCTAATTCATTAGAGTCATGTGTGCTCTCAGCTAGAATTTTGCTCACCCATGTGGAATGGATGTAGAGAGGTTGCACTAAAACAACTAGACAAAATTCAGAACAAAGCTGTTGGAATTATTAATAACCCTGCTATTATAAATAAACTACCTCCGCTACAAGTAAGAAGAAATGTTGCCTCCCTTGCATTATTTTACAGTTATTTTTATGGCAGATGCTCAGACGAAGTTGTGTCCATTGTGCCACCTGTCCATGCCTTCCCTCGTGCTACACGGGTATCAGGTAGTGCTTTTGACTGGAATGTCACACTGCAATATTTCAGAACTTCTGCCTCTCAGAATTCTTTTTTTCCCCTGAACTACATGTATCTGAAGCTCGCTTCCTCGGAGTTGTTTCCCCCCAAACTTCAGCTTACAGCTGTTCAGGTCCAACTGTTACAGATATTTTATAAACGGAGGATGCCAGTTATGATGCATGGATTATTATTTTTGTTTTATTCATTTGTTTTTCCTTCCTCTGTTCTGTTTTTCAAAAAAAAAAAAAATCAAACGAGTGTAGTGCTTATGAACTAAGTGAATTGCTCTCTTCACCTTGAAAATTTCTATTTGTGTCAAAGTCGATGTGGAATTGACCACCACCACCACCACCACCACCACCACCACCACAATCAGCGCTACCACCATCATCATCACAGCTACCACTACCATCATCATGAAACCTACCACCACCATCATCATAGCTACCACCATCACCACCACAGCCACTATCATTTTCTGCTGAATAAATTCGTATGTTCGTAACATCAATGAAGTAATACAAATTGGACTGTAGATGTGCAACACCCGCTCTCTCTCTCTCTCTCTCTCTCTCTCTTTCTCTTCAAATACACATGAAACTTCATTGAAATACCTCACCACCTTCCTCGTGTGTGTATTGCAACATAAATGGAGACAATTATTAGCATCCAGGAAATATCAATTGGCATCAAACTGAAACTGACCCCTCTGGGACCCAGTTCCAGTCATCCTGACAATTTTCGTCAAAATCATTTTTCCAGTTTGGCCACACACACACACACACACACACACACACACACACACACACACACACACACACACACACAAAGGATTATAAGAAACTAATCTGATTCGGCAGAATTTTTGTGAATAGTCTGTACATAACAGGGAACAGAGTAGATACAAGCTTTGTATGCCTTTACTATTAATGTGTGTGTGTGTGTGTGTGTGTGTGTGTGTGTGTGTGTGTGTGTGTGTGTGTGTGTGTGTGAATCAAAATAACAGACGCGTTTGCCATAATCAAGTTCTATTTGACCGCATGATGCACGAAAGAACATCGGTTCTATATAGAGTACCTTTTGTAATGTTTCCTTCTACATCCATTTTAAAAGGCTTTCTTCTGAAACGTTTTTACGAAAATCATAAAATCCAACAAAACATGTGGTCAGAGAGCTGAGAGTATGTTGTACACAGTCAGCCTTATAATCATACCTGCTTTGAATTATCTATATACCTATTTGTCTATGTATCTAAGTATCCATCTGTCTGTATTAATGAATAAGGATCTTTCATTATCGTGTATTCATATTTATACTGCACAAACCCTATACAGTATACTACTTAAAGTCATTAGGAAAAATATTTGCATGTTCATCTTTTATGGGGTGCTGTTTTCAAATGCCATAAATTAGCATTGTTGGCATACTATCTATCTATCTATCAATTGCCAGACGCCTTAATCCCGTACGGGGTGGCCACAAACAAATCGCCTCCAAGTCGCCCTGTCCCCCGCCATTTCACTGCCCTGCTCCCAACTCACCCCCCTCTCTCATATACCTCTCCACTCCATTCCTCCATCTCATCCTTGGCCTCCCCCTCCCTCTCCCCCCCTCCACCTTACTCACATACACTCTCCTCCTCAGTCTCTCACCATCCATCCTCTCCACATGGCCAAACCACCTCAATGTGTTCCTCCTAACACTTCCTATCACATCTACATCCACACCACAAAGCTCCTTTACATCCTCATTTGTCAGCCTGTCTCTCCATGTGACTCCACATGCTCTTCTTAAATAACTCATTTCCTGTGCTCTCAATCTTGAGTTGTGTCCTTCCAACAACGTCCAAACTTCACTTCCATACGTTAGAGTTGGTATCACAATACCGTCATGTAGTAACTTTTTCACTTCCATACTCACTTCCGTTTATCACTGTTTTCAAGGAACCAGCAACCTTTCTTCCATCTTGTACTTTTCAAGCACTTCACCCTCCAAACATCCATCCTTACTCATCACACTCCCCAAGTACTTAAATATACTCACATTTTCCATTTCCTCACCATCCAGCCTCACTGTACATTCACTGACTTCACCTTTCTCAAAGACCATCACTTTACTCTTCCCTACATTCACTTTTAGATTCCGTTCCTTACACACTCTCCCAAACTCATCCACCAAGCCTTGCAGCTCCCCTTCGTCTTCACTTAACAACACAGTATCATCTGCAAACAACAGTACAGGGAGTTTCCAAACACTGCCCTTTCTTACTAGGGCCACTCCAACATCCACTGCCCTACCTTGTATCTCTTTTATTACCCCATCCATATACAGATTGAACAACCAAGGAGACATGACACATCCCTGTTTCAACCCAACCTTCAGATACAAAAATTCACTTAGTTCACCATCCACACGCACTGGAGCCTTAGCACCATCATACATACTCTTCACAGCATTCAGCAACTTCCCATCTACCCCATATATTCTTAATACTTTCCACAGTCCTTGTCTATCCACCCTGTCATATGCTTTCTCCAAATCCATGAAGGCCGCATACAACTTCTTTCCCTTCTCTTCCACTAAAGATCTAAGAATGAATATCTGATCTACACAACCTCTTCCCTTCCTAAAGCCTCCCTGTTCTTCTCCAACTAATTCCTTTGTTATTTCCCTAACTCTGACAATAAGTATCCTACCATACACTATTCCTATTACACCAAGAAGATAAATGCCCCTATGATTACCACACACTTCTTTTTCCCCTTTTCCTTTGTACAAGGGAATAATCATACCTGACTTCCAATCCTACGAGTCTCTACCTTCCTCCCAGGCCAATCTGCACATCTTCCACATCCATTCTACTACTATCTCTCCCCCATGCTTCAGCATTTCACCACACACTCCATCAATTCCTGGGGCTTTTCCCAATTTGACTTTCTTCATTGCTTCCACAACTTCTATCCTACTGATTTCTTCCTGTCTTCTCACCTCTCTCCTTCTCCCAGCCATTTCCCAGCCACTTATACTCGCATTACTTTCATTCTGTATGTTCAACATTTCCTTAAAGTGTTCTCTCCATCTGCTCACTTTTTATCCCTTCTCCACTAGTAATCTACCATTTTTATTTTTCACTCCCATACTAACTTCAGTGCCACCCTGTCTTACTCTCTTCACCTCTTTCTAGAAAAGTTTCTTACAGTTCCTCCACTTCACACACAAATTCCTTCCAAATTCCTCATCCACTTTCTTCTTACTCTCTCTTACTAATCTTTTCACCTCTCTTTTCCTTTCTACATATAACTTTCTCTTCCGCCTCTTAACTTCTTCCACGCCCCTATTTCTCAACAATTCATTGTATGCTTTCTTCTTTTGTGCCACAGCCTGTCTCACCTCGTCATTCCACCTTGCTGTTCCTTGCACCCCCTTCCGTCTTCTCTTGGCATACCATACTTAAAAAAGGAAAATTTGAATAATTTAGGGCCATTAGGGTCCATATTATATGGTTAAAAAAAGTATCTGTGGAAACACTGCTCTACCCCAGCTACCCTCCTTTTGGTCAGTCTTTGTCCAGCAAGTATGGTGTGAAATCATGTTACCGTAGTCTCCCATTTGCCCACCAAGATCCACTCGGTGTGCCTTTTCATCCCTACAGCGATAAGAGGGTGCCTAAGTAGATCTATAATGCGTGCATCTGTCTGTTATAGTATAGGTAAAGTCACCAAACGGAATTTTATTTTAATTTGCTTTTGTATGATGTGGAGATCATCAGTCTAGGAAATGTGTGAGTGGAGTTTAGGGTCATTTTTTTTTTACTGCAAATATGTTAATGACTGAATTAGCTTTGTAACTAACTGCTTTCTTTTACTGTGCCTTATTTGTATTTTGTATTTCATTACACATGAGCAGGTTTGAGTACTGCGCCAACCTAGTAGCAGTCAGACTACTAACAAACAGATCTAGTGGCATTCAGACTACAAGCAACAGTGAGACTAAAAACATTTTCCCACCCCCCGTCCTTCCGGGATGTGGGCGAAGAATATGCAGAGGAGGATGGCAAGGCAACCTCATCTCCCACATCATCTTAAGCGGGCCATACACGCACAGGGGAGCCTGTCCGGTGGCCTGAAGAGGCCGGCCTCAACGATTCAGTTGGCCTCACTTCTCTAGCTTAGTTGCAAGCGAAACACTGTGATGTGAGGGTGGCCAAGTACTCTCCGCTGCCCAAAGATTACATGCGGCTGTATGCTGTTGGGGCTGTTGTCGCAGCCTATATTGCAAATAATAGAAGGAGGAGGAAAAAACGGACCAAATAGGCAACAGATTGGTCGATGGGAAGGAGCAAATTGTCCCATCTGACTCTGTTGAAAGAACTGTGAACGTCTTCACTCCCACACAGCTGACTCAAGACTGACGCCTGAAGGCCTGGGGTACCCCACACATGCTCAGTTTGCCTGAACCTGACCGGAGCCTGACCACGAAAATCTGTCCGCGGCAGATCCCAGGATGACCGTTGAGGCCGCCTGCGCAGGCGCTGTTCCCAACCCACACAATCCCAGGTTTGCCTGAAAGGGCCGGCCTTTTCAGGCCACCAGACGGGCTTGCCTGTGTGTGTATGGCCTGCTTTAGACCCTCTTGAGTTAGGACCCAGCCGGGAAAGGTGGTAGAGGCCTTTCAAGTTTGTGGACGGGGACGGCACGGAGGAGGTCGGCCAGGCCACCTCATTCCCCCACCCTCCTGAAAATTTGAAATCCCACACCCAGCCCAGAAATTGGTGGTTGGCCTTCGTAGGTTGAAACGAGCCTGCTCTTTGAATCTTACCTTTTGATGGTGAGGAAGCTTACGTACTGCTTTGACCAAGCTGCAGTCAAACTACTGTACTAGCTGCAAGATCTTGTAGCAGTCAGACTACTTGCAGCTAGACCTAGCAGCAGCCATACTAGCAGCACTGAGACTAAAGGCACTCCCCTCACGTGAGTCATAAGCCAGTCAAGACTGGTAATATTGGTTGTTTTCCTCCCAAACAGAACCATGTGGAAACGTTTGGGAGAGGCCTATGTCCTGCTATGGAATGTTACATGCTGCAGGTGATTATGATGACTACCTCTCTCTCTCTCCCTCTCTCTCTCCCTCTCTCTCTCTCTCTCTCTCTCTCTCTCTCGATAGAAAGATAGATAAATAGATAGACAGATATAGATAATTTGACCCAGCTTTCTCCTCATTTTGTGATTTTGTCCGTTGTCCACGCTTAAATGTTAGTCTATGAGCCAGAAAGACTACAGATAAATATTGGCTGGCCAATTACGTAATTTGTATTTTATGTCTGGAATTTTGGACTTGTCCTTCCTGAAGCAACTGGAACTATGCAGTACCTTTAAATATTGTTCTCTAAAACGGTCCTTTGAGTATCTGTTATTGCAGGTTACTGTATAACGAAGTATAAACAACAGACCGCATGACGACACATGCACGTTGAGTAAAACGTAACCCCCTGTCGCTTCGCACGCGCGTTTCCAATAGCTAGATCGAATCACATGAGACAGTTCTATACTCACCTGGGGACAATACCATATTCAAAAGCCAAATAAACACAAGAAAGGGAAACTAAAAAAACAAATAAGAGGGACAGTCAGTGTGCATGTCGCGGGTAAGTTAGGATCTGCAGTGAGCTATTTGGCACCCACCTGAGGACGGCACTGTAGACAGCGGCCACAAAAACACCCGGCACGCCAGGCAGGTGACCCAGCTTGTCAATCACCAGGTACGGCAAGATCTGTTCCAGTATTTAGTAAGAGCATTAGTGCCTTCTGCATGACAATAGTAGTCTCTCTCTCTCTCTCTCTCTCACTCACTGATTCATTTTGGATATCACACCTTTTCTCCCTATGTCCATTACTGGAGCAAATAATGTTAGTACTAGTAAGAAGCAGATAATACAAAAGTGGGGGCGTCATTTCAATTTTTCTTGAGGGGGAGGGCATAGGCTATTTAGGAGGCCCCCCTTCTCCCATCTCCCAACATGGGTAGGGTGGCGAGCGAGCATTGTTGAAGCCACATGCAAAGCTGTATTTAGAGAAAGCAGTAAACAAATACAGTATATATACTGTATATAATTATCTGTTAAACCAATTACTTCCCGTAAGACACTCTAATGGATATTTTACCATTGGCAGTATATCTATGTGAAGTTGAATATGTCATTTAAAGTGCATGGTAAAGTACATATCACTGCATTATATACTAATGACCTTGGATAATAGACCAAATAGCAATCAAAATATTTGTATTGGTGAAAGCTTAAACTGACTTCATTCTTACAGCCTAATGAAAAGATAATTAATGAAAAACTGAGAGTGAAAAGATGTAAACTTGCAACTGAATTAAAAATGGAAAGCTTTTAGTTTACTAGCCCCCCAAATACCATGAACCATATAAAGTAATGTGAAAAAGTAAGCCTACACTAAGAGGTGGGAGAAAAGAAAATGAGAGTTTTTAAATTTGGAAGAGGCCCACGTAAGAAGAGTATATTAATTTAAGAATTCATTAGAGGAAATTGAAAATTAAGCTACGGATCTTTATTGCATTGAAAAATGAGTAAACTACTGCAACAGTGGATATCTCCGTGATCTCTGCTTTGCAAAGTTATCAACCAGGGCGTTAAAGTTACGATTTTTAACAAGTTCCTTTTCTGAGGCCATAAGTAGCAAGTCACATAAGCGATCAATTCTCACTGAGGTTCTTAGATATGTCTTGACTAAGCCAAGTACTGAAAAAAGTCGTTCATTCCCTGCAGTAGTTACTGGAAGGATGAGAAGAATTTTGATAATTTTCACTATTTCTGAATACGCACAATCTAATTGTTTGAGTTCATATAATTGAAACATTTTTTGGTTGTTCACTCTTACTTAGAAAATGTCCTTTTGCAACAGATATTTGGGAAACTAGAATAATTTCATCTATGTTGTTGCGGAACAGAGAAAGATAATGTACACTTTATGTGAGAATACTAAAAATCACTACTGTCCCGTAAAGTTCCAGGTTCAAAACAAAAGAGTTAGGTAAAATTACAAGTTAAAGTTTAATGCTCAAACTAACAACAAAACATTCAGGACTCATAAGGATAATGTAATGGCAAAAAACAGGTTAAATATATGGTTAACTGCAATAGCCTCTATTAACACGAAATTAGCATGAGTAAATTTATCTAAGTCAGCCCTGTTAAAATGAGATACCAGATAAATACTCAGTGAATGCCAGATATATTATTACAGATACAAAATATTATTAATGATGGCTGACTATAAGAACCTTACATAAATTACAAAAACCTCACTAGGCCCAAGAATTAACCTTACGCTACACAGTACAAGAAAAAATGCAACAACAGTTATACTCAAATTACACACAGTTGGAGACTTCCTGAGCACTCACAATAATAATAACTGTACAGGGGAGGACAGAGATGTGAACAAAATGAGGAGCAGATCTAAGTGGCAATAATGCAGAGACTGAGCTCATTATATAGGGGCCAGCAGAGCTTGATACAACTTGTAAGAAGGACGCGCAAATGAAGCCATCGGGGACAAAGAGCTGACAATCCTGCTCTGAACAACAGAAAGGACCACTTACTCTACTATAACGGTAGAAGGGGGAACTGAGGCAGAACACGCTCGTGATCAAACATGCAGCATACTGTGCGTTAAAATTACACAAAGGATGATGAAATCAAAGGCTATGTAATACCTCCCCACAAAGAAAAAGAAATTTACGAAGGAAATTTCTTATTACTCTAAAACAATCTGTCTAAAGTCTAGATAAGCAATCTGCAATAACATTTTCTTTCCCCTTGACATGTTGTATGTCTAATGAATACTCCTGAAGAAGTAGACTCCATCTTGTCAATCTCTGATTTTTATCTTTAAACTTACTAAGGAATTTCAGTGGGTTATGATCGGTATAAATGACTATGGGGTCAAAACCAGAACACAAATAAATGAAAAATGCTGTAAATCCAAAATCAAGGCCAAAAGCTCTTTCTCAATAGTTGAGTAGTTCTTTTGAGGTGGAGTGAACTTCTTACTGTAATAAGATACAGGGTGTTCAATACCCTGATCATCCTCTTGCAGCAAAACAGTCCCAGCTCCTGTATCACTTGCATCAACAGCCATCTTAAAAGGCTTAGCAAAATTTGGAGTAGCGAGCACTGGCTGACTTAATAGAATAGCTTTAAGTTTTTTGAAAGAGGATTCACAGTTATCGGTCCAGACAAATTTAACTCCCTTTTTCAGTAGGTCTGTAAGTGGTGATACAAGAATTGAAAAGTTAAGAACAAATCTCCGGTAATAACCTACCATTCCCAAAAATCTTTGTAGCTCTTTCCACTTTTAGGTCTGGGAAGATCACTTATAACCTGAACCTTAGCTGCTGGTGGTGCAACATGTCCATTACCAATTACGTACCCAAGGTACTGAACTTTAGCTTGACCAAACTCACACTTTGACAAATTAGCTACACAGATTAGCCTGAACCAAACGCTCAAGAAATTTGCTGACATGGCATAGGTGATCTTTCCAGTTGTCACTGAAGATTAATACATCATCAATATAAACAACACACCCTGCCAAACCCTCTGTTACAACATTCATGAACTTCTGAAATGTGGCTGGTGCATTCTTCATACCATATGGCATTACAGAACATGCAAAAGTCTTTCCTAGTGTTAAAAACATGAGATCTCCCTAGCACGTTCAGTCATAGGTACTTGCCAGTATCCCTTTAACAAATCAAACTTACTTATGTACCTAGCCTTTCCAATCTTGTCTATGCAATCTTCCACGCGAGGGAGAGGGTAAGTGTCTGTTTTGGTTATCTGATTAACACGTCTGTAGTCGATGCAAAGCCGCTGTGACCCACCTGGCTTAGGGACTAGAGTGACAGGAAATCTCCACTCGCTCTGACAGGGCTGAATCATCTTGTGGTCCAACAGGTAGCCAAGCTCCTTCTGGATGAGAGGAACTTTCACTGGGTTCACACGGTAAGGAGGCAGTTTAATTGGCTTTGCGTCTCCAACATCGACATCATGCATCAACACAGTGGTTCTTCCTGGAGTGGCACGGAACACTTGCGGGTACTCCTGCAGTAATGCCGAAAACTCCTGCCTTTCCTCGGGAGGTACATGAGAAAGCTTAGTCTGGAGATCATTCATGATATCAGGATTCTTCCCCAAACTATCACTCAGGCTCATGCTGCATGGGAGAACTTCACTTGTAGACTCGGGTGGAATAGCTACAGTGCAGACTGGGTTATTTTCGTCCCGCCTGTGATATAACTTTAGCATGTTGATGTGACAAAGTTGCTTGTTCTTTCTACGATCTGGTGTGGCAATGACATAGTTGACATCACTGAGTTTCTTCTCCACGAAATAAGGACCACTAAACTTGGCTTGAAGAGGTTGCCCATGCACCGGTAGCAGAATCAAAACCTGATCTCCTGGCTGAAAGTGGCATAACCTGGACTTCTTATCATACCAAGTCTTCATCTTCTCCTGAGCAGCTCCTAAATTCTCTCTCGCCAGTTGTAAAGCAGTGGACAGCCGTTCTTTGAACTTCATCACATACTCCAGCAGGTTGACGCCATCTTCCTCCGACAGCCAGCATTCCTTGAGTAGCTTAAGGGGTCCTCTTACTTCATGGCCAAACAGTAGTTCAAAAGGTGAGAAGCCCAGTGATTCATTCGGAGATTCTCTTGCAGCAAACACAACAAATGGAAGACCTTTATCCCAGTCTTTCTGATGTTCCAAACAGTATTTCTTGAGCATCGATTTGAGTGTTTGATGATATCTCTCCAACGCTCCTTGGGTCTGCGGATGGTAAGCTGAAGATGTGATCTGGGTGATGCCCAACTCTTTCAGAGACTGCTTGAAAACGTTTGACATGAAATTACTTCCCCGGTCTGACTGTACCTCCTTGGGCAGACCAAACTTTGTGAAGAACCCTAGCATTTCCTTAAGCACGTTCTTTGCTGAGATATTTCCAAGTGGAATGGCTTCAGGATAACTAGTAGCCATATCAATCATGGTCAACACATAAGAAAATCCTGAAGAAGTCTTAGGAAGAGGGCCCACAATATCCACAACACACGGGTGAATGGAGCCTCAAAAGGAGGAATGGGAACTAGAGGTGCAACCTTTTCGGTCTGATTACACTTCCCCACAACTTGACAGGTGTGACAAGACTTACAATACCAGGAAACATCCCTGAAGATACCTGGCCAGTAGAAGTGTTTCAAAATGCGTGCCACAGTCTTTCTCACTCCAAGGTGTCCTGCCAAACTGGAATCATGAGTCACTCTAATGATATCCTGCCTACAAACACGAGGGATGACAACTTGATGTACAACCTCCCATTCACAGTCGGCTGATGCTGTTGGGGGTCTCCACTTCCTCATAAGTACTCCTGACTTTATATAATAACAAGTAGAAGCACCAGCTGACTCTTCCTCACTGCAAGCAGAGTTAGCTAGACCTTTCAACTCAGGGTCAGCAACCTGCAACTCAACCAACTCTTGACGAGGCAAATTATCAACACTACGGGGTACTACCTCATCTGGTGAGTGGTCCAAATTAGCAAGAAAAGTGTCAGCTAGGATAACATCATCATCATCATTATCCTCTAAATCATCAGTAACTTTAGACTTAGCCCTAGTGACAGCACATGTAGGGAACACATCAGGGACATCACAATCCTGGGACGCAGCCACTGGCTCACTAAACAACTGAGGAGCTGGACACACTTGACTTCCACCAATATCATTTCCAAGTAAGAAAGTTACACCTGACATTGGGAGTGTCTCAACCAACCCAACCATAACGGAACCATTAACAAAACCAGACTCTATATTCACTCTGCACAGAGGGACAGAGAAGTAATTATTCCCTAAGCCTTGTAAGATTACAGTTTCATCAGAGGAATTAACATTAGAGCCTAGAACACTGGTCAGCATAAGGGATTGGCAAGCACTTGTATCACGATATATTTTAACTGATTTCCTGTCATTACTGTCCAGAGGACTGACAAAACCATCAGACAGGAAATTAGCACATGAACTCTTGAGAGTGTCACCCACGTTACTGCTCAAAAGAGGAGCTCCAACATGAGAATTTAAGTTTCCCCTCAAAGCAGGTTCAGTTAACTCAGTTAAAGAATTATGGGAACTCTCAAGAGTGGACACTAGACCAATTGACTGAATATTTAAAGACTACTTTTTGTTCACATCACGCTGTCTCCTGAAACATTTCTCCGTAGTATGACCAAGCTTACTACAATAAGTACATTTACATTTCTGAAATCTAGAGGTGGAGCTGGTATTTACTTCCTGAGAAACATCATCTTTATTCTCTTTCCTGTTACCTGTACTCTGAGTAGAGGCAACGCATTTACTCTCAGCTTTCCTTTTCTCTCTAGAATATCTCTTGTGAGTGAGAACATATTCATCAGCTAAAACTGCAGCATCAGACAAATTATCTATTCTTTTCTCATCAAGATATAGGCTTACAGTACATCTTTATTAACACACCTCTTGAAGTCCTCCAGCAAAATCATCTGCTTAAATTTACCAAAATCAGAATCCACATTCTTAGAATTTAACCACTGCTCTAACAGATCTTGTTTGATTTTTGCATACTCTACATGGGATTGCTTATCTTGCTTATAAGTTGTCCTAAATTTTACTCTATAGGCTTCAGGAACAAGCTCATAGGCCTTAAGAATCAAGCTCTTGACTACATCATAATTATCACATTGATCCTGAGGCAAAGATGCATAAGTTACTTGAGCTTTACCGGTGAGAACAGTTTGGAGTACTGGCCAATACTTTTTATGCCAATTAAAACCTGTAGCTACCCTCTCAAACAACTGAAAATACTTTGTTAAATCAGATTCATTAAAAGGAGGGATAAGTTTAACATTTTTAGCCACATCAAAATCATCAGAGCTAGATGATCCAGTTCCACCTTGTTTCATGCGGTACTCATGGTCTGCCTCAATCCTAGCTAGTTCAATTTGTGCCTGAGCCTGTATCTGTGCCTCCTGAATCCGAGCCTGAGATTCAGCCTCCTTAGCATTTGCTTGAAATTCAGCCTCCTTAACACCAGCCTCCTGCACGGCCAGGTGTAACTTAGCTATTTCAATCTGCGTTTGCTCATTTGGAGGAGTTACATTAAACAAGCTCTTATTAATCATGCCGACAATTTGATCTTTAGAATGATGAGAGTGAACTGCAATTCCCAATTGTTGAACAACAAGCTTAAGTTCATTCTTTGTTCTGTTTTCTACATCACACACTGTTTGCACATTTTACAAAAAATCTTTGGCTTCATCAAGTGTAGTAATAGTAGACATCATGAATAAATCACAGTCACAAAATATCAAGCAATATCCTTATGATAATATCCTGAATATCCTGATAAGAGGTCGCCAAATTTATGTTACGGAACAGAGAAAGATAATGTACACTTTATGTGAGAATACTAAAAATCACTACTGTCCCGTAAAGTTCCAGGTTCAAAACAAAAGAGTTAGGTAAAATTACAAGTTAAAGTTTAATGCTCAAACTAACAACAAAACATTCAGGACTCATAAGGATAATGTAATGGCAAAAAACAGGTTAAATATATGGTTAACTGCAATAGCCTCTATTAACACGAAATTAGCATGAGTAAATTTATCTAAGTCAGCTCTGTTAAAATGAGATACCAGATAATACTCAGTGAATGCCAGATATATTATTACAGACACAAAATCTTATTAATGATCAGGGCCGTGCAGAGACCGTTGGAGGGGCAGGGGCTCAAAAGTTAAAAAGGGGCACATGGATCATGAATTTGAGAAAGGATGCAAAAGCATACCTGACTATAACCGGTTGAATTGTAGCAACCCATATTCATAAAGATAACATCGAATCACAACATACCACATCATTGTTCATACTCAAATTACTCATGAATAAATTAGTAGACAGAGGCCAGTAATAATAAAAATTCATATTTCTGAAATCTTAAATGTTTATTGTTTCATAATCCATCCTGCATTTATTAACAAACATCATAGACATGAATGATGTATTCATAATTATTTTATAATGTTATTAATGTAACTAAATGTAACTGATTAATGAGAGAAAGAATAGAGATTAGAGGTCACTAAGGTGTGTGTGTGTGTGTGTGTGTGTGTGTGTGTGTGTGTGTGTGTGTTTACACATCACAGTGGCATCTTCTCTTGCAGTTACAACAGCAACTTCCTGTTCCCCATGCTCTTAAAAATATCAATGACTTCACTAAGGTTGACAGGAATATCCTTTTCAATCGCAAGTAAAAGAAGCTCCGACAACCTCTCCTCTGTGCAAAGGGTGCGAAGTTTTGTTTTCACCAGCTTCAGTTTTGAGAAAGAACGTTCCACAGTAGCTGTAGACACCGGAAGGGTGCCGTAGGTCTTCAGCAGCTCAGTCAAGTTAGGGAAAACAACATGTGCATTGTTTTCTTTGACCACTGTAAGAATAGATGTCACACTGATGGGCGAGGTGCATGAGTATGATGCATGGAAGACCTTAAGTTCTGTCTGCAATTTGTCTACTTCAATGTTATAGAACTGACAGAGTTTCTTCACAGCTTGCAGTGCTTCTGTTGGAGGATTTGCTGTTTTCCAGTTCTCTGGAACTGTCAGGCTGTGGAAAGCATTTAGGATTTCCCAAGTGGAGTTATCATCTCCTTTAAAGCGTCTCCGAAGCTCATGTGTCATTGTGTCCACAAAAACGTAATACACTTTAACACGATAGTAGTCTTGCAAAGTAGGGAAAGTGTGAACAACAGTAGCTGTTGTGGCAGTGAACTTGTACTTAGCTGGCATTTTCCTCCCTCTAGCTTGACCAGGAATCTCAGTTGGAGGGTCCAGGCCCACTGATGCAGCCTTCTCTGTAGCCTGTTTATACATATTATCAAACTCCTCTGTTCTGCTGTGCGCCAGTCCCTGTAAAACTCCATTAACAACTTTGTATGCTGCACCCAGGTCCATGTCTTTCTGCTGCACAGCATTAGAAGCCATCGCAGTTACCTGGAAGATTGGACAGGTGATTTCCAAACACAGGAAGAATTCAAAGTTGATGCTCTTGAGTAGAATCATTGCATCACCTGCTGAAGAGTCAGGAGGGTCTTGCTGTGTCATTTCCTCAAGAAACTGCATGACAGCTGGGAGGACCTTCCTCAGAGTGCAAAGGGCTGTTTCTCTGCAGGCCCACCGCGTGTCTGACAGCTTCTTTAGCTCCAGTGGACGCCGATCAGGGTACATCGTCTTCTGCATTTCAATAAATGCAGAGTGTCGTTTGGATGAGTTGGCCACAAAAGCATAAAGTTTCTCAACTAAGTTAAAGAAGCTGACAAAACAGATGTTCGACTTTGCACTTTCAACTAACACCAGATTAAGGCAGTGTGCCTGGCAGTGTACGTACAATGCCTTTGGATTTCTTTAAGGATTCTTGACTGAAGTCCGTTAAAGCGTCCGCTCATGTTTGCAGCACCATCGTAACCTTGACCCCGGATGTTTTCCAACTTCAGATTATTTTCTTCAAGTAGAGCTATCACTAAGTTTTCAAGAGAATCTCCCCTTGTGTTATGAATGTTACACACCTGAAGAAAGCGCTCATTGATTTTCATGTTTTGCACATACCTAATGACAAAAGAAACGTGTTCAGTGTGTGCAGCATCTGTGGTTTCATCCATGAGAATTGAAAAGATTTTGCTCTCTTGGATTTCTTTCTGGATTACTCCTTACGAGGCATCTCTCAGACTCTGCACAATGAAATGCCGCATATGCGATCGTTAAACTACAATCTGATGCATATAAAACACTGTACACACACAAACACACTGGGACAGGGAGACATTTCATACCCCTTCAAACATTGTACTGTATAGCCACAAATTTAATCCATTCAAAATCTGCCCTTTATTACCAGAGACCGTTTAATAGTAATTCACTGCATCTTGTAAGAATACACCATCCATGCACAAACGAATACCACTGCAAATGCAAAACATACTCACCGGCGGCAGAGTCGGCAGACAAGACGTTTGTTTACCCCCTCGGATCTGCACTATCACTGTCACCCGCGGCCCTCTCCAGCAGCTTTGATTAGCAGCTAAACAGTCCCGTGACGTGTCCTGGACGCGTCACACTGTGACGCGACCAGGACACGTACGATTACAGCAGGCTAAAATGTGTGGCTGTGGTGTAACTGGTGTTCCTTGTTTTTTTTTTCTCTCTCTCTCTCTTTCAACCCAACCGGATACCAGCTAAAAGACAAACGTCAAACAACGAGAAAAAAGACAAGAAAATGGCAATGCAAAATTGCGAATCACTACAACTGAGGGCAGGGCACATTGTGGATCACGTGATCGAGGTCGACCAAGGTAGATCTAAATTATTATTTTTTTATTATTATTTTGGGCTGCACAGACGGATTTTCACACACAAAAACTCTGACAAAAGGGCACTTTGGGCATCAAGGTTCAAAGGGGCAGGGGCTCAAGCCCCCTCCGCCCCCCCCTCTCTGCACGTGCCTGTTAATGATGGCTGACTATAAGAACCTTACATAAATTACAAAAACCTCACTAGGCCCAAGAATTAACCTTACGCTACACAGTACAAGAAAAAATGCAACAACAGTTATACTCAAATTACACACAGTTGGAGACTTCCTGAGCACTCACAATAATAATAACTGTACAGGGGAGGACAGAGATGTGAACAAAATGAGGAGCAGATCTAAGTGGCATTAATGCAGAGACTGAGCTCATTATATAGGGGCCAGCAGAGCTTGATACAACTTGTAAGAAGGACGCGCAAATGAAGCCATAGGGGACAAAGAGCTGACAATCCTGCTCTGAACAACAGAAAGGACGACTTACTCTACTATAACGGTAGAAGGGGGAACTGAGGCAGAACACGCTCGTGATCAAACATGCAGCATACTGTGCGTTAAAATTACACAAAGGATGATGAAATCATAGGCTATGTAACAATGTATATACCTTTGGAAAAGCGTACTATAACAGAGGGCTTCTCATATTCTAGAAAGTCTCTGAAACTGCAATCAAGTGCTTTCTTTGCTTCTATTAGGGGCATGTTTTCTGTGATGTAAATATCAAGCTCTGAGAGAAATCTATCTACCGAAATAGGATATCTTGATTTCAGTCTTTGGAGCAATACAAGTACAGTATTCACCTCATTTCTCCCTAGAGCTGAATAATTTAGAAGAGCTCTTTAGTCCTGAAGATACCTTCTGAATTCTCTTAGGCTTAGTTCTGCTCAACTGATTTGAATTTTCCAAGTTGGTATCTGCCTCATATGTTGAAGCAAAATCTTTAGCTTTGTCAAAAATATCAGAGAAAGCCTCGTCCGTTCTCAGGAAACTGCAATTCCTTAATAGTTGACTGTATGAGAGAGCAAGCTTCAGATAGTTAGGCTTCCTTTACTTGGATCTGATCTGACAAACTATTGGTAACTCTAAGGACTTATTCAGTAATATGTAGATCCAGTACAAACCTGAAAGAAAACTTTTTGTACAGTCCATTTGCTTCTGCCGCAGCTTCTGAATCAGAACCCTCTGAAACTGTATGAAGCAATGATAGCAAACTTCCATAGCGAAGCTTAACCTTTGATACTGACCCATAATAGCAAGACCATCTAGTTATAGCAGGTCTTTCTAGTGTCAAAACCTGAAGATCTGTTTTCTGTGCCTGTGTGAAAAGTTGGTTCCCTGTGTTACTGTTTAATAAATGTGTGTGTTAATAATTGAAAAAAATGAAGAGAGGCCACTGGTTTTCTTTATGCAGTCGCCCAGTACTAAATTCAGCCTGTGTGCATGGCGATGTATGTATACTGCTTGAGGAATTTTATCCCGTAGTCTTGCTTGAATCCCGCTAGAGCATCCACTCATTACACTAGCACCATCATAACACTGAGCCACAGACTTATACCAAATAAAACCTGATTGTTCTATCTCCATACATATAAAATCAGCTAAACTTGCAGAATCAACTTTTCCATGTGTTAGGTTCCAGTGGCACGTTCTTTCACAATACCCTCACTAAATTACCGCACAAGAATAGCCATCTACTCATTTTTTGACAAATCTTTCCTTATATCAACCATAACTGAAAAGTACTTGGCTTCTTGTGCATCAACATATACTGTGTCCTTGATATGTCTTCCAGCAACTGATATCATTCTGGTCGATCTAACTTTCGTTTTAGAGAGGGATTTGATTCAGCAATTAGGTGAAGAATTTCTACAAAATTTCATGAATTTCATGTATCACCACCCCATTATGTCCACGAAAAGACAGGCCTCGCCTTCCCAGTAATGCAGTGACTTTTAAAAGTAACTTTATATGTTTCTTGTTGTCTCAATTTCTTGTTGCCTAGCTGACGATAGAGAAGATGCTTCGGAATGAGTGGACCCTGACTGAATATTCTTGACATCAGACCAAGCGATCATACTATTAATGTGTCTTTCACTTGTCTGATGTTGTTTGAGAAGGGTACTGGTCTCTTTCCAATTCCTTGTTCCAACATCAATAAATGGTGCCCTACCTAATCCTTCCTCCTTACGAACAGATGCTCCAGAAAAGTGCCTACATGGAGAGCAGTAACACGCATCTTGTGAGACCGAGTATTCTAATCAAGAAAATATATCAAAATAGGTACTTCTAAATTTTCTATTATTCTGATTGCTTGGGTAGCTTGGCAATTTTGGTTAACTGGTTTTATCATAGGGGGACTTAGATATATCAACTGCCTGAGTCACTGGAGTTTGTCATGTAGATAGACTGTCTTTTGTATCTTTTTGATCTTGGTTCAGTGCAACAGTGTGTGCTAATGTGACTTCTGCTTCATCAACAGAAATAAGTTCTGAGTATTGACTAGAAGATGATGTAGTGGCTAAATCAGTATTGTTAGTTGCTTTGCTGGTTGAATATATATATATATATATATATATATATATATATATATATATATATATATATATATATATACCTCCACTATATGGGATGATGATGCCTGTAGAGCTTGAAGTTCTTCAACCAGTAAAGCAAGGTCCACTTTGGGAACCACTGATCTAAATGAACTCTTAAGGCTCCTACCTACAGGTAGATATTTCCTAAGATGAATTAAAACTATTAATGATTGACAGAATACAATAAAAAAGTTAACTGAACAGCTGGATAGGAACATGTTTACAATGACATCCTTTAATGTATCTAGTAAATTATTGTGATTATTACACACACACACACACACACACACACACACACACACACACACACACACACACACACACACACACACACACACACACACACACACACACACACACACACACACACACACACACACACACACACACACACACACACAGATATATTTCACTCAAAACGTATTTAGGCTAAACACAAATCATTTTTAATTTCAAGGTGTTAACCTTATACTTTTTTTTATTAACTGTAGGTGATTTGGAGGCCTCCTCAGAAAGCTTGGGGAGGGCGAGCGCCCTCGCTGCCCCCCCCCCCCAAACGACGCCCCTGTACAAATGAGAACACGAAGGTGTAGTATCAGTGGCAATTTACAAGGAAATTGTGTGGTGATGCCAATAAAGCCACCTAGAATAAATAAGTACGGCACAGTTGTTAAGTCTCTTAAGTTGATCTCAAATGAATTCTTAATTGTCACCAGTCTCATACTTCTCGAGAAGTCTGCTGAAGAATTACACAAATATTGCTCAAATATCGCTAACTTCAAATAGGGTACATCCCTAAAAACGGCGGCTATACTGAAACAAATGCGTCGAAATCTTGCTGAAAGACTGCTAAGGGAAAAATATATTAACCTACAAAGCAGTTTCGTTGTTTTAAAGATATTACTGTTTTCCTGTTTTTTCATACTCAGTTGGCAGGATAAACAAGCCACAACATTTCCTCAGTATGCAAAATTCTTTTGTTTCTGATTAATCAATGTCCAGAACAGCCAATTCTTCATAACAGTTTACTGATATTTGAGAAGTTACTTTGTTTTCAACATCACTCCATTCATCACCTAAGTCTGACTTCGTATTTATCTTTCATTTTCGGTGCTGCAAGACGATGTTGTCCAACTTAAAAGGAGACCTCTTGTACTGAAGGGGTAACTTGAAGCTGTACCTAAACCCTCGACTGTGATAAGTCTCTCCAAATTTAAATGAAATAGCCTTTGACAAGTGTCACTGTCGTGAAATATTTAATATGCATTCTAGTTGTGACTTGTATGGTAGGTGTATAAGAAATGTATAAACATGGTAGATATGCAACAAAAACATAAACAAGGACTCAAGGACTCATGCATTATTTAAGGATATGGAAATTAAGAATTACGGAGCTGTATGAGTGAAGGCAAGAGTAAAAACAACCATATATACAACCTAACCCCCTCAATCCGATGTCTTTGAATTTTTGTCTTACTCTTTCGAAATACTTAATTCATCGCAGGATACATGGAAAAGCAGCAGTTAATTAGAGCCTTATTTAATCTCCTTGGTACTGGGTTGATCTAAGATGTATACTTTTCACATTAACTTGCCTTTTTCCAGTTTATTTCACGTAATGTACCTCAGTAGCTCAGAAAGACTATAGTACGGCTCTATATTCTTTCCATAGCACTTTCGAACTGGCATAGTACCCTAATAATAATCTGTTGATATAGGTCAGTGAAGACAAGGAGATGGCAGTTTAGAGCAAATCAGAGTAAAAATATAATCATCAGGAAATTATTTATGGCCCTTCTTATGCATGCTTGTGTACACCTTTTTCACCTGTTGATTTCAATAAACAGAGTGTGTGTCGAGCAGCTCCAACACCAGCGAGGTTCCATCATCATGTAGTTTGGGGCCAGCTTGTCTATTGGCCGTATGCATTTACCGTCACCAAACCTTTCCTAAGGCTTAAAATTTGAATTTTAAGATTTCCTGCTCCAAGTTACGTAACCCGCGCTATATGGTACCAGGGAATAGACGGTAATCATGAAAGAGATCTGTACTGTATGTGCAGTGGTCTCAACCCGGGCTTTGGCTGTATATGTGATTGAGTTTACTGCCTTGAAGTGTTGTGCAAGGCCTGCTAAAACGCTTGTGGCACATCGCAGGCACGGTAAGAACCAGCAACCTCCTGCCTCAAACGAAGCTAATAAAAAGAAAGTTACCAGAGTGAAGAGGTTAAACTCAAGAGAGTTTTGCCAGCTGTATGAGTGAAAACAGGTTTAAGCAAGGAAATTCACAAATCAATTAAAAATTGTGTATAAGTATGATGGTAACAACATGCATGAAGATAAAAGTATATGCCAGCATCTCATAGCTTAAGCTCAAAACTGTGTAGGAGTGCGATGCTAACACCATGAATCAAGATTAAAGACAAACCAGCAACATGACATAAAACTTAAGCTGTATATTTTGTATAAGCAGAGCACCTGGTCTGGTATGTGTATCTTGGCAGCACTCAGAGGGTCGCACTGGCTGTAAGTGGCGTAGGCTGCCAGGCCCGACAAGAAGAACAGAACCCACAAACCTATCAATCCACCAAAGAACGAACACACTAACCTGCAACATTAGAGCTACTATCATCATCATATCATCAGCATCATCACAAAAGATCACACTAATCTGAACACTGAATTAAAAATCATTTTCAACATCGTTACCATCATCATCACCAATCTATCCTCTGAAACAAGTTGAGCATCATCGTCTATATCATCATGTTTTCTGGTTTCTGAAAGCATCTGTGTGTGTGTGTGTGTGTGTGTGTGTGTGTGTGTGTGTGTGTGTGTGTAAACTTACAGGTGATAATCCTGGTGATCTAAACTGGGTTGTTGGGTGGAACCTTGCCAAAGAAAGATGTGTTGAGTAATGGGTCTGTAGACCAGTATGCCGTTTTTTTTTTCCTTTTTTTTTACAATACCCATCAAAAGAACCAGGCCCCAAGTATAGGTACACACAACAAAAAAACTATCGTTACACCTTCTGCGCAATATAAAATGACGCACGAATGAAGGTTTTTGATAACAGCCTCCTCCATTGGTATCCCTGCATGTGTTTGTTGCATATTTATTACAGGCTATATCCATTGCTTCTCCCATGCATATTTCTACCTCGTCCTATTTGGCAACTCACCCACTGTCAGGCTTACCAACCCTAGCGAGACAGCCAGGTTGTTCAGTATGAAACACATCGGACCCCCCTGTAACGATAGCTTTTTTGCTGTGTGTACATCTCACCTGTGGTTTCAGCATAATCATACTGTTTGTTGTGCTTGCTCTGGGTCCTTTCACCCTGGCTGGATTGACGCTGGCTTCTTGCAAAGGTGATTGTCTGTTCAACAATCTGCTCCACAAACTCCGGGCTGAAAATGGTCTGGAAATAAACAAGCCAAGAGAAGCCAGCATTCAGCCAGGGTATGGTGAAGTTGGATGTACTGGGCTCAGCATATAAGGTACTGGGCTGTGGTTCCTACCCATGTGGTCACCCAAGTGCGGCCTGCCTGCTCCCAACACTCTCACTTTCACTACCCGGCCGGCCCCCAACACTTTCACCTTCCCCCAAACAAAAACACTTTCACCTTCCCCAAACAATGGAATAAGGCCTGACCTTAGTTTTCGCCTTGCTGCCCCTTCAGCTCCCCACAGAGAAATCCTTGCCTTCCCCAACCACGAAGGCAGACGAGACCTTCGGCTTCAGCCTTATCCTTGTCATCGTTCAATCCTTCATCTTCAGGCAGGAGAGAGGCTCGTGCATGTGCATGGGGTGTGGGTGGTGATTCCCCAGCGATGCAGTACTGCACATATTTCACCTTCCTTGTGGAAGGCACCTCGTCATCACTACTACTACTAACGAGCTCAGGCAACATGTAGTCTTTGTCTACGACTTTGTCATCGATGGGGTAATCACTGCTACCAGTAAAGGTATTCAATAGGTCTTGAATTGCTATGTCAGATAGACTGCAGCGTGAGAAATCTGTCTCAGGTCAGTGCTGGCAACAGAGTGGATGAGTGCGAGGTGACCGCAGGTCACGTGGGGTCAGAGCATGCGCCGCCTGGTGGCTATTAGAGGAAGGGGTGCAAAACTTGAAGAATGTGGTGCTGACAGAGTTCGCAATTGCAGGGCATTTATATACATCTCTGGGACTGGATGTGACAAAAAGTTTGGACATATATTTTCGTCTCTGGGACGACGCGGGTTAAAGTGTCATGCACGGGACGTACATTATTCTTAATACATTTTATCCTATCAATAAATCATCACAGAGCAAACTTACTGTTATATGATCATACAGTACACTTCCATTCCTTCATTACTAACACAGGAATAAGTAAAGCAGGCGCAATGAAGTAGTTTTTTTTATTTTTTTTTATAGAAAATACTGCATGCATAGCAGAGAGGGAGAAAAAGAAATACATATGGTGCAGACACAAGGCGAGGACATGAGGAGGCAGGAATTGTGAGAACTGGGAGAAAATAAATATTGAAAGGCACTGAGGCAAGAAAAGGTGTTGCAATAAGGACATTGGCATCAAACCTTCCCACCCTAGCCCATGGATATCCAGCAAACGAAATGAGAGGCCATACCATAAAGTCTTGAGTTTATGGCAAGTACACATGCCCTCATAACCACCCCCTCTCTCGTACACACATCCTAACCACCACCATCCCACTCTCGTACACACAAATTTATTCAAAGATGGGTTCTTGGGTCATGCACTTACCATGCAGATTGTTATCATACACACATATTCATGTGTAACTCAGTGGCAATCTGAAATATTATATTAGGGGTATTGAAACATAACGTTTGATTTTTTCTAATTATTTCGTATCCCATCATGCAAATCTTGTAAATAAATTCTGGTATGTACCATACTGTATACTGTACTTTCTATCGTTCCACAGAAAAACGGTTAACATAAACTTCGAAATGTGTAGTAACAACACTTGTGAGTACAGCAAGCATGCAAGTATGATCTATACTATTACGAAACACCGCTGATCATCGTAAAAGATGTTATTATAGTAAACATCTGTGTAGTTTTGACACCACAGGGAAACATCAAAGGTTTACTGTCAAAGATATTGCAATGGTGCCTTTAGTTTATGAGGATTTTCACTCTGTATCTTGAGAGAGAGAGAGAGAGAGAGAGAGAGAGAGAGAGAGAGAGAAAACTTAATCGCAGGATTTACAATGGAGGAGATAAGGAGAGAAATTTTTCCAAATTGTATAGAGAAAAGTACGTGAAAATGATATTAGTTTAGATATTAATTAATTTGGAGTATATTGGATGAAAACTGACGATTTGATGATAGTTTGAAATTTTATGCCCAACCCACCTGACACTGAGCCCCCTACCGCTAACTGAGGGATGACCCCCCTGATTTAATGAGGCATGTTATAGGATGTGGATTTGAAAGCTGCACCTTTTGGTTTTGGTTTCATGTCGGTATGACGAATTGGAAAGGAGTTGTGGCAAATATATATATATATATATATATATATATATATATATATATATATATATATATATATATATATATATATATATATATATATATATATATATATATATATATTGGGGGCACACAGCCTAGGTCATGGCCCAATTTGGCCCAAAACTAATCAGGTGGTCACAGGAAAAAGCCCATCATACCTGTAAATTTAGTCAAAATTGCTCCATTAGTGTTCACGTAAAGTTGTTAACAGACCAACAGAAAGACTTGCTCCATTAGTGTTCACGTAAAGTTGTTAACAGACCAACAGAAAGACTTGCTCCATTAGTGTTCACGTAAAGTTGTTAACAGACCAACAGAAAGACAGACAGACAGACAAACAGACAGATAGGCAGACAAACAAACATACAAACCATGTGAAAAAAATGTCCATCCCGTAGTCCCTCCGGGGCACAGACGGGTAATAATGAACACTTATTACAGTTCAGTAGGGCGTCCCAGCTTCATAGTGAAACGAGATGCATTGTGCAGTGCTGCGACTGATGGCCTTCTTAATCAGTCAATTGAAATACTTTAGCTGACCATAATAATATCGTTTTCTGGGAATTTACAACATTATATATATATATATATATATATATATATATATATATATATATATATATATATATATATATATATATATATATATAGTTACGTCCCCATCCCACACTGTCACAGGTGTCAACAGCAGTAGTTCAGTATAGGAAGGACGTTGCCCAGTGAGTTGTTCTTCCAACGGTCAGCATTTCGGTGTACTGTAGGCTACACAAGATCAGCTCAGGCATGGTGAATAAATAGTGGCTTCTGAAGTCCACTGTTTTTATTTTCCAAAGCTTCACTATTTTCACAAGCACCGAAGATACGCAGACTTCACCAACTGTACTGACACTTAATGCTTACCAAAAACACTTTACTATTTTCACAAGTACTGATGAGATGCAAATTTCACTGACACTGCACTACACTCAAATTGAACTGAAAACCAACTGAACCTGCTCTAGTCTCTTCCCCATCCTTATATAGACTTCCTATATTCTTGAGTGTTTTACACTTCTCCACATTTCTAGTGTATTCCCGAGAGAGTGACGTTTACAATAGTTACAAACTATGAGATACCCAAAACATGCCAGAGTTTTTTTTTTTACACTGCATAACACTCTAAATTATTTAGCATACAAATGAAAATTAAATTACATAATTTAACAAACAATCACATAAATAAAACATTATAGAAAAAAAGAGCACAAAAATTAATGCTTAACTTAAAAAATAAATGTGCTCACAAACAGCAAGCTAACTGGCAACTCTGAATTGTACTGGAACTACAAGAAACATTGAGACTCTTCTGGACTACCTAACTACCAAATCCTGTTTCTTAACACTACCTCTTCCCTAGTTCTTTGTTGTCCCAATAAAACTGCACAATGTATATAAACATAATCCTTAATCCAAACTAACAGTTATACACAAAATAATCCTTTCAACTTATGTCTTCTATGCCGCTTCTAATGTCGTCCTGCTCTTCCACAAAGTCCATTCTTCCTGGAAAGTCTTGGTACTCTTCCTGATGCACTTCTTCTCTTTGAGAATTGTCACCATCTTCTTGCACTTCAGGTCTGGGTCCTCAACATCCTCGGCTGTGGGTGGGCAAGATTCCACGGAGACTTCCCAGCTGTACTGTCCTGGCCCATGGTACTGCCACAGACGATTCACGTGTACCACCTTTGGGCGAGATTTCCTCCCCAAATCCAATAACTTACTTCTGATAGGCGGTCGAACACAATGTAAGGCCCATCCCAAGGTCTGCAGCTTCGATGGCTGTCCCTTCTTTCATTGAGGATTATATAACCAAACTTGTCACCATCCTTGAAGCTCACCTCACTTCTCTTGGCATCGTACTTGCACTTCATCACTTCTGAAAACTTAAGGGCTCCTAGTACTTCATGATGTACCTCAGCCAGCCTTTCCTGAAGATGCTTCACATATCTGGTGGTATCTGTAGGCAGCTCTTCACCAGGTGCTCTTCCCATTAACTCGTCAATGGACAAAGTCAGTGGCCCAACATCAGCTTTGCAGTGGTGTAGTCAGTAGACTCATGGTCGCAGACTGATATGCCATCAACAACGCAGGTAATTTCTGGTCCCATTCCATTTGTCCCTCTATGCAGTACTTGGCCAGCTCTTGTCCTAAGGTTCAGTTGAATTTCTCCACCATACCGTACCATCTGACTGTGGCCTTAGTGGGGTCATCCCGGTTTTCTTGATCCCCATTAACTTGCAGCACTCACGGAACACAGCAGACTCGAAGTTTCTACCCTGGTTTGAATGTAACTCTCATGGCATCGCAAAACGACAGAAAAACTGGTCAAGCAACAACTGAGCAACAATTGCAACCTCTTGGTCGAGGATGGCTTAGGTTCCTGGCCACGTTGTAAAGTAGTCCATGGTGACACATATATACCGGTTTCCTCTTTCAATGAGTGGCAGAGGTCCAACAATGTCCACCATGACTCTTTCCACTGGTGAACGTAATTAGTACAGCTGGAGAGGGGCTCATCCACGTTTCTTGGGTCCCTTCTTGGCACAGCATATATCACAGGCCCACCACCACTCTTCGACGTCCTAATGGTAGAACCTCTGTCGCAGCCAGTTTAGAGTTTTCTTCACTCCCAGGTGCCCACTAGTGATCTGGTCATGGGATTCATCCAAGATCTTGGACGTCATCTTCTTCGGAACCATCAGTTGCCAATACTCGCTGAGGCCATCAGGTGTCTTCCAATGATGCTCCAGTAATCCGTTGTTCAAATGAAGGTCCCATTGACTCCAGTAGCTCTTGGTCGCAGGGCTTAATGTGGAAACTTCTTCCCAGGATGGCCGTACTGTACTCTGCTGCAGCCACTCTAGCACTGGTTGTAAATTGGTCTCCTCCATCTGCATCCTTTTCAGGTCTCCTTCATCTGACACTGGCCCTGTCCCTGCAGTATGGCTGCATTAATTGTTATGATCTTTTTTACTACACTGCTGGCATTATGGGTCACAATGCCAATGACTCATGTTGTCAGCATTGCCATGTACCTGCCCAAAACAGTGCTGCACCTCATAGTCGTGTTGGTCCAGCTTTCCAAGCCAACGTGCTAGTTGTCCTTCCAGATTCTTGAACGTCTCCAGCCACTTCAGTGCTGCATGGTTTGTCCTGATGATGAAGTAGGACCCATACAAGTAGGGATGGAAGAAATCAAGGCTCTTCATCACTGCCAAGAGCTCCTTGCGGGTGACACAGTAGTTTCGCTCCAGAGGGCTGAGCTTCTTCCTGTAATACACCACCACATACTCCTTGTTATCCTTCTTCTGCAGTTGGAGTCCACCAACATCATGGTCACTAGCGTCACAGTCCAAAATAAATGGCTGACTCTGATCAGGATACAGCAATACTAGAGAGCTTGCCAACAGATGCTCGGGTTCATTGAAGGCCTTCTGGGTCATTGCAGTCCACGTAAACTTCTGTCTCTTCCCCAACAACTTGTGCAGAGGTGCAGTTATCACTGCAAAGTCCTTAACAAAAAGCTGGTAGTAGGTACACAAGCCCAGGAAACTCCATTGCTCCTTTACTCAAGTTGGAACCGACCAGTTTTCCACAGCTACCACCTTCTCTGCATCAGTATGGACACCGCCCTTGCCAACAATGTGACCCAGGTACTTCACTTCCATCTGCAACAAGTAGCACTTCTTGGGGTTTAGCTTGAGGTGCACTCTCGGATTCTGTTGAACATCTCCGACAGCCTCTCCAATTTCTGGTTGAAGGTCTATCCAAACACAATTACATCATCCAGATAGATGAGAGCCGTCTCCCAGTTCAGGCCTTCCGGTAGACGATCCATCAGACACTCAAAAGTAGCTGGGGCATTGCATAGGCCAAAAGGCATCACCTTAAACTGCCAGAAACCCTGCAAATACACAAAGGCTGTTTTCTCCTTGTCATTCTCTGCAACCTTGAGCTGATGATACCCTGCTTTCATGTCTAGGGTGGAAAACCACTTGGCACCTGACAGAGCATCCAGGGTGTCATTAATTCTTAGCAAAGGGTATGCATCCTACACTGTCACTTCATTCAAGGCTCAATAATCCACACAGCACCTTACCGAGTAATCCTTCTTCCCTACCAGAACAAATGCTGATGTCCAAGGACTGCTGGACTTTTCTACCACTCCTTGCCTTTGGAGATTCTCTATCAACTTCTCCATTCCTTGCCGTTGGGCTGGCGCCATCCTCCATGCTGCCTGTTTAATCGGTCATTGATCCCCAGTGTCTATACAATGCTCCACCATATCAGTGCACCCCAGGTCTAGGTCTCCGGTGGAAAGGACATCAGCAAACTTCGTCAGCAGCTGCCTCAACATCAGCACTTGTGAGCCATCCAGGCATTGGTAACTCCTTGTAAATAGGTCTTCTATTTCTCAATAGGGGGTCCACGGACCCCAAGGGGGCAGCAGAAAGCTACCAAGGGGTCCGTGGGATGGGGAATTCAGTATAGTCGAGTTCATCATATCATGCTTCCGTTTACTATTATTCATATTTCACACAATGTGTCTTTTGAGATGTCCACACTTTTCTTTTGTTCATAGTGTGTGCATTAACACATCATGGAATACAGCTTGTTCCATCTCTGAATACTAGGTAGCAGTATGTCAAGAGAGAAACATGAGCTTCAGTGTAATCATATCGCAGGTAACACTGCACCTGTCTAAGATGTTGGACAAATTCATCAGCTATTTCCCTGAACTAACTGAGGAACAGGCTGCTCTTACCTTTATCGAGAATATTGAGATCAAGCTTCCAGAAGCCTCACCATCAAAATTATTAGAGGAGCTCATTGACTTATCATCTGATAGTAGCATGAGAACTCAATTCAGTGCAGTGCCACTGGAAAACTTCTGGGTTCAGTGTTTTCAAGAGTTCTTGGTATGTCATGGTGATACCCTTCACCACCACCTACCTGTGTGAGGCTAGTTTTTCAGCCATGACAGTACTGAAAACTAAATATTGGTCGGTCTGTGCAGTGCCACTGGAAAACTACTAGGTTCAGTGTTTTCAAGAGTTCTCGGTATGTCATGGTGATACCGTTCACCACCACCTACCTGTGTGAGGCTAGTTTTTCAGTCATGACAATACTGAAAACTAAATATTGGTCGGTCTGTTTATCAAGGATATCCCCACGTATTGAGAACATTATTGCCAACAGGCAGCAGCAAGTCTCACATTAGGTACAATTGTTATTTGGTGTCTTTTGGTAAAGGATTACAGAGTATGAGTAAAAACTTTACTCTGTGGTGTCACTACACGGAATTCCAACATTTGTAAAATCAGTTAAACTTCTTGTTACTGTATGTACTAGTGAAGTGGTTTGTGTCTAGTACTTTTGCAAGGGCTTTGTAAGAGCTTTTGTTTTTCATAATGATTTAACAATGTAATTTTTTGGGCACAAAAAATAAACATCAATCACTGAAAAAAAAAAAAAAAAAACACCTACATGATCAAAACGACAAAATGTGGGAAGTTATCACGTCATTCTATTTGTAACTTCAGTTTTTAGCGTCACAAAATAAGAATTTACTACTTTCAAAACCTAATTATTTTGTTTTTGAGAAGTGAAGTTTCCTTTATTTTCCCTTTTGTAAATGTACTCAGAGAGCTTTTGTTTTGCATCATGTTTGTGTAATGAAAAAAAAATGTGAGGATAATAAACACCAATTTCTACGAAAAGAAAAACCTTTTTAACTATTCTTACATAACATAAAATGTGAGATGTCATGTTATCCTATCTAATCCCGTACCTAGGGGTCCATGGGAAATATTTTAATGGATGGAAGGAGTCCACAGAGCTTGACGCGTTGAGAAACACTGTTCTAAATGGTCTGGCAGATACCCATCTTCTTTGATTACACTCCTTTTACAGGCCTTCCTCTGATGCCACTCAGGGTCCACCACCTGGCACAGCCCAACAACTTCTCCCTCATTGATCTTCTGTGGCTCACGGCAGATTTTGGCCACCACAACCAGCAATTCACCTGCACCTGTTTTCACCAAAGTTCTCCTCACCATCATTCCGGCCTTTGTCTTGCACTGTACATCAGGCTCCGCTACCCTTATACAGCTGTCAAAAGAGCCACTCACCTTGCACTGGAGCAATAGTCTTATTTGGGGTGTCATAAAAAGACTTTGTAGTTACTTGTAGAGAAGTTATATATATTAGACTTGTGGACGAGCGGTTGTTATACTTGAGTAGCTTTGTAAGTAGATAATCTTCTTTCCCATTTGTCATTCAATGACAGGAGAGGTAAAGAATAGTATGGGACTATTTTTATTTGTCTTAGAAATATTAATTGGTCTCTCACACAAAGCGAAGTATAAAGTAGAGTCCCGCTATCTCTCTCTCTCTCTCTCTCTCTCTCTCTCTCTCTCTCTCTCTCTTCGAAGTTGCTAAGCCTTTCTTCCCACTCCCTGCCGCTTCTATGGCCTCTCTCCTTCTGAGCTCCCTTTCCTAAATTCTGGTGAAACAGGAGTCGTATCACGTGTGTTCCCTGTGGTTGGAAAGTTCTAGAAGCCTGTGTGTGAGTATGTGTGTATGTGTGTTCACCTGATGTATCGCTGACAAACTAACTGCATCATCTCCTGACTGGCTACTTCCTAATCTGTCGTCAGCTTTTCCTCAGTGTAACTTGCAAGATCATTTCCCATTCCCAGGCTCGCATAGAGCTGTCTATCTGTCTATTTATCTATCTATCTAGTATGATTTGTAAATATAATATGGACTCATAACATTGCTCGGTCCACGCAGCTGAAGGTCCTCCGACAGCAATTATCATTGATACATGCCAATTTATTAGTACATAATATTGATTATAATATTGTATACATATAATATTTATAGTAAATAGTGATTATTCAGTAATATTACATTTTAAACAAGTTGTATACATATTTGAATAAATGCATTAAAAGTAAATTATTTAACTGTAATACAGTATGTACTTGGGTTATTGTAGTGAAATGCATACATGCAAAAAAAAAAATAATAATAGTTTAAAATTAAGATTATGGTAAGAGTTATTGATATTTCATTTAAAGATAATGGTACTGGTATGCCATACATGGGTCATTCTTCACTGTTTATATATATATATATATATATATATATATATATATATATATATATATATATATATATATATACAAAATATGTACACTTCATTCAGGGGGGTTAACTTGGATGTTAACTCTCCCCCCACTAAATAATGACTCCAAATTAGCAATTCTTGCATGCATTCTGTGCATTGCGAACAGCAGTACTGCAAATACAATGCAGAAGATTATAAAGACAGTAGGTGCTGGGCTATACACATAATATGGGTTGAACATACTCAAACTCAAATCTTCCCAGGGCTTCATTGTTTCATTGATCAGTTGCATAGTTTCAAACTTAGGTGAAGTCAACTTAATACTTGTGCTCATGTTTAAGTCCATATCAGGCAGTGGGTGGAAATGTTTGTGTGTATGATTGAGAATGGCGTAGTGATTGATTGTGGATAAAGTAGACATGGCTGGTGTAAATACCGCACAGTAGTCTGGTGCTATGTATAATCCTGAGGCTGATGTATGAGATGGTGGTATATCTGGACAGACTATGTAAACTGATGTGTTATGAGGGAAATAAAAAAACTGTGAGTGTCCAATGCGTTGATGGTGTACAAGTTTATCTGGAGCAAAAGTGAAGTTGCAGTGATGATGAATATTGTCATTTCTGATGATAGCCATTTCACAAGGGACTGTATCAGTAGGCTGAAACGTGAAAATGTACGCAGGACAAAGATGAACAGCATGTAAGGATGTGCGGCACTTTTGTTCAATCATTGATTCACTTGCAAAAGTGACAGTGTTCCGTCTCTTGGAGACCATGATGAGTTCGGTGTCTGTGTTGATGTTGATGATGACCAAAGTGTTGTTGTTTTTATAGGGGAAGGGATGTATTTGGTATACTGTGAACAGGTCATCAGTTATGAATGGTACATGAACTACTACTGATGTTGGTGTTAGTGTTGCTTCTAAATATGGGTAATATTGCATGAATTCCCTCCTGCGGAACAACGCCTTCAATTTATGTTTATGTATGCCTTGACTAACTATCTGACGTAGCTCATGAACTGGGAGTAAGTCAATTGTGATCTTGCCATCACCAGCATTCGAAATTCCTTGCATAAGTGCCCTGAAACGATCTCTAGTGTTCTCTAATTGTAGTAGAATCGTGTCAATATGTTCTGTGATGATGGAGAAGTGTTGGAAAAGTGTAATGTTTCCTTCCATATCATTTATTTTATCTACACTCTCGAGAGCTATGTTTTCTGCTTTTTTCAGATTTTTCACAATTGTCTTCATTGCTGAGTCCTGTCCTGTGATGAATTTATCTTGGTATGTTAGTACCTGAGCTATCTTATTAAATTTGTTGTTTATTTCTTTAAGGTCATCCTCTGTAGCCAATCCAAAGATGTTCCCAAGAACTGCGCCACCCAGGTCGAACAAACCGCGCTTTTGGCGAGTACGTGTGATGTTCCTGTCGCTCAGTACCTCCGTTCCATAAGATGGGAGATCTTGGATCATGATGAGCATAGTTGACTTTGCCTGTTCTAGTTTCCATTTCGCTAACTTTACCATTTCATTCACTTCCTTGGTGTTATGTGCTTGTGAAACATAATTTCTTATCATGAAGTCCAGAGTTCGCATCGGCGTCGCAAGTCTGTCTAGATAAGTAGGTAATTCATACAAGTAATCTAGACTTATTTCAGTACTCATGACGTCCTTAACGATTGTAGTCGTGGCCGTTGGAGCTATGAGGCATCCTTGTCGTACTATGTGTTGGGGGTCTAAGTGCGCATATCCTCTTGCTATGTAGAGGAGAATCCATAGCATAAGTTCCTTAATCGTAACCTACCGAGAAAAAAAAATCTATTAATTTCCTAATATGGTCATGCTGTGGTCGATGATAGTGATGATGTGCGTTACGGTTGATTGTTATTTCATTTATAGAAGGAGTTTAAATCGATATTTAATTCTCGTAAATGATGTACTGGAGATTTGATTGGAACAGTTGCACCTATGTTCGATTGTTTGGTATATGACCTTAATTTCTTTTTGTAATCATTGTTGTTTTCTTGCTTGGTTTCTTGAGGTACGTTCACCTGTTCGGTTGTATCCGAGGCTGAATAATTATTGGATAATTCCCTTGAAACTCGTTTTAAATGGTCAATATGAACTTGTTTCTCCTCGCCACTTGAAAGTGACTTAATTAAAACTTTGTTTGCTTTTATGTTAATTACTCTGTATGGGCCCTCAAATTTTGGGGATAATTTATTGTCTCTCGTATGAATGATACCGTAAACAATGTCTCCTAAGCTGATAGGTGAATCTCTTGCCTTCTTGTTAAATGCCTCCGTCATTTCTTCCTCGGACATCATTAATTGCTTTTTGACTCTTTTGTGAATGTCCTGGAATTCACGTAAACGGAGTTTAGAGTAATCATCGTAATTGTATATAGGCATGCTGTCACCTTCTAGGAGCTCATATGGTAATTTTTTATCTGTTCCATATATAATGAAATGTGGTGTGTCACCTATGGATTTATTTATAGATCCATTAATTGAGGCTTCTACTCTAGGAATCCAATCATCCCAGCTTGCATAATTTTCACTGAGAATGTGTCGTAGCACATCTAATACTTTTTTATTTTGTCTCTCTACCAACCCATTCGATGCTGGGTGATAGGCTAAAACGTTAACCTTTTTGATGTTGTATTGTTTACATAATTTCTTGTAAGATCTCAGAATTAAATTCTCCTCCATTATCACTTATTAGTACCTTTGGGGTAGTAAAGCGACATATTACATTATCTGTTATTGCCTGTGCTACTGTCTCTGCTGTCTTATCTTTATTGGAGCTAAAATGACTTAACGGGAAAAATGATCCGTTGCTACGAATAAGTATATGTTATTATTGTATGATAATGGCATTTGAGTAAATCAACAGCGACAACGTCCCATGGTTGATGGGGTACAGGGTAATTACCCATCGGTGCAGGTGTGATTGGGTATCCTTTGTGTTTCGCACATGATTCGCATTTGTCTATATGATTGTTTATATCTTTTCGTAATGAAGACCAGTAATGTAACAGCTGGACTTGGTTGAATGTCTTATCCTTTCCAGGATGTCCTGCATGTGGGCTGTCGTGTATCGTTCGTAATACTTGGGGTATCATGTCATTAGGTACTACCAACTGGTTAGTATTTCTTTGGCGTTTTGGTTGTTTAGAGTTAATCTTGTATAATGTATTATTGACCATTGTGAATTGTTCGAGTGGGACATGCAGTTTGGGTAATTGTATGTCATCTCCACTTTCTTACTTGTATATAACTTTAGACCATATTGGGTCAAGTCTTTGTGCCTTTGCGATATCCTCGTGGTTTGGGATATTTCCTTTGAGATCTAACACCGCGACCTGAATTGTGTTCGGGTTCCTAGATAATGCGTCAGCTACTATGTTAATTTTACCTTGTATATAATGAATTTGTACATTGTAGTTTTCAACTGTACATTTCCATCTTGCTCTCCTCCCAGAAAGGAGTTTTTCTTTAAACATACCCACCAGTGGTTTATGGTCGGTGAATAAGTGGATTTCGTAACCATATACCAAATCTCGAAACTTTTGTAATGCAAAAACCACTGCAAGTGCCTCTAAGTCTGTAGTGCAATAATTTTTCTCTGCACCTCTTGTTTGTCTGCTGGCAAATGCAATTGGTTGATTTTTTCCTCTTTTATCTTTCTGCATCAGTACTGCCCCTAATCCTTTAACTGATGCGTCTGTACCAATAAGAAATGATTTTGTGTAATCTGGATATGCTAAACAAGGTGCATTTGTTAGTTTAATTTGTAGATTGTTAAATGCCCTCTTTTGTTCTTCTTCCCATTGGAATACAGCATCTTTTTTGAGTAGTTGGACTAGAGGAAAAGCTATATGAGAGAACTGTGGTACGAATGACCTATAGTACCCAGCCAGACCTAAAAATTGTCTAACTTCGTCAGTCGTAGTGGGTTCAGGAAAATCTCTCACTGCCTGTATTTTGTCATCAGTGATGTGAATACCATCAGAACTTAATTTGTGGCCTAAGAAATTTATTTCCTTAAAGCAAAATTTGCATTTAGAAAGTTTAATTTTTAAACCATCATCACTAAGCTTTTGTAAGAGTAAGTCTAATTTCCTGAGATGATCCTTAATATTCTTCGTTGCGATTATAATATCGTCAAGATAAACAAATATTCCTTGTCCTAAAATTCCAGACAATACATAATTCATAAGACGGTGGAATGTGCCTGGGGCTGTCCTCAGTCCCATTGGCATTCTTGTATATTGATATTGGCCTCTGTTTGTAAGGCAGTGTATTTACGTGACTCCTGAGATACCGGAATCTGATAATAGCCGTTTAGGAGATCGATGGTTGAGAATATATTATTCTCAGGACCAATATTCTGTAGAACGTCGCTTAGCAATGGCATGGGAAATCTGTCTGGGATTGTGTGATTATTTAGTTTACGGTAATCTACTACCGCACGCATTTCTCCATTTCGTTTGGCCACGAAGAATAATGGGGCATTCCACGGGGAGACTAAAGGCTCAATAATTCCAAGTTTTAACATTTCATCGACATACTGATTTGCAAGTGTACGTTGGGAGTGTGGTATGCGGTAAGCTGGTACGAAAATTGGTGGTGTTTCTGGGTGCACATTAATCATGTGATTAATCAGGTTAGTACACCCTAATTGTTCTCCGGGTAATGCTACGGTGTCCCTGTGTGTTTCCATCAGGGTCAACAAATCATTTTCTTCATCAAATTCACCTGAGTGAATTAAATTCTCTTTTATTCTTTCTCTATCCGTAGATTTTATCTCACTTGTTACTCCAGCTATAACTATTTCCTTCACAAGGGCGGGACATTTTTCAATATTAACTATGCAAGTTCCCTTTTTCAACTGAACTTCCCCATTCATGTGATTAATTATGAATATCTGAGTTTGCCCTTCGTCGTTCGTATGACATAATGCGTTTTCTACTGACAATCCCTTTACTTTACATAATTCTTCTAAGACAAGAACAGTACTATTCCGTAATTTGCTCTTTATGGTAACCTTCATGTAGGAATTAGGTGGTATAACTAAATCATTAGTGAGATGGGCTTGAAAAATTGATAAATCAGTACTGTTATCTGGGTCACTAATTCTGGAGGATGTGGTTGGTGGTGGGAGTGGATCTATACACTCATCTGTTTGTGTATGTTTGTTTAAGCCTTTAATATTACCAGTTCTTTTTGGCTCTCTTCTACCAATCGGTGAGGGCTCTGAAGTTATTTCCTCTATGAATTCATTGTCAAAGTCTATTCCATTCATTTGTGGGAGTATGGTTATTTTCTCAGCTCTCATGGATCTTAAGCCCAGTAACATATGAGCTTTAATTGCTAAGTTTTCAACGATATAGAAAAATGCAGAGAATGGTCTTGTAGTCTCTGTGAAACGGATATTTAATCTAATCATACCTTTCACTGTAATTTGTTGTCCATCTACCGTGTATAAATCTATATCAGCTTCATCCAGAAAAGTTACTTTCTTTTTATTTTTAAGAATTCTATTTAGTTCTTCATGTGTTATTAAGTTCACTGGAGAGCCTGTATCTAAAAATAAGGAAACGTTTTGATCCTCACATACAGCTGGTATCAAGATACACTCATTTCCCAACATGCCTCCTATGTGAAGTTTAGACTTGTTTTTCTTTACGTTTGTTCGTTTTTTGTCATGACTTGGTCTTCCCCCGATTTGAACATAGACACAATTTTTTCTACTGTTTTGCAATCACTGGTCCAGTGCCCTTGGCATCTATGATGCCTACAGTAAGGACCAAATTCTTGTGTCTTTTGTTTGTCCTCCTTTGCTTTGATAAAGCATTCATATCTTGTGTGTCCTGGTTTTGCACAATAATGACATAGAATGGACCTATCCCTTGACTGTGACCTACGATTTGATTTCCCATAAGAAGTGTTGGTTATGGCGCGAGACCTGCTCGGGCTGCGCGAAAACTTATGAAACTGCCTGTAGCCTGGCGTCTGTGATCGAGGCCTCGTCATGTTTGGTTGTTTGGTCTGCCTGCTTTCTGGTCGCGATTGATTTTGTTCTCTGTTTGGGGTCGGTGTAGATGTTTTCACAGCTGATACTGTCTCAGTTACCCTCAGTCTACCAGAATGTTTATGTATGTCGACCATACCTGCTTTACTGCACTGCAGTATGATTTGTAAATAAAATATGGACTCATAACACGGGGTCATAACTGTAGTGCAGACCGCCCTCACCTCACCACCAAACTAGCACACCCCACCACCATGACAGGAACCGACCGTCCTCGATCCTTCAGCTTCATGGAGCAGAAGTCCAGCCCACATCCCATGGACATCAGACAGTCCAGACCAAGAAGGCAAGGATCCTCCATGTCGGCCATATAGACCGGAAACGTGGCCTCCCAACCCGCCACCTCAGTCCGGACATCCAGGGGTCCCCCCAGTTCTGTGTGGTGCCTAGTTATGCCCCACAGTTGTTTTGATGACTCAGGCAGATACCGATGATTTAACATGTCAGGCCTCACAAAAGTCTGCTCTGAGGCTGAATTAATCACCAGGGAACATTTCTTTCAATTTATTCTTCCATCTATTCACTCACTGTCTGTGGTGGGGCTACTTGGGAAAAACCGGCTGGTGGTTGCACCTTAATGCCAAACTCCACTAGTTTTCCACTTCTTTCTGGTTTTCTGCAGCCTTCTTCTTATCTTCTTTTTTCTTTTTCGGACACACAGAACTGAAGTGTCCCGGCTCACTGTGTCCAACATGCTTTTGTAACAATTGAAGAATTCCTTGAACTGTTCTGCTCTTGCTCCCTCCTCCACCTGCAACAATCCTCCCTCATGTGTCCCAGCTTCCTGTAGAATCAGCAACCTCCTCCAGTCCTCTCCCACTCCCCCCTTGACCCACAACAGTCCTCCTTCCTATGTCCTGGCCCTTCACAGTACCAGGAACCTCCCTCAAACTTCCCTGCCCCCTACACATGCCCCTCCCTTTTAACCCTGCACTACGACCAGCCTGAAAAGTGGATGTACTGGACCTGACGTAGGACTCAAATTCTAGAGCCCTGGCTAGTGCCTTTTGCATGTTTCTGGGTTGTTCCTACTTCACATGCACTTTCAACTCTGCACTATCAAAAGCATCAATGATCTGTTCCCTCAGAAGAATAGCCAACATGTTAGGTGCTGCTCCAGGGTACTCCTTGTGTGCCATACTGTCCAGGTCATGAGCCAGCTGCTGAAGGGATTCTCCTCGAGCCCGTACATGGGTCTGGAATCTTGCTCTGTAAACCTCAGTCTGGTACAGCCAGGGAAAGTTCCGCATTACCCACTGTTCGGAGCACTGGTGGTCGACGTACAGTCACGAAGCAGCAGCCAGACCAACTTGTCTGGTAACTGTGAATGAGAGGGAGGGTGGCCTGGGGCTGGAGGGTTTGGTGAGTTGCTCATGGCACCGTATCAATATGTGTTTCAATATGTCAAAGGTATGCTTCTATGCCTTCGTTTTGTAATATTCGATAGGAATGATAGTTACAGAGACCGATCTTATCATTAGGACTTCTCATGTCATTCTGCTTAAAGGAAAACGAAAAACCTGTTAATCACTCATATAGATTGTTATTATTATTCCACACTACCTTAGACTCTAAGTTCGAGATTAATAATTACCAGAATAACACTGGAAATGTTTGCAGGCGGATGTTTAGAGTCGGATGACAAAGGATAAATAAATAAATTGATAAAAACTTACATATAGATAAAGACAGATAGATAGATAGAAAGACAGATACAGCTAATATACAGGTTTTGTTTTCGAGTCAACGCATAATATAAATATATGTTATATCGTGACGGATATCTCCTGGGGAAACGTCTCATGTTAAAGTCGAGAGGGAATGAAAGTACCCAAACCTCTGTCCGAACCCAGCAAACTTCCATAACTTTCCTGACAACACTAACTCTACAGACATATACGTAATCTTTTTCATTAAATAGTAGCATTTTATTGTCATCTATCCTTACTAAAGTACCGGTAACTCAAACACTCTGTTCAAGTCATACATTGCTGACCGACACGTGATTCCCAATCTATCACTAAACCCTCTTCTGCCCCCAATCGCCCGCCTCCCCCTCCTTCACAGTCACAGTTACCAGACACATGAGGTCTGGCTACTGCTTCACATTCACCTGTCTCACACCAGTGCTTCGGTAGGGGGTAATGCGGAACTTTCCGCGACTGTGCATGGTTCCATATCTGCCCTCCAGTACTACTGCTAAGGACTGATAACTGTTGCTCTCCATCACTGACATCTGGCCCAGAATTTCCATTGCAGCACCCTTAAGGCTAGTAGCAAGCTGCACTGCCCTCTGCCTATCATCCCAACCATTCTGATCAGCAAGTAAGCCAAACTGTGCACAGTAAGCTTTCCAAGATACTCTACCATCAAGTTCCTGAGGTTTCTTTTTATCTGTACCCCTTATTATTGCACTTCACAGGTGTGGGGCCTATAAACTGGGGCATCATAATGAAGTCCAGGACTTAAAACTTCTACTTTCTGATTATTCAGCTCTGTAATGTTACCTTTAGATGCTTGGGATCCGTCAAGATTCACCATACATTGTCCATTCTTTTCATATGGTCCCTGTACACTAACCTGAGGCTCAGGAGTGCAGTGTTTCTCTACAGCCTCAATTTTCCCACTAATTATCATTACATGGCCGACTACATGCTTCAACTTGTTATCTACATGCTGTCTGCACTCCATCACTATTCCCTCACTAATTTTCAGCTGGTTGTCCACATGCAGTTTGCACTCCGTCACTGTTTCCTCACTATTTGATTTCAACTGGTCGTTTACAGGCTGTTTGCACTCAGTCACATTATTGCATACCTCATATTTCTGCTTTCTCAGCTCAGTGTATACCTCCTCCTTCAGTTGTTCCTGTTCTTCCTTCACTTCCCACATGAAAGCATCCAGCTGTCCTTGCATCCTCAGTTGTAATACCCTCTGTTATGTAGTCCTTCATTCTGTGCCTGTAGTTGTAAACTTTGTGCTTGTAATTGTTCACTTTGTGTCTGTAATTGCTTCATGGTTGCCGCTAAGGACACTTCCTCCTGCCCAACTCGAGACCTTGTCTGCACACCCCCTTTCTTCATGTTGAAGGTTTGACTCATTACAGCACTCGTTAATGATCTCACTCGTAACACCAGTGTTACGTCCCCGTCCCACACTGCCACAGGCTCCAACAGCAGTAGTTTAGTATAGGAAAGACATTGCCCAGTAAGTTGTTCTTCCTATGGTCAGCCTTTCAGTGTACCGTACACAAGATCAGCTCAAGCATGGTTAATAAAAACTGGCTTCTAAATTCCACTGTCTTTGTTTTCCAAATAATTACTCTTAATGCTTGCCAACTTCACTTCATTCTTTTCACAAGCACCGAAGATACACATACTTCACCAACTGCACTGGCACTTAATGCTTGCCCATAACATTTCACCATTTTCACAAGTACCGATGATATACAAACTTCACTGACACTGCACTACACTCAAACTGAACTGAAATCCAACTGAACCTGCTCTGATCTCTTCCCCGTCTCATATAAGCATCCTATATTCTAGAGTGTTCTACACTTAGCCACAGTTCTAGTGCATTCCCGAGAGAGGGACGATTACAAAGGTTACCAACTCGGAGACATCCAAAACATGCCAGATTTTTTTTTTTTTTTATTAAACACTGCATAACACTAACTTATTAAGCATAGAAACATAAACTGAATTACATAATTTAACAATCACATAAATAAAACATCATAGAGGAAAAGAGCACAAAAATTAACGTATAACTTACAAAATAACTCGCTCACAAACAGCAGGATAACTGGCAGCTCTGACTCTTACCTGAACTACGAGAAACACTGGGAAACTTCTGAACTACCTAACTACCAAATCCCGCTTCTTAATAATGTACTGCATATAGATAGATAGATAGATAGATATAGATAGATAGATATAGATATATAGATGGATAGATATATACAGTATATTAGAATACAAAAAAAATCAAGTGATTGTTAATAAGTAGGAATGCCAAAAGTGCACAGATATGAGATGAAAAGAAATGCACAGAAACAAGAGTGCATTATGGATGGAAGGAGATCTGGAAACCTATACCCACTACTACGTTCCATACTTCAGCCAGAAACTTGTAACTGGTGGATAATAATGGGTATAGGTCTCCAAATCTCCTCTCATCCTGAAAGCTCTCTTGTTTCTGTGATTTTTTCATCTCTTATCCATGCACTGTTGCCATTCCTATTTTTTTAACAATCATTTTTGGAGAAAATTGTTGCTTAAAATTTCTGTGATATTTTTTTGGAAGTATAATTATGCAGAAAGTAAGTGTTAGATTTGGACTGTTACATGCATAGTAGACTGAAAGACTAAAATGAGGGTCCATTCCCATGAAATGAAGTGTTCTGGTATGTTCTTTAACTGTAGGTGAGTTGCAGCCAACCAATATTGCGCAAAATGGTGTAAATACGGGTGGCCGTGATGCGGTTTTCAGGCCGTAACTCGTATCTTAAATATCGGAACCAACTTGCCGAGCCTCGGACTCCTACGCTTCTTATGGGGTGGCATATTATTGGATGATGGATGGATGTATTTCGAACGGTAGTCTGAATGCTTTTCTAGCATTGAATGAAACATCTACACTTGACAAGCAGCTTTTTGGTGTATAGTACGCTCATGCACGCCTTTTTTTTTTTTTTTTTTTTTTTTTTTAAGTGAAGGAGAAGAAGAAGAATGAAAGAAAGAGAGGAAGAAAGAAGAAAAAATATATATTTTTGCAGGTCTATTTTGCGACTCGTACCAAGGTTACTAAGACTTTGGGAGAGGTTTTGCCCTTGAATAGCGAAAGTCTTTTAGTTCATAGGCTTAGAACTGGGCTTTGCGACTGTTTTTGCGTGAATGCTCCTATACCATGCCCGTAATCACCTTGAGGCAGACAAGGCAGCTGCCCCATCTGTCATCTCCTCTCCCCCTCGCCTCCTAATGCTCCTATACCATGCCCTCAACCACCTTGAGGCAGACGAGGCAGCTGCCTTATCTGGCATCTCCTCTCCTCCTCCCCTCCTTAAGCAGTCTGCTCAATCCACCCCAACCCCAAAGTCCAGGGACTTGTTCTGATCGCCTTCATAACTTTAATCTGATTCCTGTCATCCTCAACCCGCAGTGCTTGTGGATGAGTCATCGGGAGTGGATCAGTCCATCTCAGAACATACAACTGTAGCAACATTTTTGAAATGTTCCGAGTTACTTAATTTTAATCAGTTCAGATTCACCTGCAATTCCATTATTTGGTGCTAGGGCTAAAAAAAAAAAATTCCAGGGGAGCATGCCCCCGAACCCCCCTAGTAGGGCTATGTTTGCCTCGCCTGTTGTCAAGTCCTGGGTACGGCCCTGTATACCCAATGTACACGACGCCATTTGGAACCTGCGCTATTCCTAGTTACAGATGGCTTCAGCAACTCTGTGATATATATAAATAGATAGATAGATAGATAGATGTCCTTGTCCGACTCTGGGCAAAGGCTTCAGGGCCTATTCCCAAGTCCCAGTAGTCCTCCTACATCTCCATATGTCACCACTTCGGCGCTAACACCCACCATCCACATTGAATACATGCTAGAGCTGTCTCATATAGACGGGGAGCTAGCTTGAGTTTAATTACACAATTGCGTACGAAAGGTCTGATGACGGCAATCGATTGATATTTGTTTAGTAACAAAGAAAACCCATTTCTTGAGTTTCGCATTCCTGGCGTTATGGGGTGAGGCACCCCCCAAAACCCCAAAATTTCACCTTTAATTACACTTTTGCGTACAAGTCTGAAATTTATGTCATGAAACTAGTGATTGTCAGTGAATCAAAATATATAACTCAAGAAAAGAAATTGTCTGGCGTTTTTACTTAAGAAGGGTCCTTTTAAGGGGATAAAAGGGGTTCAATTACACTTTTGCGTACAAAAAATTCACTATGCTACTCTTGTCCAAATATACGTATATAAAACAAAAATAATGCTTAAGAAAGGCTCTTTCCTGGCATTTTCAGATAAGGTGTCTTTTGAACTGACACATGAAACTTTAGGATAAATAGAAAAAATCAAGGTAAACTTTCATTTCACTAACAAAACGACTTCATCTTTGGTAAGTTGCTCAGGCAATTGATAAATGACCAAACTAAATGGAATTCACTTGCACATAAGAAATACATACTGTTTTATTAGTTTTCTTTGTTTTTAGTAATAAATATTAGGCTAGACGACAAATCAATATGGTTAATTCGGTGATATTGATGAAATGTACCGAAAAAAATGAACTTAATTGGTAGCTACTACTGAAAAAAAAAAAAGTGCCATACTTATTGCCAATCAAGTAGGTACTGCCCTTTTATCTCCAACAGGAAATATCTTAAAATATTGATAACATATGATAATTGACAAGTAAAAATTGTTCGAAAGACAATTATGTTTCAACTAAAAAATGTATCTTTTACAGTGAATGAATCCTCAGTTGCACACAGCTAAGCAAACTTTTATCATAATGAACAATGATAATGAATGTGTGATGGGTGGGTATCCAATGTCCATTGCATTCAGGCTGATCCTGTCAGGCTAACCTTAATCACTGTCCTCACTATCCTCTTCAGTATAGTAATCTTCTTCATCTTTGCTGTCATGAGCATTTTGAACTGTTTCAGGAACAACAGAATTTGGCATCTGTGCCCCATCAACCCATTTGATATTATAGGAATTGTTTACCAATTCCCATCCGAAGGCTGGGTGCTTTGGCAAACTGTTGGTACAGGCAGCATTCCACATTCTTGCCACAAAGTTTGTTCTGGCAATTTTCTGCTTGACAGCCGCACAAGGTGGGATGCCACTAGCATCTATCCCCTTCAATCTTTGGAATGGCTTTGTTGCGTCCCTTGGTCCGTATGCCTTCTCAAATACTCTGAACCGATGATGGTTGATAGGAACAGTTTTCCGTGCACCATACAGAGCGCATGTATAGTCTTCAATTACTCTGCTTGTGATGTCATCCACAGATCCCGTTGCTACTGCAGAGAATGCTTGCAGGAATCTTTCATCTTTCTCAAGTATAGCAAATGGGCGCTTCTTCCCTTTTCGTACGAATGCTGCAGTGTAGTCACAACCGGTGTTCACATGAAAACCAGGAAGTGCTGAGCAACACTTAGGACCTTTCATTGAGGCAATTGCTGAGATATTAACATAACGTCTATTTCCGCGTCCTGATGTTCCCACATCCATCCAGACATTTGATGTGATTCTATGCAAGTGGTGTAATAGTATGACCAAAATATCAGTATCAGCCGCCCTAACAACTGTGTCATCACTGGGCATGTCACCATCAGCACCGATCATATGAAGACACAGCCTGGTATCTGCTTCTGGGTGGTTACAGCTTAAATGTGCAATCGGTTCTCTCTACTCTGCCATTCACCACACATTACTTGAAGCATTCTCCATCAACACCTAGGTAAACCTCTCTGTCACACAATACTGATGCATGATGTTCTGAGGCCCAATCCTTCATAAGGAAGAGAGGAAACTGTTGCTTGAATGATGGTGATTTGAGAGCTTTTCCGATATCCTTAGGTCGCACTTGGTCTGGACCAGCAATCATGTATATTGTCTCTTCAGCACCCCGACGTCCACGTTCACAGTCCTTTATTAAGGGCTCCTCATAGGCATCGAACACGATATCCACCCTTTTTGATGGATGGGCCAAAATAGTATGCAATACTACACGTGATAACCCGCCATATGATGGAGGTAAATTTGGTGGTAAGCAATAGAGCAGGAAGTTACCATCAATCAGATGTGAGCAGATTTCCTTTGGGTTACCGTGTTCTTGAACCTTTTCTTCCAGCAGAGAGAACAGTGCACTTTTGTCTGTATGTACCATTGTCCCATCGGACCTACATAGTGTGAGTGGCACTGATGTCAACGGATATGTAAGTAGAAACTCAAGATCAACTCGCTTTTTTGTGGTGATGACTGCAAACCACCCAAGCATATCTCTAGTGCATCGGAGCTGTATGATGACGGCATCATGTGATCGTGTGTTCTTTGCTCCTTCGTCCATGAAGGTTTTCAGGCTGTTTCTTGGAATAGCCTTCTCAAAGCGAGCTGGGTCATCAGCACATTCCTGAACGAATGCACTGTGCCGTTTCATTCCCTCTTCTTCAATGCTAAGTAGGGACTTGGATATCTCAATAGTTGCACTTTTCCCAGTATGTATATTTATCAATACTTCAGATTCCAAGTTGAAGGGATCAGCAGAAGTCATGATGACGTTCATAACTTTTCTGAGGTCATCATTGTCACGCCGGATACGACTTCGTGATAACTCGGCCTCAGCATCATTGCTCCCTTGCATCCCTGCCATTTCAAGTGCAGCACTAATTACAGCTGCTCTGCTACCTTAGTGACACTCCAGCAGAGGCGGGCACTGTAGTTGTTTGTGGCAGCAGTATATCCAGTCATACGAGAGGCTGCATCTGCTTTAAGAGTTTGTTCCAATGTAAGGTCAACAGGCAGAATATTCAACTGATTATCTGTGCGCTGGATGCTGAAAAGTCCAGCAACAAGCATGTTGGTAGCTGTTCATTCTCATCCCTGCTACTGGTTACACATGACTATATATTCTTAGCAGAAATTCTCACTTTATGGAAATCCGGCAGACCTCTCAATCACCAATGCATCTGAAAACGATTGACCGAAATGAGTCAGATGTTGCTTGTAATGGGGTGGACAACATACCCTACACCTGGAGCACAGCGTGAAGATAATGTGATTATGCTGACATAATAGACCACAGCTATGGCCTTTGCGAGGGATATTCGGATATATATTTACCATTTCACTCATTCACACTGCACTAATACCCATTTGCATTTCATAGACTCATTGTGAGGAAATCAATTAACGCTTATAACAATGCATTCCCTGTCACATTTTTTTTTTTTCACATAATAGTAGACACAAGGGATAGACCCCTTCTTATCTGAAAATGCCAGGAAAGAGCCTTTCTTAAGCAATATTTTTGTTTTATATACGTATATTTGGACAAGAGTATCAAAGTGAATTTTTTGTACGCAAAAGTGTAATTGAACCCCTTTTTATCCCCTTAAAAGGACCCTTCTTAAGTGAAAACGCCAGACAAAATCTTTTCTTGAGTTATATATTTTGATTCACTGACAATCACTAGTTTCATGACATAAATTTCAGACTTGTACGCAAAAGTGTAATTAAAGGTGAAATTTTGGGGTTTTAGGGGGTGCCTCACCCCATAACGCCAGGAATGCGAAACTCAAGAAATGGGTTTTCTTTGTTACTAAACAAATATCAATCGATTGCCGTCATCAGACCTTTCGTACGCAATTGTGTAATTAAACTCAAGCTAGCTCCCTAACTAATACAGAATTGGTGTACTGGTATTAGCTGGGCTACTTTTATGACAAGTCGGCGAGTCATCTGGTAGATCAGAAAAGTCTACTTTTTCAGAAATTCAAATTCTTAAATTGTTCCTTGCCCAAGCCGGGATTCGAACCTGGGTCCATTAGGACTGCAGGCCGTCTCTCTACCGATTCTGCCACCGCCTCCTCAATATATATAAGGAGGTATATATATATACATATATATATATATATTGCAGTGGAAATCTTATACATTCCGTGACTTTCGACGAAATGAGAAGATATGTTGATGGTATTAAATTTCAAATATGATTTCTTTGTAAGTTAGAGTGTGTGGCAGCAAAGTAATACAGCTAATGAAAATTCCACTCTGACTACGTAGCTCCTTGCCTTCTGCAGAAAAAAAACTAATTATTCAAGAGATTGGAATACCGGATGCAGACAAACCTGACCACAGAATTATGAAAACTACTGCCTAGTCAAATAAAATATGATTCATCTGTGGCAAAATATGTCCTGGACTGTTTAAATACTTGGTCACTTGACAAACTTTTAGTTACTTTGGATGCGTCTAAGTCTGTGTGTTCGCATGTGTGTGTGTAACAATGTTACCTTACCCTCATGGTATCGAGTGTCCTAGCATAGTAACTTCTCTGAGTAAATGTACCTTTGCGAGGTTGCCAGCGAGTGTACTGAGATGAGGCGCTGGTGCACAGACTGGGAGAATGCCATTAAAGTGGTGTTGGTGAAGCCCATAACCAGGGTGGACCAGAAAGTATGACGGATGTACAAGCTGGTGCTCATGCTGTGCAGGAGAGGCAGGAAGGCTATGGTAGCAGGAAAGCAAAATAGATATTTGGCAATCATCAGTCCTAAGAGATACTATTTATAGTAAAATATGGTCACAAGCCTGGTAACCAGCCATTACTTATCGAAAGGAAACATTCAGTCACAAGTCCTGTGAGTTTAGAGGTAATAAAATGATGATCTTTGACCACAGTGAACCAGAAACTGTGACGGCTGTATAGGCTGTTGCTTATTCTCCATACGAATGGAAGGGATTATGGCAGAGAGAAAGCTTTAACTCATATACGTTTAACTTGGCCTCAGTTTGACACCTCTCCATGTTTACGTTAACAAGAAATTAAGACTTAAAAGTACTGCTTAACTCTGTCGACTTGAATTTGGGCTAAAATTGTCATAACTCAGTTTTGAATGCTAAAGTAAACAGATTAGCATAAAAATACAATAATTTGTCCACTTCAGCCTGCCCTAAACTTTCCACGTTTTCATCATGACTGTCGTGTTGTAATAAGGGAATAACACAAGAATATGATGCTTAACATTATTCACTTTAACGTAGTTAAAAACTGGCACTTCTCCATCTTGAATACTTACCTGTAGCAAGAAGGGAACATAGTATATGAGGCTATATTATATTCATTTCTTCATCTTGCAAGCATTGCTATAGGAAGATATTAACAATAAAATATAATTCTAGTTATTAAGAATTATTCTGACAGGCATACAGAAATATAGTACTGTACTATTCTGCCACTGAAATACAGGAAATAAGCTGCGAAAGGACGGAGGTCTCTGCCAAGTTGTGGCGGAACAACAATCATGCACATCAAAAGCTGATGTGAAACTGGACTGCATGAGATAGGGTATGAGAGTACCCACAAGTAAGACACTGGCACCCTGTGAATGAGAATTAATACTGAGTCTGTAGGCAGGATGAGTGATTGGTTACAAACGATATTACGGGCAGCGCCACATCAAAGGCATTTGCAACCATATGGTAAATATGTAAAAGAAAATTTAGATTAACATACATACCCGTCACGTATATTCTCACGCAGATAATGCAAAAACACTATTATTATAAATGCAAACACAGTACTACTGACTCAAAGAACTGTAGACGCTGACCGAGTCCCGGTATTGCCCACACGTTGTCTAGTCCGCCCAACTGCACACAACACACAATCACCACAGCTAAGACACCGCCTGCCATGACGATAGTTTGTAGAACATCCGTGTACACTACGCCTCTCACGCCTCCCTGTATTACCAGTAATCTTGTTACTGTGATGTTATAAATTTACAAATAATTCTCGTGTGTGTGTATGTCTGTATATATATATATATATATATATATATATATATATATATATATATATATATATATATATATATATATATATATATATATATATATATATATATATATATGTACTGAGTGACAAGCCAAATGGTTTCCTGTACACCAGGAAACCATTTACTATGCTGGGTGGTAACCATATAGCCAAATTTTGGCTCCTGCTGGTTTAGTGGGTAATAAAGGTGCTCCAATCGGATTGAGCCGGTGAAGGTTTATATCCAAGGAATGGTTGGGGTTTATTGCTCTCGTTATGCCACTCAGGGATGAGTGAGGTTGGTCACTCTCATCTTAAATGCCAGGACCAACTTTCCTAGCCCCGGGCCCCTACGCTCCTCATGGGGCAACATAGGATTAGATGATGGATATATATATATATATATATATATATATATATATATATATATATATATATATATATATATATATATATATATATATATATCATCATCATCAACATCATCAGCCGTTGAGGTCCACTGCAGGACCGGCCTATCCCTACCGAAGCAGGGACGATACAGCCAGTGTATCTCTACCCAGTGGCTTAGGCTGTCTGGTAGAGACTGTATGTAGGATAAGAAGTGCTTGTGAGTGTGACTGTAGTGTTGTAGGGCTTTGGATGTGTATGTAGTCTGTAAACCAAGTGTAATCGGCCCGCCTTAAACCGTTGGGTGCAAGCATACTAGTATGAGACACTGGTTCAACCACGGCATCCCTTGTGTCCGCCAAAGTAGCAAGTGACTTGGTGAACGTTTCCCAAAGCTTTTACAACTCTGGCGGGAGGCAAACCCGCACTCTCCAGAGTGCAAAACGCACACTCTACCACTGTATCACAGAGGCTCCATATATATATATATATATATATATATATATATATATATATATATATATATATATAGAGAGAGAGAGAGAGAGAGAGAGAGAGAGAGAGAGAGAGAGAGATAGATATATAGATATATAGATATATATATATATATATATATATATATATATATATATATATATATATAGCTAGACGCCTCAATCCCGTTTGGTGTGGCCACAAGCAAATCGCCACCACGTCGCCCTGTCCCCTGTCATTTCACTGCCCTGCTCCCAACTCACACCCCCCTCTCTCATATACCTCTCGACCCCATCCCTCCATCTCATCCTCGACCTCCCCCTCCCTCTTCCCCCCTCCATCTCACTCACATACACTCTCTTCGTCAGTCTTTCACCCTCCATCCTCTCCACATGGCCAAACCACCTCTGTGTTCCTCATAACGCTTCCTATCACATCCACATCCACACCACAACGCTCCTTTATATCCTCATTCGTCAGCTTGTCTCTCCATGTGACTCCACAGGCTCCTCTTAAATAACTCATTTCCACTGCTCTCACTCTTGACTTGTGTCCTTCCAACAACGTCCAAGCTTCACTTCCATACGTTAGAGTTGGTATCACAATACTGTCATTTAGTAACTTTTTCACTTCCATGCTCACTTCCCTGTTTCTTATCACTGCATTCAAAGAACCAGCAACCTTTCTTCCTTGCTGTACCCTTTCAAGCACTTCACCCTCCAAACCTCCATCCTTACTCATCACACTACCCAAGTACTTAAACATACTCACATTTTCCAATTCCTCACCATCCAACCTCGCTGTACATTCACTGACTTCACCTCTCTCAAAGACCATCACTTTACTCTTCCCTACATTCACCTTTAGATTCCGTTTCTTACACACTCTCCCAAACTCATCCACCGAGCCTTGCAGCTCCCCTTCGTCTTCACTCAACAACACAATATCATCTGCAAACAACAGTATAGGGAGTTTCCAAACACTATTCTCTCTCACCAGGGCCACTCCAACATCCACTATCATATCTTGTACCTCTTTTATTACCCCATCCATGAACAGATTGAACAACCATGGAGACATGACACATCCCTGTTTCAACCCAACCTCCAAAGAGAAAAATTCACTTAGTTCACCATCCACACGCACTGCAGCCTTAGCACCATCATACATACTCTTCACAGCATTCAACAACTTTCCATCTACTCCTTATATTCTTAATAATTTCCACAATCCTTGTCTATCCACCCTGTCATATGCTTTCTCCAAATCCATGAAAGCCGTATACAACTTCTTTCCCTTCTCTAGACACTTTTCCACTAAAGATCTAAGAATGAATATCTGATGTACACAACCTCTTCCCTTGCTAAAGCCTCCCTGTTCTTCTCCAACTAATTCCTCTGTTCTTTCTCTAACTCTGTCAATAAGCATCCTACCATACACTTTTCCTATTATACTTAGAAGACAAATGCCCCTATGATTACCACACACTTCTTTTTCCCCTTTTCCTTTGTACAAGGGAATAATTATACCTGACTTCCAATCTTTCGGGACTCTACCTTCCTCCCAGGCCAATCTGCACATCTTCCACATCCATTCTACTACTATCTCTCCCCCATGCTTCAGCATTTCACCACATCCTCCATCAATTCCTGAGGCTTTCCCCAATTTAACTTTCTTCATTGCTTCTACAACTCCTATCCTACTGATTTCTTCCTGTCTTCTCACATCCCTCCTTCTCCCAGCCATTCCCCAGCCACTTATACTCGCATTACTTCCATCCTGTATATTCAACAATTCCTTAAAGTGTTCTCTCCATCTGCTCACTTTTTCTCCCTTCTCCACTAGTAATCTACCATTTTTATCTTTCACTCCCCTGCTAACCTCACTTCCACCCTGTCTTACTCTCTTCACCTCTTTCCAGAACATTTTCTTACAGTCCCTCCACTTGACACTCAAATTCCTTCCAAATTCCTCATCCACTCTCTTCTTACTCTCTCTTACTAATCTTTTCACCTCTCTCTTTCTTTGTACATATAACTTTCTCTTCTGCCTCTCAACTTCTTCCATATATACATATATATATATATATATATATATATATATACATATATATATATATATATATATATATATATTGTGGTAGGTGGGAGCACTCACCATCCACTCACTCAATGTAGCACTGTCTTGGGTGTCTGCTCTGTCCTCTCCTCCATCCTTCTTTCCTTCCATCTTCTTCTATCTTTCATTCCTTCATTCTTTACTCGTCCTTCTGCCTATGGATGACTTTACACTCCCTCTTCTGTCTTTCATCCCTTCATTCTTTCCTCTTTCTTCTGCCTATGGGTGACTCTACACTGAGTGACAAGCCAAATGGCTTCCTGTACACCAGGAAACTATTTACAAAACTGGGTGGTAACCATATGACCAAATTTTGGCGCCTTGTGGTTTAGTGGGTAATTATTGTGCTGCAATCGGATTGAGCCGGTGAAGGTTTATATCCAAGGGGTGGTTGGGGTTTATTGCTCACGTATTGCCACTCAGGGTTAAGTGAGGTTGGTCACTCTCATCGTAAATGTCAGGACCAACTGCCTAGCCCCGGGCTCCTACGCTGCTCATGGGGAAGCGGAGGATTGTATATATATATATATATATATATATATATATATATATATATATATTCTTACGGAACAGAGAGAGATAATGAACACTTCGAGTGAGAATACTAAAAATCACCACTGTTCCGCAAAGTTCCTGGTTCAAAACAAAAGACTTAGGTAAAATTACAAGTTAAATTTTACTACTCAAACTAACAACTAAACATTCAGGACTTATAAGGATAATGTAATGGCAAAAAACAGGTTAAATATATGGTTAACTGCAATAGCCTCTATTAACATGAAATTTGCAAGAGTAAATTTATCTAAGTCAGCCCTGATAAAATAAGAAAACCGGATAATGCTCAGTTAATGCAAGATATATTATTACAGATGCAAAATATTATTAATAATGGCTTACATCAAAACCTCCACGTGAATCACAAAAACCTTACCAGGCCTACGAATTAACACCTTAGGCCATACAGTACAAAAAAAGTGGTAACATCACTTATACTCAAATCATACAGCAGCTAGATGGCTGGAGACTTCCTGAGCACTCACAAAAATAATAATACACTATACAGGGGAGGACAGAGATGTGAACAAAATGAGGAGTAGATCTAAGTGGCAATTAATGCAGAGACTGAGCTTATTATATAGGGGCCGGAAGAGCTTGATTCAACTTGTAAGAAGGATGCGCAAATGAAGTCATAGGGGCCAAAGAGTTGACACTCCTCCTCTGAACAATAGAAAGAACGACTTACTCTACTATAAGGGGAGAATGGGGGAGTGAACCACGAGGCGAATTGTGATCAAACATGCAGCATACTGTACGTTAGAATTATACAAAGGATGATGAAATCATAGGCTATGTAACACCTCCCCACAAAGACAAAGAAATTTACAAAGAAAATTTCGTATTACTCTAAAACAATCTGTCTAAAGTCTAGATAAGCAATCTGCAATAACATTTTCCTTCCCCTTGACATGTTGTATGTCTAATGAATACTTCTGAAGAAGTAGACTCCATCTTGTCAATCTCTGATTGTTATCTTTAAACTTACTAAGGGATTTCAGTGGGCTATGATCGGTATAAATGACTATGGGGTCAAAACCAACACACAAATAAAATGAAAAATGCTGTAAACCCAAAATCAAGGCCAAAAGCTCTTTCTCAATAGTGGAGTAGTTCTTTTGAGGTAGAGTGAACTTCTTACTGTAATAAGATACAGGGTGTTCAATACCCTGATCATCCTCTTGCAGCAAAACAGCCCCAGCTCCTGTATCACTTGCGTCAACAGCCATCTTAAAAGGCTTAGCAAAATTTGGAGTAGCGAGCACTGGCTGACTTAATAGGATAGCTTTAAGTTTACTGGAAGAGGATTCACAGTTATCGGTCCAGACAAATTTAACTCCCTTTTTCAGTAGGTCTGTAAGTGGTGATACAAGAATTGAAAAGTTAAGAACAAATCTCCTGTAATAACCTACCATTCCCAAAAATCTTTGTAGCTCTTTCCTACTTTTAGGTCTGGGAAGATCACTTATAACCTGAACCTTAGCTCCTGGTGGTGCAACGTGTCCATCACCAATTACGTACCCAAGGTACTGAACGTTAGCTTGACCAAACTCACACTTTGATAAATTAGCTACAAGATTAGCCTGAACCAAACGCTCAAGAAATTTACTAACATGGCATAGGTGATCTTTCTAGTTGTCACTGAAGATTAATACATCATCAATATAAACAACACACCCTGCCAAACCCTCTGTTACAACATTCATGAGTTTCTGAAAAGTGGCTGGTGCATTCTTCATACCATATGGCATTACAGAACATGCAAAAGTCTTTCCTAGTGTTACAAAACATGAGATCTCCATAGCACGTTCAGTCATAGGTACTTGCCAGTATCCCTTTAACAAATGAAACTTACTTATGTACCTAGCCTTTCCGATCTTGTCTATGCAATCTTCCACGCGAGGGAGAGGGTAAGTGTCTGTTTTGGTTATCTGATTAACAAGTCTGTAGTCAATGGAAAGCTGCTGTGACCCACCTGGCTTAGGGACTAGAGTGACAGGAGAACTCCACTCACTCTGACAGGGCTCAATCATCTTGTGGTCCAACAGGTAGCCAAGCTCCTTCTGGATGAGAGGAACTTTCACTGGGTTCACACGGTAAGGAGGCAGTTTAATTGGCTTTGCGTCTCCAACATCGACATCATGCATCAACACAGTGGTTCTTCCTGGAGTGGCACGGAACACTTGCGTGGTAATCCTGTAGTAATGCCGAAAACTCCTGCCTTTCCTCGGGAGCTAGATGAGAAAGCTTAGTCTGGAGATCATTCATGATATCAGGATTCTTCCCCAAACTATCACTCAGGCTCATACTGCATGGCAGAGCTTCACTTGCAGACTCGGGTGGAACAGCTACAGAGCAGACTGGGTTATTTTCGTCCCGCCTGTGATATAACTTTAGCATGTTGATTTGACAAAGTTGCTTGTTCTTTCTACGATCTGGTGTGGCGATGACATAGTTGACATCACTGAGTTTCTTCTCCATGAAATAAGGACCACTAAACTTGGCTTGAAGAGGTTGCCCATGCACTGGTAGCAGAATCAAAACCTGATCTCCTGGCTGAAAGTGGCGTAACCTGGACTTCTTATCATACCAAGTCTTCATCTTCTCCTGAGCAGCTCCTAAATTCTCTCTTGCCAGCTGTAAAGCAGTGGACAGCCGTTCTTTGAACTTCATCACATACTCCAGCAGGTTGACGTCATCTTCCTCCGACAGCCAGCATTCCTTGAGTAGCTTAAGGGGTCCTCTTACTTCATGGCCAAACAGTAGTTCAAAGGGTGAGAAGCCCAGTGATTTATTTGGAGATTCTCTTGCGGCAAATACAACGAATGGAAGACCTTTATCCCAGTCTTTCTGATGTTCCAAACAGTATTTCCTGAGCATCGATTTGAGTGTTTGATGATATCTCTCCAACGCTCCTTGGGTCTGGGGATGGTAAGCTGAAGATGTGATCTGGGTGATGCCCAACTCTTTCAGAGACTGCTTCAAAACATTTGACATGAAATTACTTCCCCGGTCTGACTGTACCTCCTTGGGCAGACCAAACTTGGTGAAGAACCCCAGCATTTCCTTAACCATGTTCTTTGCTGAGATATTTCTAAGTGGAATGGCTTCAGGATAATGAGTAGTCGTATCAGTCAGGGTCAACACATAAGAAAATCCTGAAGAAGTCTTAGGAAGAGGGCCCACATTATCCACCAACACAATGGGTGAATGGAGCCTCAAGAGGAGGAATGGGAACTAGAGGTGCAACCTTTTCGGTCTGATTACACTTCCCCACAACTTGACAGGTGTGACAAGACTTACAATACCAGGAAACATCTCTGAAGATACCTGGCCAGTAGAAGTGTTTCAAAATGCGTGCCACAGTCTTCCTCACTCCAAGGTGTCCTGCCAAACTGGAATCATGAGCCACTCTAATGATATCCTGCCTATAAACACGAGGGATGACAACTTGATGTACAACCTCCCATTCACTGTCGGCTGATGTTGTTGGGGATCTCCACTTCCTCATAAGGATTCCTGACTTTATATAATAACAAGTAGAAGCACCAGCTGACTCTTCCTCACTGCAGGCAGAGTTAGCTAGACCTTTCAACTCAGGGTCAGCAACCTGCAACTCACCCAACTCTTGACGAGACGGGGTACTGCCTCATTTGGTGAGTGGTCCAAATTAGCAAGAAAAGTGTCAGCTAGGATAACATCATCATCATCATTATCCTCTAAATCACCAGTAACTTTAGACTTAGCCCTAGTGACAGCACATGCAGAGAACACATCAGGGATATCACAATCCTGGGTCGCAGTCACTGGTTCACTAGACAACTGAGGAGCTAGACACACTTGACTTCCACCAATATCATTTCCAAGTAAGAAAGTTACACCTGACAATGGGAGTGTCTCAACCAACCCAACGATAACGGAACCATTAACAAAACCAGACTCTAAATTCACTCTGCACAGAGGGACGGAGAAGTAATTATTCTCAACACCTTGTAAGATTACAGTTTCATCATAGGACTTAACATTACAGCCTAGAACACTGGTCAGCACCTGTATCACGATATATTTTAACTGATTTCCTGTCATTACTGTCCAGAGGACTGACAAAACCATCAGACAGGAAATTAGCACATGAACTCTTGAGAGTGTCAGCCACGTTACTGCTCAAAAGAGGAGCTTCATCATGAGAATTTAATTTACCCCTCAAAGCAGGTTCAGTTAACTCGGTTAAAGAATTCTGGGAACTCTCAAGGGTGGACACTAGACCAATTGACTGAATATTTAAAGACTCCTTTTTGTTCACATCACGCTGTCTCCTGAAACATTTCTCCGTAGTATGACCAAGCTTACTACAATAAGTACATTTACTTTTCTGAAATCTAGAGGTGGAGCTGGTATTTACTTCCTGAGAAACATCATCTTTATTCTCTTTCCTGTTACCTGTACTCTGAGTAGAGGCAACGTACTTACTTTCAGCTTTCCTTTTTTCTTTAAAATATCTCTTGTGATTGAGAACATATTCATCAGCTAAAACTGCAGCATCAGACAAATTATCTATTCTTTTCTCATCAAGATATAGGCTTACATCTTTATTAATACACCTTTTGTAGTCCTGCAGCAAAATCATCTGCTTAAATTTATCAAAATCAGAATTTACATTATTAGAATTTAACCAATACTCTAACAGATCTTCTTTGATTTTTGCATACTCAACATGGGATTGCTTATCTTGCTTATAAGTTGTCCTAAATTTTACTCTATAGGCTTCAGGAACAAGCTCATAGGCCTTAAGAATCAAGCTCTTAACTACATCATAATTATCAGATTGATCCTGAGGCAAAGATGCAAAAGTTACTTGAGCTTTACCGGTGAGAACTCTCTGTAGGAGTACTGGCCAGTACTTTTTGGGCCAATTAAAACCTGTAGCTACCCTCTCAAACAACTGAAAATACTTTGTTAAATCAGATTCATTAAAAGGAGGGACAAGTTTAACATTTTTAGCCACATCAAAATCATCAGAGCTAGATGATCGAGTTCCACTTTGTTTCATGCGATACTCATGGTCTTCCTGAATCCTAGCAAGTTCATTTTGTGCCTGAGCCTGTGCCTGTGCCTCCTGAATAAGAGCCTGAGACTTAGTCTTTTTAGCATTTGCCTGAAACTCAGCCTCCTTAGCACAAGCCTGAAACTCAGCCTCCTTAGCACGAGCCTCCTGCACGGCTAGCTGTAACTTAGCTATTTCAATTTGCGTTTGCTCATCTGGAGGAGTTACATTAAACAAGCTTTTATTAATCATGCCAACAATTTGATCTTTAGAATGATGAGAGTGAACAGCAATTCCCCACTGTTGAGCAACAAGCTTAAGTTCATTCTTTGTTTTGTTTTCTATATCACACACTGTTTGCACATTTGACAAAAAATCTTTGGCTTCATCAAGAGTAGTAATTTTAAACATCATGAATAAATCACAGTCACAAAATATCAAGCAATATCCTTATGATAATATCCTGAATATCCTGATAAAAGGTCGCCAAATTTATGTTACGGAACAGAGAGAGAGAATGAACACTTCAAGTGAGAATACTAAAAATCACTACTGTCCCGCAAAGTTCCAGGTTCAAAACAAAAGACTTAGGTAAAATTACAAGTTAAAGTTTAATACTCAAACTAACAACTAAACATTCAGGACTCATAAGGATAATGTAATGGCAAAAAACAGGTTAAATATATGGTTAACTGCAATAGCCTCTATCAACATGAAAATATGCAAGAGTAAATTTATCTAAGTCAGCCCTGATAAAATGAGAAAACCGGATAATGCTCATTTAATGCAAGATATATTATTACAGATACAAAATATTATTAATAATGACTGACATCAAAAACTCCACATGAATCACAAAAACCTTACCAGGCCTACGAATTAACACCTTAGGCCATACAGTACAAGAAAAATGGTAACGACACTTATACTCAAATTATACAGCAGCTATTGGACTGAGCAAATTTGGGCTGTCTGGACGTTGTCACTCCTCATCCTGCCCTAAGGTTGGAAAGGAGGTCTGGATGATGATGATGATGAGTACAAGAATTCCTCATAGAGCCTAAATATTAGGAGTTATTTTTAAGATGCTGTCCCTACAGATCTACAGGCACCTGTACAGTAGTTTATCTGTGCTCCAGTCACTGTTATAACGCAAAGTTCACTGGAAAAACTAAATGCCAGCAAAGGCTGAGCATCTTTATGCACTTTGATCAATCAGTGAGAACAAACAGGCCTTCAGCCAAACCAGCATATAGCGCCATATGTCAAAATTCCTTAGAATCTGACCACATCATCTGTTTTGGTTCCTTACTCCTCACTGTTCACGCTAAACAGGCTGTGCTCTCTCTAGCAGAGCCTGTTAACGGTCTAGCATAGGCCGTCACTAGCTAGCAATATTTCCCTTGACCTTTTGTGTTATCAGTGTAAGTACTGTAAGGTTATATAATGTATTACCCTGTGGCATTTTCTTTACTTGGGTTTTTTTATTTTTCTCTTTCCAAACTTTTTGCTTTGCTTTACTTGATTAACGTTTTATTTGTACTGACTTTTCTACCTTACTTTTACTTTATTATGCATTAATCATTTCATTTAAATACTGATACTTTGATGCCCATTTATATTTATTTTTTGTAGTGAAATATGTAACTGCTTTAAACTTTCGCCACATGATGTTTTAATAACTTGTGTATTGCCTCATGATCGAGTAAATCTATATCCGAAACTCGCGCCAAGTATACCAAATGAAGTTCTCATGAGTGTTTTTTTTTTTTCCTTATATTACATACAGTATATAATTCTCTCTCTCTCTCTCTCTCTCTCTCTCTCTCTCTTATATATATATATATATATATATATATATATATATATATATATATATATATATATATATATAAGCGAAAGTTGAGGCAGACAAAATTAGGTGGTAGCCGTATCAATTTTCTCAGTAACCTGTGGCTTTGGGCCTGTGGCGAGGTTTTCACCCAATATCCACCTTACTGCAGTTACCTCCCTTATGGGATATACTAAGTACTCATATAAACCAAAATAGGATGGATGGACACCCAAGTCGTGTGACTCCAGCTGCTTGCAGAAGGAACTGAACCCTGGTGCTAACGGGCCAGCAGCTTCACAGTGGCGCTCACCACTCAACCACTGTGGCGGTTCTCTCTCTCTCTCTCTCTCTCTCTCTCTCTCTCTCTCTCTCTCTATATATATATATATATATATATATATATATATATATATATATATATATAATGCTTGAACCCTCTCTATCTCGTACGTCGTTAAACCCAACGTTGGCTATATCAACCACTTTATACAGGAAACACACTTTTAACTAAACCTTGTCATACCCAATTTCAGCCATATCGACCACCTTGACTGTACCGAACTTCGTTATACATCAAATAAATGACCGATATAGCGAGGGGACACATCCACCTGAGTGAATGAAAAGTAAATAGAGTCGTTTTGCTTTTGTTATGTTTTTTTTTAATACACAGAGTTTTGTTGGTGTCTGCACAGTTTTGTTTATGTCTGTGAGCGTCATGCCTTGAAAGTTAATGTAGAAAAGAGTAAAGCGATGGTTACTGAGACAGAATGTGATTCCCAGTGTGATGTTACAGTGAATGGCGAGAGACTGGAATTGGAGAGAGAGTTCAAATACCTGGGTACAGCGATAGAAAAGAGAGGAAAACATGCATAAAATTGGAAAGTAGAGTGACACATTGCTGGTGCAATGAAGGCCTTGTAAGAAACAGAGACTTAAGTGTTGCAGCCGCACGAGGCTTACGTGAAGGAGTGTTATTGCTATTGCCAACTTTAACATATGGATGTGAGATGATATGACATGAAAATGAACAGTCAGGCGTGTGAGTAGTGGAGATAGGACTGCTGAGGAATGTATGTGAAGTACAGGGAATGAATAGGGTACGAAATAATGTGATTCGTGAAAGATGTGAAGTGAGGAAGTCTGTGGACACCAGAATCGAAGAGAGTGTACTGAGATGCTATGGTCATGTGGAGAGAATGGATAACTTATCAGTGGTGAAAAAGGTATATCTGAGTGAATTTGCAGGAAGAAGGAGGCGATGTAGGCCAACGAAAAGGTGGAGGAATGTGATGGATAAGTGTGTGAGAAAGAGAGGTTTGGAAGGCGGTGAAGCGTGAAGACTGACAAGAGATCGAGCTGGCTGTATGAATACTGTGAGGAGAAGCACACGATCAGGGATTTGGCACTCCCTTTTTAACATGACAGCAGCCGGATTTACTCTGTCGGATACATTTATGTGAAGCTACTGTACGTGGTGAATGTTTTTGGTGATTCAGATAGTGCCAGGATTCCGGGGGCCTGAATGATAAGTGATTGGAAGCGTGGCCCATTGGACTGGGCAGATTTGGGCTGTCTGGATGTTGCTACTCTTCACCCTGCCCTAGGGTGGGAGAGGAGGTCCGGATGATGATGTTGATGTTTTTTAATACTGCTAGAATATATAGATAGATAGATAGATAGATAGATAGATGTGCCAAGTATTAACCTACTGATACGGTCTGTGCAGGGAGAATTCTGCTTCTGAGGGTTCAAATTTGAACCAATAACATTTAAAATAACTTACTTTTCTTATGGGATTTTTACACAATACATCAGAGAATTAGGTTCTTTAAAATATTACACAGGTGCACAGTAGGACACTCTTAACCCAACTAGAATCATTTACAATATATTCAAACAAGAAGCTGGCCTTGAGAGTCAGTGCTTTTCCACCTCTAGCTACTTATTATGTGCCATGGTTGATATTCTTCATCTCCTCCACTGACTTATCTGGCAGGAGGACTACATCTGTTTCCAGTCAAATCGGACATGACAGGTCATTTTGGTATGGCTGGCTATCACATTCCGTGTGGGCAGTCCTCATCACTTGATTTCGGCTCCACCTTCTTCCCATCCTTGTAATTTGAAACGAGTTAACCCATATCACACCTGGTAGAGCACCTTCCAAATCCGGTCGTAGCTGAGTAAATGCCATGGCAACAGAACTTCAGCCGGTGGGTCAGCCAAGATACACTGTGGTTTCAACAAACATCACACAGTAGGCTTCAGATTGGTGACATATTACGTTTGGTGAAAATTAGCAGCCAGAAGGAAGGTCAGTACGAGCTTCCTTCCAGAAGTAAGAAATTTCAAGGTTACAGAAAGGTAAATATCATATATTACATCATAGACAATCAGCCAGCTAAAACATTCCTTTCCTCCTTCATATGGTGTACATCCGGGGCATACTCTTAGAGAAGTAGGGCCTAGCAGGTAAATCGTTGATTCATATTTCCAAAATTTTCTAGGAACTTCAGGGGATTGTGATTCGTATACACAGTAATAGTAATTGAACCTGAACCAACGTACACGAAGAAACGCTGCAGGGCAAGTATCAGTGCAAGGTCTTTTTCAGAAATGGAGTAGTTCTTATTAGCAACATTAAATGTCTTGCTAAAGTAACAGCCTTTTGTGGTGGCGACCATCATCCACTCACTTGATGTAGTGCTGTCTACTTCTTCCCTAGCCTTTATCATTCTTTTTCTGTGCCTGCCCTCCTCTCTTCCTATTTCTCCCATCTTTCCTGTCACTTCTTATTGCTTCTCCTTCCTTTACAGGTGGCTTTACATTGAGTGACAAGCCTAATGGTTTCCTGTAAGCCAAGAAACCATTTACAACGCTGGGTGGTAACCATATAACCAAACCATACGTGTTCCCTACGTGTCAACAAGTGGGTTGGTGGAGGGTTAGTGCCCCTCCCAGTAAAACAACTAAGTCAAAGTCAAATGGCCACCCCTTACGGGATTATGGCGTCTGGCAATTGATAGATAGACAGAGACAAAGTTCCACTTTGCTAGACTGAATACTAAGTTGGCATATGACAGTCTCAGTAGCATGGCATCTAGCTGGAATAAGTGAATCTCTTAGAGTTGCTGAATACGAATTTAGCCAAATCATCAATGTACATGACATTTCTTGATGTCGCTAGTAAGTTTGTTCAATAGCCTACGGAACATGGCTGGAGCACTTTTCATACCTCATGTCACGACTTTGCATTTGAAAGTATGATCAACAGCCACAGAACAGGAATTTTGTTGAGCCTTTTCTGTAAGCGGGGATTGCCAGTAGCTCCTTGAAAAATAAATTTTGGTAATGACTGTTGCTGGTTCCTTGAAAGCAGTGATAAGAAACAGGGAAGTGAGCATGGAAGTGAAAAAGTTACTACATGACAGTATTGTGATACCAACTCTAACGTACGGAAGTGAAGCTTGGACATTGTTGGAAGGACACAAGTCAAGAGTGAGAGCAGTGGAAATGAGTTATTTAAGAGGAGCCTGTGGAGTCACGTGGAGAGACAGGCTGACGAATGAGGATATAAAGGAACGTTGTGGTGTGGATGTGGATGTGATAGGAAGCGTTATGAGGAATACACTGAGGTGGTTTGGCCATGTGGAGAGGATGGAGGGTGAAAGACTGACGAAGAGAGTGTATATGAGTGAGGTGGAGGGGGAAAGAGGGAGGGGGAGGCCGAGGATGAGATGGAGGGATGGGGTGGAGAGGTATATGAGAGAGGGGGGTGTGAGTTGGGAGCAGGGCAGTGAAATGGCGGTGGACAGGGCGACTTGGAGGCGATTTGTTTGTGGCCACCCCAAACGGGATTGAGGCGTCTGGCAATAGATAGATAGATAGATAGATAGACTGTTGACCAAATAAATCTTGAAGTAATCTAGCATATTCAACATGGATCTTTTCTTTTTGTTTGTAAGTGCTTCTAAACTTGAGCCTATAAACTTCCGATACGAGTTCATAAGCCTTTAGAATTCCACCTTTTACCACCTCATGATCACACTGGTCAACTGATAAGGCAATATAGGGCTCCTGTGCTATACCGTTAAGTACACTCTGCAGTAATATTGATCAAGTTTCGAAGCCATGACATGCTGCCTTCACAAATATTTGGAATTATTTGGTGACATTTCGCTCACTAAAGGGGAGAAGGGACTAACTTCATATTTTTGGCAACATCAAAATATTTTCTAAAAGAGGTGGTATGAAGAAAGGGGTCTGTATTCAATATTTAGTTCCCGTTGTCTTGTTTGATCCTGCTGTTGTCTATTTTGAGCTTGTACTTCAAGTTGTCTGAGCTGAATTTTGACTGACTAAAGGTGTATATTGTCACCAGTATCTGAGGTATTAACGCTGACATTAAGAGCTGTATCATCACCGTGAACAGATGCGTCACGTTCCAAAAGCTGGGGATTCTAATAACTATCGTCACTTTGTACAGACAGTTCTTGTTTCTTGAGACCATGACCAGTTGTGATATGATTAGTTTCAACATCTTCTCTCACCTTAGGTATTGTTCCTTGAACCAGGCTAAGCTAAGTAGGGTTATTAGTATTACTGGGAATCTCACTCTTAAGACCTGAACAACCAAGATAATTAAAGGTTAGTGAGATTTTCCATTTCAGATTCTCTAGGCTCAATATGCGAAAATGTTCTTACATCAACAAATTTCAACAGCACCATGTATGTTAATTATAAAATTAGATTCAGAGGAAAATCACTGTCCATCTTAGCAAACGATCTCCATTTTTATTCTGTACTGGACCGTCCAGGGAGATTAGGCTTTGAGGGTTTATATAAGTCAATGACAACTTAAATAAATAAATGTCTTTACTTATAAGATGTCAGGTGGTGTGGGGAGTGAAGAGAAGACGAAAGTGGGTGCAAGGAAAAGCATCGTGGAGTGAAGAGGTGAGACAGGCTGTGGCACAAATGGAGAAACAATAGAGTAAATGGATGAGAAACAGGGGCGTCGAAGAAGTTGAGAGAGGGAAGATAAAGTTATATGTAGAGAGGAAGAGAGAGGTGAAAAGAGTAGTAACAGAGAGTAAGAAGACAGTGGATGAGGAATTTGGAAGGAACGTGAGTGCAAAATGGAAGGAATGTAAAAAAAATGTTCTGGAAAGAGGTAAAGAGAATTAGACAGGGTGCCAAAGAAGTTAGCTGGGGAGTGAAAGATAAAAATGGTAGATTACTGGTGGAGAAGGGAGAAAAAGTGAGCAGATGGAGAGAACACTTTAAGGAACTGCTGAACATAGAAAATGAAAGTAATTAGAGTATAAGTGGCTGGGGGATGGCTGGGAGAAGGAGGGATGTGAGAAGAGAGGAAGAAATCGATAGGATTGAAGTCGTGGAAACAATGAAGAAAGTTAAAATTGAAAAAAAAAAAAAACAGGAACTGATGGACTGTGTGGTGAAATGCTGAAGCACAGGGGGGAGATAGTGGTAGAATGGATGTGGAAGATGTGCAGATCGGCCTGGGAGGAAGGTAGAGTCCCGGAGGATTGGAAGACGGATATAATTATTCCCCTGTACAGAGGAAAAGGCAAAAATGAAGTGTGTGGTAATCATAGGGATATTTGTCCTTTTGGTGTAACAAGGAAAAGTATATGGTAGGATACTTTTTGACTGAGGTAGGGAAATAACAGAGGAATTAGTTGGAGAAGAACAGGGAGGTTTTAGGAACGGAAGAGGTTGTGTAGATCAAATATTCAATCTTAGAGCATTAGTGGAAAAGATTCTAGAGAAAGAAAAGAAGTTGTATGCAGCCTTCATGGATTTGGAGATAGCATATGACAGGGTGGATAAACAAGGATTGTGGAAAGTATTAAGAATATATGGAGTAGATGGGAAGTTGTTGAAGGCCGTGAAGAGTATGCATGAGGGTGCTAAGGCTGCAGTGCATGTGGATAGTGAACTGAGTGAATTTTTCTGTCTGAAGGTTGGATTGAAACAAGGATGTTTCTTGTCTCCATAGTTGTTCATGGATGGCGTTTTAAAAGAGATACAAGATAGGGCAGTGGATGTTGGAGCCTAATGAGAGAGGGCAGTGTTTGGAAACTCCCTATACTATTTTTTGCAGATTATACTGTGCTGTTAAGTGAAGATGAAGGAGAGCTGCAAAACTTGGTGGATGAGTCTGGTGAAAGATTAAGAAATGGAAACTAAAGGTGAACATAGGGAAGGGTAAAGTTATGGTCCTCGAGAGAAGTGAAGTCAGTGAATGTACAGTGAGATTGTATGAGGAGGAAACGGAAAATGTGAGTGCGCTTAAGTACTTGGATAGTGTGATGAGTAAGGATGGAAGTTTAGAGAGTGAAGTGCTTGAAAGGGTAAAACAAGGAAGAGAGGTTGCTGGTTCCTTGAAAACAATGATAAGAAACAGGGAAGTGAGCACGGAAGTTAAAAAGCTACTACAAGACAGTATTGTGATACCAACTCTAACGCATGAAAGTGGAGCTTGGACCTTTTTGGAGGGACAGAAGTCAAGAGTGACGGCAGTGGAAATGAGTTATTTGAGAGAGATCAAGTGCAGTCACATGGAGAGACAGACTGACAAATGAGGATATAAAGGAACGTTGTGGTGTGCATGTGGATGTGATAGGAAGTGCTAGGAGAAATACAGTGAGGTGGTTTGGCCATGTGGAGAGGATGGAGAGCGAGAGACTGACGAGGAGAGTGTATGTGAGAGAGGTGGAGCTGGGAGAGGGAGGGGAAGGCCAAGGATAAGATGAAGGGATGGAGTGGAGAGGTATATGAGAGAGAGGGGTGTAAGCTGGGAGCAGGGCAATGAAATGGCTGGAGACAGGGCGACATGGAGGCGATTTGTTTGTGGCCACCCCTTACGAGATTATGTATTCTGGCAATACATGGATAGATAGACTTACAAGATATTTTCACTGCACGTCACAAAATTATGTTCTTTTATATATTTAAGAGGTGCACAGAGACACTCTTAACCCAACTAGAATCACTTACAAGCTTACTCAAGCAGGATTAGTTAGATACTTCAATTAACAGAGTGCAAATAAATGAGAATAGTTACATTATTAGGCTGCTGTGTCCTAGTTAACAGAAATAATAACAAGAAGCGGTGCGAAGGCACAGCAAATCCGTCCCCTGGAGTCATTTTATTGCTGACATATAAACACAAGATATCTGGTCTAAGATGTACATATCAAATTTGGAGTAAATCGGCTGCAGATTGACGATTTTATGCCCATTTAAAATTTTGGGGCTGACCCACCTGACACTGACCCTCCCACAGCTAACTGGAGGGTAACCCTTCTGATGTAATGTGGCATGTTATAGGATGCAGATTTGAAAGAGGCACATTTAGGTTTTAGTTTCACTTTCATGTCGATCTAACAAATTTGAAAGGAGTTATGGCGATTTTTTTTTTTTACTTTTTTTACATTTGGGGGTGTCCTACAGCCTGGGTCTTTGCCCAGTTTGGCCCAAAATTTAATCATGTGATCAGGTTATAGCTCATCATTCCTATAATTTTAGTAAAAAACGCACGAGTAGTTTTCACGTAAAATTGTTAAGTCAGATAGACAAACAAGCAAACATACAAATCGAATGAAAACAATACCCGTCCCCAAGCCCCTCCGGGGTGGGGAAGGGTAATTTATAACTTACAATATGACGTCACTGAGTACTTCTTACACTATGTAACTAGGAAAGCCAACAGCCATATAGTAGAGTTGGTGGAGGTCGTTAGCCTTAGCTGGCAGTCCACCGAGGAGAAGGAAATCTTTGAATCAAACCTGGATAGCCCTTGTTCGGGATCACACGTCCCTGCCCATAGTCTGGTGGTGAGTCCTCCCCAGATTTGGAAGGTTGAAGTAGGGTGTGCTTTCCCTCCCTGTAAAAACTTATATCTTGCGCAACTTAGGAAAAGCAAGAAGGGTCAGGGTTTGAGTAGGTTGCCTGACCCTGACCCAGTTTTGCCAGGGGATTTCCCCTCTGGTGCCAGCCAGACAGGGTTTTTTGGACCTTGTCATTCTGGCAACAATCATGATAGTTGCTGGATAAAGCCAATAGGGCCCTGGCAGCCGGATGATGGGGAGAGGTGCCTAGCCCAAGCCCTTTTTTTAACTCAAATCAGAGCACAGAGGACACAGGAACCCACAGAACCTTCGGAAGTCACACCAAATGGAGGGTTGGAATCCTCAAAACCTTTCTATTGATAATCTACTGCCTTTGTTGTCATGAGAGTTGGGGCTACTGAGGGTTGGCATAGCTGCACTAACTTAAGTGCTGTGGCCCAGGCATGCTTAGATCAATAGCAACGGTTACAAATACTACTGGTCTGGGTGTGACGATGATGCCCAGTTTAGAAGTGTTGCAGTGATAATAGCTGCTTGCTTTGTCTCATGTATCGATAGGGTTACTCCACCTTATGAGTGTATAACGCTGTTAGGGCTGAAGCATTCCTAAGGCTTTGCCTTTCTTATTACATTGTACTGTACATCCCATCGAAGATTAGTGTGATCTTGAAGAGAAAGGTCTATTCCATGCCAAATGTAATTCCGTTGTGGAATAGAGCCCTCACTATATACGCTCATGGTTCTGGTTGATTCAATGCGGATACGGACACTGACAAAAATGGCTTCGAGAAATGTGTAGGTTCCAGCGACTGTGGAACCAGGAATTCAATAGTTCATACTATCTGGATTGTGCAGTTCTGTAAGTTGAGAATTGCTGGATCCTGGTTCCAGCATCCAGATCTTCACTACTGGAGTTGTTATTCCAATACCAGGGGAGATGCAAAGGAGACTGACCACATCCTTGTTAATACTTGTTGGAGGATCCTTCAGAACTACAGGGTTTTCATATGTGCAGAGTTGTTTGCTACTGATCACAAACTTATTGCTACTCTAAGGGCAATAAATCAGAACTGAGAGGTCTAGATGCATCCAAAAGCATTTTCTTCTTGTGAGGCTCAGGGATGACGAGTGTTTAAGAACAGGCCTATGCAGTGGCACTCTGAAATTGTTGTAAAGTGACAGTACTGTTGAGAACCCCGTTGAATGATGAGACACCTATAATCGTGCTACCATATACAGTGGCACTTTTTCAGGTTGTTTTACGTTGCTCAGTACTGTTCAGGACCCTGTTAAATGATGGGATACCTTTAACCCTTTTATTGCTGACCTATGATAAAATGATCCAAATATCTGTTTTGGAATGTATGATGATGTTGATTGTCTTTTTCGATTACATACAGAAATTACAAGCAATAAATTTATTTTCGCATATTTTTCATATTTACCAAAGTTGGGAATGTTGGCATTTTGATGCTCCAGATATTACCCGAAAAGGAATATAGAAACAATCTTCGTCCTATTTAAATTTATTTTTATATACAGGATTGGAACTGAATTATGCTGTCGTGATTACATGAAACTCAACTTTATTTCAATACATTTTGTAAACTGAACATTGAACACTCGTGAAATACCAAAATTATAGCTCACCACGTTGTTACGAGTACTTGTCACACATTTTATCATGCATTCTACTTTTGGTAGAAGGACTCACAGCACCTTTGATGTAGTCTCTTTTCACATTTTGTGCACTTCAGCCGTGTGCTCTTCATGCACAGAGTGCATCTTCCACAAAGTGGCTGACTCCATCATATCTTACTGCTTTGGCTGGGAGTGCCAATGGCCCTCCAAATCTCTTCCTCATCTCTTCAACCTTTATGATGCCTAGTGCAATTTAATCTCCTATACTATAGGTGAATTGTTGCTACGAATGGACCCATATGCCGGTGGAACCTAAAGGTAGCCACAACTGCCCTGTTCAGTATGCTTCGAAAAATGTTCCACCACCACTTCTTCGAACATAGTCTTGATCTGTAGGATGCAAACACTGTCACAGACATCAGCGCCTCCTATTCCTTTACTGTACATCTTGATGAGATACGATTGGAAGGCTAGCTTGTTGCTCTCTCTCTTCACATGCCTTTCTGCTGCCTGAAGTGGATTCGCACCATAATATATACTAGCAACAGTCGCAGCAGAGTTGTCATTCCACATCACACACTACAATACCATCGACTATCAGTCAAAACACCCTCTCTCACGTTTTTCAACTTCATACTTTGTTGGGAGAGGACAGCCTCCTGTTGTTTTCACGAATGGTTCCACAGGCTTAAATATCCTTTTGAGTCAGTTCTCTCAGATATGTTTGGCTTGTGAAAAAATTATCAAGTAACACATGTTGGTATGCCCTCTCAACTGGCTGCAACATTTTATTGACAACATGGGATCCTATCGGTGACTGATTGTCACCCTCTTTACCAGAGTAGATGAATAAGTTTATGGATAGCAATTTGCACTACGCAACATCCATACTTCGTATAAAAAAAAACTGTGTTTCCATTGTCAGCATACTCTTGGGATCTGTACCTGGGACAAGTAATTATGCAGTAATACTCAAGACAGGGCCAGTGAGCTTACATAGTTTGGGGCAGTGCAGTTGCAACGAGTATCAGCTTGTTTCGGCCTGTAAGGCAGCAGTGTAGTATTTGGGAACACCAAAATATTCTACTCTATCCTCACAAAGTTATTCTCTTTTGTTCTCTTCTTGACTTCTTGTGGGATGATACTTTCTAAGGAAAATCTCAATATATATTTGGTGAATAGTGGGTAAAGATTTTAGTAGCAAAAAATTGAAGAACAATAATGCCAAGAGTGGTAAAAATCCGTGAAAAGTAGAAGGGTATTACATGCAGTCATGGAAACCATCTGACAGACTGATATCATTCCTCCTGACTGGACAAATGGTTTGGTCATTCCTATCTGAAAAGGGTACGGAGACCAACGTGTGACTGTGGTAACTAACGTGGTATTACAGGGCTCAGTGTGCCAGACAGGGTTCTTGCTCACATTCCCATGATGTGTTTCCCAGACCATTTGTTATATTTTCAGAGGCCTGAGGAGTCTGAATTCACACCCAAGAAGTCTGTAGTTGACCATACCCCGGTCCTTCGAGTTCTTATGTAATGGCATCATGGGTATTGACAAGGTTTGCTTACAGTCTACAAGGATCTCAAGAAGGCATCTGACTCAGCAAATCGAAAGGTGTTGTGGGAACTCTGATGACCCCATTGGATCCCCACAGAGATAATCTGGCTGACCACTGGCCTTTGTTCAAACACTGAGTGCTATCAGTTGTGGTGAGGGATCACCCAACTTCTTCCCAGTAAGTACTGGTGTACTTGTAGGACACGGATAGGTCCTTGCTCCAGTGTTTTTTAACACATGCGTGGATTGGGTACTTGCCCATCACAAAGCCAGTCAGAAGACAGGACGTGTGTGCTGGGCAATCCCCAGGTCCTGTCCTCCCCTCTTACTGTGTTTTAACCAGCCCATACACCACTGACCGTGCTAATGTATGGCCCGGCCTGCACTATAGGTGCAGGGAATCTTTGAACGAACGAACTTGACCATGCTGTGAGTCGATGTCGCTGTGGAGTATCAACTGCCAATTATAGGATGACTGACCTTGATTTTGCTTATGATGCAGTTATCCTGGCAGAGTTGATGGAGATACTACTGAATGCCGTTGTGAAATTTACGAGTAATGAAAGCCATTTGGGAGTAACGGCCTTTTGGGCCAAGACCAAGGTCCAGGCACTTGGTGGTTTGTTGTATGAAACACTTCAGTCTGTCCATGCATGTGGTGTAAACGCAGAAGTCTTACAAAAATTCTCTTATCTTCGTTCTGTGGTCCATAATAATGGTAGGTCAGGTGATAAGATTTCTTGCCACATCAGTCGGGCCAATGGAGTTATAAATTCACTCCTAATGGGTATTAGGCGTTACTCATATTTATGTACAAGAGAAATAAATTTGCATCTAGAAAACACTGATGCTCCCTGTCTTACTCAAAGGCTGTGAGATGTGGACACTAAACAGTGACTTGAAATGGCAATTGACTCCTTTGGTACTAAGTGCATTTGCAGAATCATGGGAAATTGCTGGTAAAACTGGGTGCCTAACGACTGAATACTATGTGAGACTGAATCGAGGCCTAATGCCCACATATTATGTCATCGCCAGCTCTGGTTATATGGGCATGTGGCATGTTATCCTGAGGTTGATCTCGCACAAAGGGAAATCTCTGAGAGAGTTAATTTCGGGTGGAGGAGGCAAAGGGGAAGACCATGAAACATATGGCAAGAGCTGGTCAATCACTCCTGTCAAGAGATACTAAGAATAGGAAGAGTCACTGTCTGGAGAGGAGTCAGATGGTGAGTTAGGTTACACAACATGCAGCATTCGCCTCCACATGCTGCTGCTGCTGCTGCTGCTGCTGATGATGATGATGAAGATGATTATGACTACTGTAGGTGACTTGAACTAAGGAAGGTGACTTGGAAGAGGCTGGACTTCAGAGAGTCGGTGCTCTTTCACTTCCCATTACTCTACAGTATATACCCCGGTTGCCACACCTCTTATCCTCCACTGACCTATATGACAGCAGGACTATATCTCTTTCCAATCAGCTCCTAAAGGGGGCAGTCATGACAGGTCATTATACTATCATTGGCCACTGCATTCTATGGGGGGTGGTCCTTGTCATTTGGGTTCAGTTCCACTTTCTCCTTGTAATTCAAAATGGGCTCATCTCTGATTGGGCCTCATCCTAGCCAGGCCACAGCTGAGTAAATATTGTGATTTGTGAGTTTGTAATTCTGTGTGTGTGTGTGCGTGTGTGTGTGTATATATATATATATATATATATATATATATATATATATATATATATATATATATATATATATATATATATATCATATATATATATATATATATATATATATATATATATATATATATATATATATATATATATATTCAATGCAAAACACTAGTTGTTGATTTTCTGGCATGAATAATTCCTAAGGCACTGCTTCTTGCTGTCCAGAGTTTTAAACTTGCTAGCAGTGCATTAGGAACTTACGCCAGAATCTTGTATTTGACCCTCTGTTATCATGTTTTTATCTTTCTCTTGGAGGGAATAATCTTTGCATGTTTCTAGCCTTTGGTTCCTTCTTCCTTGCATTAAAAAAGGAAATCGACAAGTACTGTTTTTGAATTGCTACCAACAGCCTACCAATGACATTAACGTAGTGAAAGATAAAAATGAATATTGTTAAGAAGCAAGACTTGCTAGTTATGTGGCCGAGGTCTTTCGCGACTTTTCTCATACCGTAAGTTCTGGTACGAGTCAGAGTTGCCAGTTTGCTTGCTGTTTGTGAGAGTAGTTGTTTCGTAAGTTGTACAGTAATATTTGTGCTCTTTTTCTTTATAATGTTTATGTGATTGTTAAATTATGTACTTTAATTTAAGCCAGTATGCGAAATAATTTACAGTCTTATGTAATGTAGTAAAGCTTTGGCATGTTTTGGTTGTCTCTGAATTGGCAACTGTTGTTCTCATAGAATGTAGACGCTTCTAGTAAAATGCAAGCTTAAATAAAGATGGGGAGGGGCTAGGGCAGGTTTAGTCGGGTGTCAAGTCGGTTTGAGTGTAGTGCGGTCAGTTTTGGTCCAGTTTGAGTGTAGTGCAGTGTCAGTATAAGTGAAGATTGTATATTTTTGGTACTTGTGAAAACAGTTGCAAACAGTGACAGGGTCTTGAAGTTTGTATATCATTGGTACTTGAGAAAACAGTGAAGTGTCAAGCATTAAGTGTAATAACTGTGAAGTGTTGTTAAGCATTATGTGTAATAGCAGTTAGTAAACTGTGTGTATGGCTCCAGTGCTTGTGATTATAGTGAAGGTGGAAAGCATTAAATGAAATTATTTGGAAAATTATATCAGTGAACTTTAAGGAGCCAGTGTTTATTTTCGCCTCAGCTAATCTTGTCCACTGTGCACTGAAAGGCTGACCATAGGAAGAACAACTCACTGGGCAACGTCTTTCCTGTACTGAACTACTGCTGTTGGAGCCTATGTCAGTGTGGGGTGAGGACGTAACACTGGTGTCAGGAGTGAGGATTATTCAGGGCTGCAATGAGTCTAACCTTCAACATGGAAGCAGATGGTGTGCAGACAATGTCTCGTGCCGGGCAGGAGGAGGAAATTTCCCTGGCAATGATTGTGAAACTAATACAAGCACAAAGAGAAGAACAGCAGGAGTTGAGGAATGAAACAAAGAACAGTTACAGTGTCCAACTACGAGCACAGAATGGAGGACAAAAAATGCTCAAAGAAAAATTACAGGCACAGAAGAAATAAATCAAAGAACAATTGTAAGCACAGAATGAAGAACAGAAAGAATGATATGAACAGCTTCAGGAGGCATTACATGAGCAACAGAGGGAAGTACAACTGAGGGTGCAAGGACAGCTAGATGCATTCATGGGGGAAATGAAGGAAGAACAGCAACAGCTTAACCTGCGGCGTCCTGTCGACGTGAATTAACGTCCACACATTTTGTCACTGCCAATCCCGTTGACGTACATAAACGCGAATCAATTGGAAGGTCCCTAATTTGCACAATTTTCAATTTTCGTAAGTGATTTTTGGTACGTATACACGGGACACCTTCCTCTACAAGATGCCAGGCAGGGATAATGCCTTACCCAGCATGACCTCCCCCCCCCTGCATACCATTGTCTCAGCAATTCACCTGTTACCAGTGACCTGGCCAGTAAAGCCATATCATGCCACGGTACGAAATTCAGGGTCAGAGTGATTCCCCAGTTGATGACAATGTGGAGGACAAACTTTACATAGCATTAGAGGACGAAACAGTCAGAAATGATGATCAGGTAATGTCGCCAAAAAAGGTCAGGTATGTTGGTGTGTTTCAAGAGTGAAACAATGATTATATTGCCTATATTACTGTGTGAAAACCAATATTCTCTCATACTGCATATAAATTTGTACCAAATAAAATAAATAAATACCGTTTGTGAGTGGTGTGGAATGGTTATACTCCCATAGAACTCGTTTTCTTTGGAGCCAGCCTGATAGAAAACACAGTAAGGTGAGGAGGTACTGCTACCTGTATCGAGTATTTTAAACCTCAGGTGAGCGATTTCTCTATGATTTTTCGATGTTTCTCACCAAAAGCGGAGATTTGAGCCAAAAAAAAATTTTTCTAAAAATGGTCGGGATTAGGGGGAGTCAGTGGTGGAAAAGTGGTCGGGATGGGGCTGGTTAAGGAAGATGTATATGCTGAGCTACGGCAGCAGAAGTATGAGGTAAGCAGTAACGTGACTGAGTCCAAACAGCAGGTAGATGACCAGTTTAAGTCAATTAGTGAGGAAATAGTGACAGCATGTGGACAACCAACTGAAGATTAGTGAGGGAATAGTGATGGAGTGCAGACAGCATGTAGATAGTCAGTTGAAGTATGTAGTTGACCATGTGAAGATAATTAGTGAGAAAATTGAGGCTGTAGAAAAATATTGCACTGCTGAGCCTCAGGTTAGTGTACAGGGAGCATATGAAAGGAATGGGCAATGTATGGTAAAACTTGATGGATCCCAGACATCTAAAGGTAGCATTGAATAATCAGAATGTAGGAGATTTAAGTCTTGGCCTTAATTATGATGCTCCAGTTTTGGCCCCAAACCAGTGAAGTGCATGGCTATAATGGGGGTCCAGTTAAAAAGAAACCTCAGGAATTTGAAGGTAGAGTATCTTGGGAAGCTTACTGTGCATAGTTTGAGTTACTTGCAGATCACAATGGTTGGGATGATAGGCAGAAGGCAGTGCAGCTTGCTACTATCCTTAAGGGTGCTGCAAAGGAAATTCTGAGCCAGATGTCAGTCATGGAGAGGAACAGTTATCAAATCCCTAGTAGAAGTGCTGGAGAGCAGATATGGAACCATGTACCAGACTGAGGTTTAAAGAACAAGATTTCAGAGCTGTGTAAGGGCTCGAGGAGAATCCCTACAGCGGCTTGCTCGTGACCTGGAGAGTATGGCATACAGGGCATACCCTGTAGCAGCACCTAACCTGTTGGGCATTCTACTGAGGGACCAGTTCATCAATGATCTTGATAGAGCAGAGTTGAAAGTGCAAGTGAAGCAGGCACAACCAAGAAGCATGCAAGAAGCACTAGCCAGGGCCCTAGAATTTGAGTCCTATGTCAGGTCCAGTATATCCACCTTTCAGGGAGGTCGTTGTGCAGGATTCAAGGCAAGAAAGGGGCAGGTATGTGAAAAGGAAAAATTTGAAGGAAGTTGCTGGTACTGTGAAATGCCAGGACACAGAAAAGAGGACTGCTACAAGCAGAAGAGGGAACACGAGAAGACCAGAGGAGGCTGCTGGTTCTGCGGGAAGTCAGGGCACAAGAAGGAAGATTGTCACAAATGGAAGAAGGAGCAAGAACATAACAGTTTAAGGAAATCTTCAGCTGTAACAAAAGCCTGTTGGACATGTAGTGAGGTGGGACACTGCAGTTCCGAGTGTCCGAAGAAGAAAAAGGATGATAAGAAGAAGGTTGCAGAAGACCAGAAAGAAGCGGAAAACTAATGGAGGCTGGTGTGAAGGGGCAACCACCAGTCAGCTTTTCCCAAGCAGCCCCACTACTGAGAAAATGCAAGAGGATGGCAATCGACAGTGTGCAAATAGATGAAAGGATACCGGTACATGGAAAGAAGTGTTCCCTGGTGACTGATTCGGCCTCAGAGCACACTTTTGTGAGGCCTGATATGTTACATCATCAATATCTGCCTGAGTCATCAAATCAACTGTGTGATGTAATTGGGCACTGTGAGGAACTGAGGGGACCCCTGGATGTCTGGACTGAAGTGGCAGGGCAAGAGTCTACTCTACCAGTCTACAGTCGGCGCAAAGGAAATCTGGACCTAGTTAGAGCACTACCAAAACAACAACAAATCATCCCAGAAAACATTTATTTATGAACAAAAAATGTACTTCATTGCTTATCTTAGTACTTTGTCATTTCCCTCTTGACCTTGATCACCTCTTGCATTCTCCTTGGCATACTCTCTACTAGATTTGTGAAGTAATTGATATCCATCTCCAGACACCACACACGCTTGATAACCTCCTGGAGCTCGGGCACTGACGACACTTTGGCAGCCTTCACCTTGTTCTTGATCTCCTTTCAACCATTTTCAATAGAGTTCAAGTCGGGACTGTTGCCTGGCCATGGGAGAATGTGAATATTTTTACTCTGGAGCAACTTCTTCACTTTTTGAGCAGTGTGACAGGGGACTGAGTCATGCATGAAGATGGAGGTCCAGTGGATAACCATGTGATCAAACAGATGCCTCTTCAGAACCTCACAATATCGAGCAGCATTCATTGTGCGGTTTTTCAGTAAGAAATATATACCACCTCTGCCCATTTTGGCACTGAAACAAGCCCAAACCATCACTGAGTGACTGTGCTTTACGGTCTTGATGGTGTAGCACCTGTCATACCTGTTGGTCCCCTCGGACCTGTGTGCCTTCATTCGATGTGAGCTAACCATCTGAAATTTACTTTCATCTGGGAACATAACTTCACTCCAGTCTTGTACAGTCCAGTGCTGATGTTGTCTTGCAAATTCAAGTCGCTTCTTCCTCATCTTCTCTGTCAGGAGAGGCTTCAGTGCAGCAGTACGGCTGGGGATCTTCAGGTCTTTCTGAAGTCGATGCTGTATGATTCTTTCAGACACGTCTTTCAGCAATTCAGGGTACATATCTTTCAGTTGTCCAGCAGTTCAACGTGGGTCTTTTATCACAGCTTGCTTCAGTAACCTGTCTGTAGTTTGTGATGTGTTCCTTTTAGGTCCTAGCCTGTCTTATGTTAGGGAATTGTGTTTTATGGCAGGTGGCGGGCAGCAGCAAGAAGTGCCATAACGGTAGATTTTCCTCACCCAGTTTGAATACAAATATCCTTAATTTTTACATTTTCCTCTATCATAGTTAAAATTAGGGCTTTTTCTACATCAGTTAGTGGCTTGGGACCCATCTCCAATGATTCACTAAGGCTGAAGAGGGTGTGAAAAAGAGCGCTTTGAAATTAACAAGGGCTAGGAAAGACAAGAAAATCTGACATGCTCTCCCATCCAGAGTCAGGCAAGCACTGAGCTCATAAACTCGTAGCATGTGGTGGTAAGACTCCAAAGTTGCTAGAAACCACCAGAAAAAAAAATCCACCAACTATAGGAATTTTCCTACAATAATTCCTGGACCCTGCAAAATATATGGTGTTAATTAGAGGGTCCAGACTTCCGTTGTGCTGACTGTACGTGGCCGACATGGAGGATCCTTGCCTTATAGGTTTGGAGTACCTTATGTCCATGGGATGAGCTGGACATCTGCTCCATGAAGATGAAGGTTCAGGGAAGGTCGGTTCCCTTCACAGCAGTGAAACATACCAGTTCTGGAGGTGAGGTGAGGGTGCTTTGTACTACAGTGATACCCCCAAAATCAGAGCTGTTGCTCCAGTGTAAGGTGAGTGGTTCTTTTGACAGCTGCATAGGGGTAGTGCAGCCTGATGTATGGTACAAGACCAAGGCGGGATGATGGTGGGGAGAACGCTGGTGGAAACAGATGTAGATGAAGTGCCGGTTGTGATGGCCAATTTCTCAAGTGAGCCACAGAAGATCAACGAGGGAGAAATTCTGGGACTGTGCCAGGCTGTGGACCCAGAGTGGCATCGGAGGAAGGCCTGTAAAAGGAGCATAGTCAAGGAAGACGAGTAAATGCCGGGCCACCTACAAGACCTCTTCTCAAGGAGTTGTCAATGCCTGGATGGTTCACAAGTGCTAAAGTTGAGGCAGCTGCTGACGGAATATGCTGATGTCTTTTCCACGGGAAACCTAGACCTGGCATGCACTGATCTGGTGGAGCATAGTATAGACACTGGGGATCACCGCCCGATTAAACAGCCAGCACGGAGGATGGCGCCAGCCCAACGGCAAGAAATGGAGAAGGTGATGGAGAATCTCCATAGTCAAGGAGTAATAGAAAAGTCCAGTAGTCCTTGGGCATCAGCAATGGTTCTGGTGAGGAAAATGGATGGCTCAGTAAGGTGCTGTATAGACTATCGAGCCCTGAATGAAGTGACAATGAAGGATGCATACCCCTTGCCAAGAATTTATGACACCTTGGATGCTCTGTCATGTGTTAAGTGGTTCTCCACCCTAGACATGAAGGCAGGATACCACCAGGTCAAGGTTGCAGAGAAGGACAAAAAGAAGACAGCTTTTTCATACAGGTGGGGTTTATGGCAGTTTAAAGTGATGGCATTTGGCCTATGCAATGCCCCAGCTACTTTTGAACGCCTCATGGACCGCGTACTTGAAGGCCTGCACTGGCAGATGGCTCTGATCTATCTGGACGATGTAATTGTGTCTGGACGGGCTTTCGACCAAGAAATGGAGAGGTTGTCGGAGGTGTTGAACAGGATCCATGCATCGCACCTCAAGCTGAACCCCAAGAAATGAAAAGGATGTAAAGTACCTGGGACACATTGCAAGTGAAAGCAGCACCCGTACTGACCCAGAGAAGGTGGCAGCTGTGGAAAACTGGCCAGTCCCAACTTGTGTGAGGGAGATACGGAGTTTTCTTGGCTTGTGCATCTACTTCCAGCATCTGTCAAAGACTCTGCAATGATAGCTGCACCTCTTCACAAGCTGTTGGGGAAAAGGCAGGACAGCACAGACTCAGAAGCCAACAACGAACTCAAGCATGCATTGGCAAGCTCTCCTGTATTTTTAATTTTTTTTTTGAAAATGAATGGAGGAAGGAAAAACAAAGGAAAAAAAAAAGTCCATGTGCCTAAAGGCATCCTCCATTCATAAAATACTTATAACAATTGGATTTAAAATCGAGAGGATTAAATGTATGTGGGAGGGAACTCCCATGAAGTGAATTCCAGAGAGTTGTAGTTCTGGGGATAAATGAATTTTGATAAGCAGAGGTTCTGCATTGTGGGGGAGAGAGTGTGAGTTCATGGGCGCTCCCAGCTGCCCAGGTATTTCAGGAGAAAATGTGAAGGGGAGGCACAGCACAATTGAAGCCAGTTCGTTAGAGCACTTACGGTAAAAATATCGATAAAATAGTGCTAAAGAAGCAACATCTCTACGTACTGATAACGGAGGAAGGTCTTGCGTTATGGCAGGAATATTGATTAATCTAATGGCTTTATTTTGAATTTTGTCCTACTGCCTCAATGCAACCGCTTCACATCCACTCCACAGTGGTGAACAGTATTCGATCTGAGAACGCACATGACTTTTGTATATTGTGGCCATCTACTCGTCAGTGAAGAACTCACGAACTCTGTACATAAGTCCCAGTTTTTTAGAAGCATTTTTAGCAAGAGATTTAACATACGCTGTCCAGCTTAGGCTGGGGTTTAGAGTAACACCTAGGATATCAATTGTGGATATGGGAATACTAACATCATTTAAAATTATGTGTGAGTCAGAGGGATTCTTTCTATTTGAGAAATTAATGTATTTAGTTTTCTGAGCATTAAATGAGACCAGATTTGTTTGTCCCCATTGATTAATTTTAGAAAGGTCCTGGTTCAAAGAAATTGCTGTGTTTATTTGGGAATTTATAATATCAAATTGTGTAAAGGAGGTACTAAATGTGAAAGAACTATGAAGGGTCGAGTCATCACCATAAGAATGTATTGGATTGTGCATGACAGATAGGAGGTCATTTATATGAATGAGAAAAAGGGTTGGCGCCAAAACTGATCCCTGAGGTACGCCAGCATTTATGGAATGAAACTGAGAACAAATTCCATCTACCATGACCAGTATTTTTCTACTATGAAGTTAAGAAGAAATTATAGGAACCAGTGATGCAAGGCGATAATGTGACATCTTAGACAATAAGGCCTGGTGCCATACCCCGTCAAATGCTTTTGAAATATCAAGTGCTACTGTGTGTGTTTCACCATGTTGGTCTATTGTTTTGTTAATCTGATGGGTAAGAAGGCAGAGAATATCTACAGTTGAACGCTCCTGTCTAAATCCATACTGCTGATCATGGATTAATTTATTGATTTCTAGATGCTTGACTATGTGTTTGTTAATTAGTGTCTCAAAAACTTTACCGAGAACGGAAGTTATTGCAATTGGTCTATAGTTTGATGGATCAGAAGTTGCCCCCGTCTTAGGAACAGGATGAATATTTGCTTCTTTCCAAGGGGCTGGAAAAATTGAGGGACGGATGCATAAGAGGAAAAATTTTGCTAATACAGGAGCCAACACTGAGGCGGAATTTTTAAGTACTATTGAAGGAATTTCATCTGGACCAGTGGCTTTGTCTGCTGATAGATTCTGTAATACGGCTTGTACATGTCTGGTGTGAATCATGAAAGGAGGTATTTGTGGGGAATCAAAATCAAGTACAGGAATATTATTATTTTCAGAATTTAGGGTTGAATTTGTTGAAAAAATGTCAACAAGAAGGTTGGCTTTTCCACATGAGTCACTTACTAGATTTCCATTGGGGGACTATAACGGTGGAATAGAAGAGGTGGTAGTGAAGTTAGTTTTAAATGAATTAAGGGTTGACCAGAATATTTTGTTATCATTTGGATTGTTTAGTAGTTTGTTAGCTTGTCTATGTAGAAAGTTTGACTTAGAAAGATTGATAATAGTTTTGACACCAATTCTGATATTTTTATTAGTTAAAGGTGTCTTTGGTTTTGGTCCTTTTATAAGTGTTATAGGCTATTGTTTTATGTTCTGTTATTCTAGCACAATTGTGGTCAAACCATTTAGGAGAATTACATCTTTTTCTATAACTATGATTGGGAATGAATGTTTCCATGCTGACTTTAGTGAATTCCTGTATGTGACCCAATATGGAATTTGCATCATGGGAGAAAAAGGAGGTCCAAGGAACATCCAGGAGAAAATTTTGAAGTCCCTCCCAGTCTGCCCTGTTGTAGTGCCATTTAGTCATCACGACAGGTTCAGAGCAGGAGGGTGTGGTAGGTGTGAAACTGGTGGCTTGAATCAGACAATGATCCGAGGACCTGGGGGGGGACTTCACTTCGATATTATGATTATCTGAATTGGTTGTTAGAAACAAGTCCAATAGGTTGGGATTTTGAATGGAGTTGTCTGGTACACGGGTGGGTTGACTGACTAACTGGGTGAGTTTAAATGAGTCTGCAAATAGCTCACATTCAAGACCAGAGTCATCAGCTCTGGGTGAATAAGTGAGCCATTCGACATTATGGACATTAAAATCACCCAGAATAGTAATTTCTGATGCAGTATTAATGTTGAGGACACTTAGTTGTGAAGACAGAGAGTCAAATAAACTCGGCTCTGAAAGGGCATTAGGGGAACGATAAACACAACAGAAATACTTGATTTACCAAAAGAATTTAATTTGTATATGGAATAGTCGAAAAAAGGACAATTAAATTTAGTAATCTACTCCAGGGCAATTTCTGATTTAGCAAGGCAACATACGCCTCCTTTGGGTCTGAAATTTTGAATCAAGATATATCCAAGAAAATTAAATCTAGCTAAATCAGAGGTGGAGCTTACTTGTGTCTCAGTCAAAAATAGCAAATCAGGGGATTCAAACTGGAGGAAATTTTGAACAGAGTTGATGTTGGAGTGAAGTCCCCTAATATTGGAAAAGAAAATTTTACTGCACCGACGAGGAGATTTAGGATGCAGCAACACTGGAGGCGGCACAGTCGCTTGATGACGACCGGGAGGGCCCAGTGCAGACAACCCAGCCCTGCCGGTGGTGGTCAGCCGAGAAACCACCGCACTGATTTCCAGTATAGCAGCAGCCATTGTTCTTTTTTTTGGGGGGAGCACAGGGATGTGTTGTGCAATGAGTATGATATGTAATGACAAGATCAGTGTTTTTTGGAGAAACAATAACTGGTTTAAGGTAATGTAATATAATGTGGATGTGTATGTTGTGTAATGAAGGCAGCATGATGCCCTCCGGTGTGTGAGGCAGAAAGATGTGTAACCAGCTACTAAGGCCTAGGAGAGAAAATGGAATCCAGGCTATTCCTTGAGTCTCCCCTGACCTCGGCGGTAGTACTTCCCTGGGTGGGGCTACCTACCCCTACTACTCACGTAGTACCCAGACCAGAATCAGCCATTTATCTTGAATTGTGATGCTAATGACCATGGTACTGGTGGAGTCCTGTGTCACGAGTCGGCTCGTGATATCAACTTTGGTGGGAAACCGCGAACTCTAGTGGAATCCCAGTGTTTATCGTTCAGTTTAACCGCTACGTATTCACCCGGTCAGGAGTGTTTTCAGAACAATTTTTCATGTGTCATAAATGATCGTCTTTGTGCGAGACATTAGCACTTCCGCTGAATGATTTATTATGGGCGTGTTTCACGCATTCTAGCCGTTAGCAATGTGGCTGGACACTTGCCTCTTTCCCACGATTTGAAGTAAGTCAAGGTTTGTACGACGGTAAAGCAGGTTGGGCCCAGTGCGTAGCAGTGCCGCCGTTGTCCAGTTCCTGAATTTCCACTAGTGTGATTGGCGAGAGACTTAGCGTAACGACGCCCAGTCATACGCTTTGTCCACTTTTCTGATCAGTATTTTCTTTTCGTATTTTCTTAGGTTTAAGACTTAGCTTTTGAGTGAGCAAGTGAGTGCTATCTCCTTGTTTTGAATTCATTTTGAAATGTAACATAAATTCATTACTTTGTAATCAATAAATTTAACAGTTCTTCTTCCTGAGCTTAATGTAATGTAAACTCGTGTTTTATTTTCCATATTAAGCTTATTTCACTTATAGCTCCTAGTTTGCATAAACGCTTTCCTATTCATAACTGGTATTTAGGCCAGTCCTTTTGTATTAAGCTTAAATTCCGTTGTGCCATCTAGGAGTTAATGCACCAGCAAGAATCTATTATCATTAATAGCATTTGTTATTGATTGTCAGGGGTGAAGTCACTTTCTCCAAGGCTAACAGTACTAACAAACAGGAATTGTGAGGAATTAGTCTCTGCTGTGTACTGTTGAGAAAGTTTATAAATTCTCGTCCTTAGAGAATCGGCGAAGCAAGCCGGCATAAAGTAATCATTGCTTGATTTTCGCAAGACAATTCATTGTCCCTGCTCTCAATATTATTGAATAGTTATCCTTTAATATTATTATACACTTAAAAACCCCGTGACAACTGAAGACCTCATTCCAAGATATTAACTCCTAGCTCTAAAGCTATTCACGAGATAATACTCACTCCTTCATACTTAGGTATTTATCTTTAAAGTCTATAGGCACTACCTTACTGGTGATCATTGATTCATTTTTATTAATTTACATAATAGTTTTCACAGTCAGTTGTTTGTTAATTTTCTTTCTTTACCAGTTTAATTAGATAAAACTGGTCACCGCTAACCTGTGCCTATATTCTTTATTCTCGATTATTGACATCTTTCTCTGAAAAAATTGCAGTCAGTACTGAGTTGCTAGTTTACTTAGATTGAGTCAGCATCATGTCCACCAGCGTCTGTGTACAGGAAGCCAGATATATGGGTCTTACAGACCCAACTGAAATTAAGGACTCTGTCCTCTCTCGGTTTAATTACAAACAGCAATGCAAGAATGATGCTCGTGAAGAGCGTTGAATTCAGCTTGAGGAACGCGAAAAAGAGCGCAAATACGAGCGAGAACAGCGCGAGGAACGTGAGAGAGAAAGAGAACACGAGCGAAAACAACGCGAACTCGAGTTAGAACATGAGCGAGAACAACGAGAACACGAACGTGCCGAGCGAGAAGCACGCGAAAAACATGAAATTGAAATGCTGAAGCTCAAGCGAGATTCCTTGGCTTCAGAAACATCTAGTGCAGCTGGCCCAAGCTCCATGAACGCTATCCCTGCACATATTATGGCGACCCCACACATCAAGCTTCCCCCATACAAGGAAGGTGAGTGAATCGAGCCATACATAGCTCGTTTTGAAGATATGGCTCAACTGTACCAGCTGGATGATGCAGCTAAGCGGCTTCAGTTTCTTGCTTGTTTGAAGGCCCTACCCTCGATATTCTCCACAGAATTCGTGGAGACAATCTCACATATGAGATGATGAAGGACGCATTTGTCAAAGCATACAGCCTCACATTTGACGACGCCAAGAGTCAGTTCATGAGGGTGCATTTACAGGATAAAGAGACTGCCGTTCAGTTTCTTGATCGGCTTACTGCTTACTTAGATGAGTGGATGGAGAAAGATGAAACTCCTTCCACGTATGAGGGGATAATTGACCTTATGCTGCACACGCAGCTGGAAATGTCGTGGCCTACTGAACTTATGGCTCAGCTTAAGATCTGCCTGGTAAGAGATGCCAGCCAAATGGTGAAGAAGGCTGACGCATTCTTCACCGCATATGGGTATCAAACTCGCAAGCAGCATACCTGGAACAGGAAACCTGATAAATCTGGGAAACCGTCTCAGACTGAACCCCAGCAACAAGGCAGTTTTCAGAATAATGGCCAAGGTCCAAAACCGCCGAAGAAGGACCAGGGGCAAAACACTCAGAAACCTGAGTGGAAGCGGTACGATAAGCAGAACCCTAACTAGCAGCAGTACCGGTATTTCAAGCAGCAGCAGGGCAAGGACAAACCACGTAACCCTCAGTCAAGACAATTGACTTTAGTGTATCGGAGGCAGGATGCAAATGCAGCCCTTATGCCACAACAAGCGTACAGTGGTGCCAACCCCACCAGTACAGGTACTTCGCAGTTCACTAGTTCCCCAACGACAGTGAACCCTCCACCACAGGTGGTCAATGCTCCAGCTCCTCAGATGGTGAGCACGACCCCTCAGGTATCAAGTTCTCAGGGCACCACATTTGCTGCATCATTTGTTCCGCAGTCTCACCAATGACTGGCTGCTACCTCCTCAGACCCTTCCACCAGTAACACTGCCTTTCTTGTTCAGCCAGGGTTTGTGGGAAGTGTTTCTGTAAATGTCCTGAGAGATAATGGTTCCTCAGGTTGCTCTGTCAAGCAAAGTTTAGTTCGGCCCGACGAGTACACGGGTAAGCAGATCCATGTTAGACTTATTGATGGGTCAGTGAGATTGTTCCCTGAGGCACGTATTCAGATGGCATCTCCTTTCTACACTGGCCTGACAGCTGCTGTTGTCATGCCAGAACCTTTGTTCGACCTCATTATCGGCAACATACCGGACGTCAAAACCAGTTGCGCCGTAGATGTTGCTACTCAGACTTCAGCTGTTGCAGTAACACGAGCCATGGCCAAGGCTCCGAATCATGTTACCCCGTTGACCGTCGCAACGCCGCAAGATTTGATTTGTAGTCAAGACATTGTCCAAGAACAGTCTGACCCGACACTTGCCTCAGTGCGTAAGAAGCTGGAGGGTAAAGTGATTAAGTATTTATGAGGAGGTCAAGCCAGGTTCCTTTGCAAGTGAGGACGGCTGTACCGTGAGTCACGAACACCCCAGGGTGAGGTTCGACTGCAGTTCGTTGTTCCCGCAAAGTATCGCCAGGCAGTGTTCAAATTGGGTCATTGTTCAGTCATGGGAGGTCACATGGGTCAAAAGAAAACCTCTGACCACATCCATGCTGACTTTTTCTGGCCAGGAATGGGACAGGAAATAAAAAGGCTTGTGCGTTCCTGTGATGTGTGTCAGCGTACCACTGACCAGGGACATGTCCGTCCTGTGCCATTGAAACCAATGCCTGTAATCTCTGAACCGTTCAAGAGAGTAGCAGTTGACATTGTTGGGCCAATCTCTCCTAGGGCAAGTGATGGATCAAGGTATATCCTCACTATTGTTGATTTCAGCACATGGTGGCCTGAAGCTGTGGCCCTTAAGAGTATAGAGGCCATCACTGTTGCTGAGGCATTGATCGAAGTGTTCTGTCGCGTAGGTATCCCCAAAGAGGTCTTAAGCGACCAGGGTTCGCAGTTCACCTCTGCAATGATGAATGAAGCATTCAGATTGTTGTCCATACGAGGCCTGCGAATTACGCCTTATCATCCCATGTGTAACGGGCTATGTGAGAGGTTCAATGGGACTCTCAAGAAGATGTTAAAGTGCATGGCCGCCGAACAGCCAAAGGAATGGCCGAGGTTCATTGCTCCTCTTCTGTTTGCTTATCAAGAAGCCCCACAGCACTCCTTGAAGTTCTCACTCTTTGAACTGGTGTAAGGAAGGTCGGTTCGTGGACCACTTCAAGTCTTTCGCGAGTTATGGGACAATGAAGAACCCGACCCTGAAGTCAAGACCACCTACACCTACGTCCTTGACCTAGCTGACCGCCTCCAGTCGACGTGCGAGTTAGCTAAGGAAGAATTGATCAAGGTGCGTGAAGTTCAGAAAGCCTATTATGATAAGAAGGCAAAACTTCGGAAGTTTAGTCCAGATGATAAGTGCTTGGTGTTACTCCCCACTGCCCAGAACAAGTTGTTAGAGCAGTGGAAGGGTCCATTTGACGTAGTAGAGCACATTTCAGACCTCAGCTACATAATTCAGATGGGGAATCTTTGCAAAAGGTTCCACATTAACATGTTGAAGGCTTATCATGAGTCAAACCCCGAGGAGACTGGCCTATGAGTAGCTGATGATAGTGAACAGCCACTGGAAGAAACCGGGGCAGCCGCGATGATCCCAGCTGATGACCATGATGACGAGCCCTTAACCGCTCATTCCTGTCAGGAAGAGACTGTCGGAGATGTTTTACTTAACGCTGACTTAGCATTAGGTGATCAAAATGCCATAAGGTCACTGCTCTGTCAGTATGCTGATGTCTTCTCTGACCAACCTAGACTTGCAAAGGTTGATTGTCACAAGACTGAGTTGACCAGCGATACTCCCGTAAAGGTTAAGCCATATCCAATTCCCATGCGACTACTGAGCGCAGTAGACAATGACATTGCTGACATGGAGATTCCAGTTATTATTGAAAAGTCCTCATCTTACTGCAGTCCAGTGGTTGTAGAAAGATGGTGGAGTCAGGATTTGTGGCGACTATAGGATGCTCAGTGCAATCATCAAAGTGGATGCTGAGCCGATGGGTGACCACATTGGCATCTTCTCCAAGCTGGCAGGGTCACGATATTTCACGAAGCTCGATTTGGCAAAGGGATTCTTCCAGATTCCCCTTCACCCCAAGAGCCGTCAGTTCACTGCCTTTGCTACTCCTAGGGGGTTGTATCAGTATAAAGTCCCCCCATTTGAACTTACCAATTCCCCAGCAGTATTCAATCATGCCATGAGACAAGTGCTCCATGATATCGTAGGAGTAGAGATGTTCGTTGATGATGTCCTCGTTCATTCTGCCACGTTGGAGGAGCACCTCAGACTCTTGGAAATTGTCTTCAGTAGACTCCAGAGTTTCAACACGACTGTGAAACCTAGCAAATGTAAGACTGCTCACAGTGAGGTGGAGTTCCTCAGACATATTGTTGGCAACAATCACTGCAGGTGTCAGAGTGACAAGATCAGGAAGGTTAGAGAAGCCCCGAGACCCGTGACCAAGAAACAGGTTAGGGCATTCCTTGGCCTAGTGGGGTATTATAGGAGTTTTATCCCCAGCTTTGCTCTCATTGCCCAACCGTTGTACGAGGTGCTACAGAAATATGCTCCAAACACCATTGAATGGGGAGAAGTGCAAGAGAGATCTTTTGCCGCCCTTAAGAACATGTTGTGCAAGGAGCCTATCTTGCAGTTGCCTGATTCCAACAAACCTTTCATACTGCGCACTGATGCTTCACAAGATGGAGTAGGTGCCGTATTGATGCAGGAATCGGAAGGTGGAATATTCCTAGTGGCATACCACATCTGTAAGCTAAAACTCGCTGAGAGGAATTACAGTACTGTTGAGAAGGAACTCTTGGCCGTGGTTGATGGTGTTAAAAAATATTATTATTATTTATATGGGGCACCATTCACTCTGGAAACTGATCATATGCCATTCACTAGTCTCAGCACGACCAAGTCGGCTAATGCAAGATTGACACGCTGGACACTGTATTTACAGCAGTTTAACCTTGTTGTGAGATACATCAAGGGAAGTGATAATGTAGGTGCAGACCTGATGTCTCGCCTGCTAACTGCTGACTAACATGGGCAACTGTTGTATGCTGGGTTCTGTAAGATAGGCGTCCTCAGAGATTTGAGTAATCCAAGGACCAGCCTGGTTCCCAGTTAAAAGTGCACCAGTAATTGCTGACGACTTGCCTGTTGGTCCCACAGGACATGTTACGTCCAGGACTTGTATATACATGTATACCATAAGTTAAGGGGGAAGTTTGAGAACCCTGCAGAGACAGTCCGAGGCTGTTTACGACTTACCTTGTGGAATGTCTCGAGCTGTGGGCCTCTCTGAGCATTCCCAGAGAATGCACAATATCCACACGAGTGTTCACACCCATGGTGGGTGTTAAAACTTGACCTGCCTGAGATTGTGTAGCGATTCTCAGTTTCCTGTCATTAACCTTAAGTGTAGAGTTAGGTTAACCAGTAAACTGCCCATTCTAAGAGATTTGAGCAATTCAAGAACTGGCACGTTTCCTGGTTAATAATGTTAGGTTAACTAATAAACTGCCCGTTCTAAGAGATTTGACCAATTCAAGAACTGGCACGTTTCCTTGTTAATAAGCGTTAACCAGTAAACTATAAGGGTCCTGAGCGATTTGTGAATTCTAAGACTACGTTTCCTGGTTAATAATGAAATAAGTACTGATTGCTAGGCAGAGAGAGAGAAATGACACTTTTGATCTCCATCTTGATTCCTTTCGCAGGTGCAGTTGGCGGGTGCAGCATTGCCGTGCAGATCAGCTGGTCGTCCCTCTCACATGCTGACGCCCTTTCTCTCCTGCCTCGTCATCATTATTTACTATAAATTTGCATTATGTAATTTTACACATAGGTACAGTTACACCACAACTGTCACACCTACACCATGTATTACATAAATCACGCTACATAACAATTAGTTGTTAATGTAAATGTAGCGAATTTTCCACTCAGTTTGACCTGAGTACAGGATTTTTCACTGTCGTCACGGAGTTTTTCCCTCAAGCTTGCTTCTGTTAACGTAAATACGAGTTTTTTTCGCTCTCTGGCGACTATGACTTTCTCCTGTAGCAGGATAGCACACACACCACAGTGTGAATCTTGTGTGATTGATGTATGTATATTGAAATTTTTTTTCCTGAGAAAAAATTTCACTTTTGATGGGGCGTAATGTCACGAGTTGGCTCGTGACATCGACTTTGGTGGGAAACCGCGAACTCTAGTGGAATCCCAGTGTTTATTGTTCAGTTTAACCGCTACGTATTCACCCGGTCGGGAGTGTTTTCAGAACAATTTTTCACTGTGTAATAAATGATCATCTTGGTGCAAGACATTAGCACTTCCACTGAGCGATTTATTATGGGCGTGTTTTGCTCATTCTAGCCATTAGCAATGCGGCTGGACACTTGCCTCTTTCCCACGATTTGATGTAAGTCAAGGTTTGTACGCCGGTAAAGCAGGTTGGGCCCAGTGCGTAGTAGTGCCGCCGTTGTCCAGTTCCTGAATTTCCACCTAGTGTGATTGGCGAGAGACTTAGTGTGTGCAGTGTCCTTCCAGTAACGACGCCCAGTCATATGCTTTGTCCACTTTTCTGATCAGTATTTTCTTTTCGTATTTTCTTAGGTTTAAGAGTTAGCTTTTGAGTGAGCGAGTGAGTGCGATCTCCTCATTTTGAATTCATTTTGAAATGTAACGTAAATTCATTTCTTTTTAATCAATATATTTAACAGTTCTTTTTCTTGAGCTTAATGTAATGTAAACTCGTGTTTTATTTTCCATATTAAGCTTTATTTCACTTATAGCTCCTAGTTTGCATAAACGCTTTGCTGTTCATAACTGGTATTTAGGCCAGTCCTTAAAATCCGTTGTGCCATCTAGGAGTTAATGCACCAGCAAGAATCTGTTATCATTAATAGCATTAGTTATTGATTGTCAGGGGTGAAGTCACTTTCTCCAGAGGCTAACAGTACTAACAAACAGCAATTGTGAGGAATTAGTCTCCGCTGTGTACTGTTGAGAAAGTTTATAAATTCTCGTCCTCAGAGAATCGGCGAAGCAAACCGGCATAAAGTAATCATTGCTTGATTTTCACAAGACAATTCATTGTCCCTGCTCTCAGTATTATTGAATAATTATCCTTTAATATTGCATACACCTTAAAACCCCCGAGACATCCTGTCACAGAAGAAGGATGACAAGGAGTATGTGGTTGCGTATTACTGCAAGAACCTCCGCCCACTGGAGCAGAACTACAATGCTTTGTGACCTGTAAGGAGCTCTTGGCAGTGATGAAGAGCCTTGCTTTCATCCATCCCTACCTGTATATAGAATGGACTATGCGGCACTCAAGTGGCTGAAATCGCTAAAGAATCCAGAAGGACAACTGGCACGCTGGCTCGGGAAGCTAGAGCAGCACAATTATAAGGTATAACACCATCCTGGGCAGGTACATGGCAATGCTGAAAGCCAGAGTCGTCGGCCTTGTAATCTGGAGTGCCAGCAGTGTAGTAAAAAGGGAGATCATGGTAAGAAATGCAGCCTTACTGCAATGACAGGGCCAGCGTCAGATGAAGACTGAAGAGGATGCAGATTTACAACCAGTGCTACGGTGGCAGCAGCCGAGTACAGTGTGACCATCTTGGGAAGAAGTTTCCAGGTTAAGCCCGGTGACCATGAGCTACTGGAGTCAGTGGGACCCTCTTCGTTTGAACAGTGGGCTACTGGAGCATCAGTGGGAGACACCTGATGGCCTCAGCAAATATTGGCAACTGGTGGTTCTGAAGAAGATGAGGTCCAAGATCTTGGATGAGTCCAATAACCAGATCGCTAGTAGACACATGGGAGTGAAAAAAACTCTAAGCCAGCTGCGACAGAGGTTCTACTGGATTGGCTTTCGTCAGGATGTTGAAGAGTGGTGTCAGGCCTGTGGTGTGTGCTGTGCCAAGAAGGGACGCAAGAAACGTGGTTGTGCCCCTCTCCAGCTGTACCAAGTAGTTGCACTGATGGAAAGAGTCGTGGTGGACATTGCTTGAGCTTTCCCAGTCACCGAGATAGGAATCCGGTATATATGTGTAGCCATGGACTACTTCACAAATTCGCCAGAAGCCTGTGTTATCCCTGATCAAGAGGCTGCAACTGTTGCGCAGGTGTTGGTTGATCAGTTTTTCTGTCGTTATGGGATGCCACAAGAACTACATTCAAACCAGGGTAGAAACTTCGAGTCTGCTGTGTATTGTGAGTCCTGCAAGTTACTGGGGATCAAGAAGACCAGGACGACCCCCCTAAGGCCACAGTCAGAGTGGATGGTGGAGAAAATCAACTGGACCCTGGGACAAGAACTAGCCAAGTACTGCATTGCTGGACAAACAGAACGGGACCAGAAGTTACCTGCATTGCTGACAGCATATCGGTCTGCATCCCATGAGTCTACCGGTTACACCCCTGCAAAACTGATGTTGGGCCACGAGTCACACCTACCTGTTGACTTGTTAATGGGAAGACCACCTGGTGAAGAGCTGCCTACAGACACCACCGGCTATGCATAGCACCTTCAGGAAAGACTGGCTGAGGTACATCATCAAGCATGAGGAGCCCTCAAGTTTTCAGGAGAAGTGATGAAGTGCAAGTATGATGCCTCAAGGATGGTGACCAAGTTTGGTTATACAATCCAAAAGAAGGGACAGTCTCCGAAGCTGCATGGCCCATGTGACGGGCCTTACACTGTGTTGGACTGCCTATCAGACATAACGTATCGGATGCGGGGAGGCAGGAAATCTCGCCCAAAGGTGGTACAAGTGAACCATCTGTGACAGTGCCATAGGCCAAGACAGTACAGCTTGGACATCTCTGAGGAATTGTGAGCACCCGCAGCTGAGGATATTGAGGAGGACCAAGGAGATGAAGTGCAGAAGGATTGTGACAGTTCCTCAAGAGAAGACGCGAATCAAGAAGAGGACGAAGACCTTCCAGGAGGGGTGGACTGTTTGGAGGAGCAAGGACGTCGTCGGAAGTGGCACAGAAGAAGACCTGATAAGTTGAAGAATTATTTTGTGAATAGTTAGATGTTTCATTAGGATTAAGGTTTATGTCAGCATATATTGTATAGTTTTGTCGGGACGACAAAGAACTAGGGAGGGGGTAGTGTTAAGAAGCGAGATTTGCCAGTTAGGTAGCTGAGATCTTTCTCGACGTTTCTTGTACCATAAGTTCCGGTACGAGTCAGAGTTTCCAGTTTGCCTGCTGTTTGTGACCGTAGTTGTTTCGTAAGTTGTCCAGTAATTTTTTTGCTCTTTTTCTTTGTAATGTTTATGTGATTGTTAAATTATGCAATTTAATTTGTCAGTATGCTAAATAATTTACAGTGTTATGTAATGTAGGAAAGCTTTGGCATGTTTTGGTTGTCTCTGAATTGGCAACTGTTGTTCTCGTAGAATGTAGACGTTTCTAGTAAAATGCAAGCCTGTAAAGATGGGGAGAGGCTAGGGTAGGTTTAGTCGGGTGTCAAGTCAGTTTGAGTGAAGTGCAGTCAGTTTTGGTTCAGTTTGAGTGTAGTGCAGTGTCACTGTCAGTGAAGATTGTATATTTCTGGTACTTGTGAAAACAGTGGCAAACAGTGACGGGTTGTTGAAGTTTGTATATCATTGGTACTTGAGAAAGCAGTGAAGCGTCAAGCATTAAGTGTAATAACTGTGAAGTGTTGATAAGCATTAAGTGTAATAAAAGTTAGTAAAGTGTGTATAGCTCCAGTGCTTGTGAGAACAGTGATGGAAAGCTTTAAGTAGAATTATTTGGAAAATAAAGACAGTGAACTTTAAGGAGCCAGTGTTTATTTTCGCCTCAGCTGATCTTGTCCGCTGTACACAGAAAGGCTGACCATAGGAAGAACAACTCACTGGGCAACGTCCTTCCTGTACTGAACTATTGTTGTTGGAGCCTGTGGGAGTGTGGGGTGAGGACGTAACAATATAAACAACGAAGATTGATATACAATGTTTACTGGAAGCAGCATATGAACCTTGACTGCATCATTAGTTTGCCATGTAAAGAACTGGATCATGATACTCTGTGTGCCTTGCGTTATGGTGTAACATTTTCGAATGAAAGGAAGATAAACTCAGTGCAAGTCGATAGGTCCATATTTCAAATGGAAACTCAGTCGAGTGAAGACAGTGAAATGATATGTGGTGTATAATATGGAGCAGTTTTCAAGACACTAGCAACTCCATTCCTAGGAGATTTCTGAAAACCTTACAACAGTTAAAGAGAATTACTCTCTGCATAAAGCTACAGCTCATAAAAGTAACATCCATCCATCCATTATCCAATCCTACATTGCCCCATGAGGAGCGTAGGAGCCCGGGGCTAGGCAGTTGGTCCCGACATTTAAGATGAGAGTGACCAGCCTCACTTACCCTTAGTGGCATTACATGAGCAATCAACCCCAACCAACCCTTGGATATAAACCTTCACCGGCTCAATTCGACTGGAGCACAATAATTACCCACTAAACCACCAGCCGCCAAAATTTGGTTATATGGTAACCACCCAGCATAGTAAATGGTTTCCTGGCGTACAGGAAACCATTTGGCTTGTCACTCAGTGTAGAGTCACCCACAGGCATAAGGAAGAGGAAAGAATGAAGGAAAGAAAGGCAGAAGAAGGAGTGTAAAGTCATCCGTAGGCAGAAGGACAAGGACAGAATGAAGGAAAGAAAGACAGAAGAGGATTGAAGGAAAGAAGGATGGAGGAGAGGAAAGGGCAGACAGCCGACAGCAGCACTACATCGAGTGAGTGGATGGTGAGCGCCCCCATCTGCCACAAATAAAAGTAACACCTTAGTAATTATGAACAAATGTGATTACAAGGAAAAAGTGTGTGAACTACAAGATACCAATACATAGAAGGGAGGACCCTCAAATTCCAGGAATCGTTAACAAAAAAAATCATTACGAAACTTACAGCAAATCCATTTTAATTCCATTTAAAGTAGCTCCTTGAAAACGCTATATACTTATCCCAGCGCTTTTCCCATCACCTGGTTGAGAGACTCCTTTTTTTTTTTTTTTTTTTTTTTCTGGATATCGTCTGATCTGTCAAGTCTTCTGCCATTCACTCCTGACTTAATCTTGGGGAACAAGAACAAATCACAGGGCCAAGATCTGCCTTGTGTCTGCTTGGGCAATACTGCGCACTGCAGATCAAGTGAGAAAAAGCTCAGCCAAGTAGACACAGATCAGGTGACCAACCAAAACATTCAAGATGGCAGAGGATGCTGCTCAGCACTGATTGAAGAAGTTTATTTGATAAAGTTTTTCTGCTCAAGTGTGAATAAAACTCCAATTTAACACAATAAGAATCATATTTATAAATGTGATGTTGATGATTATGGGAGGCTTTATACTTCATCCCAGCTTAGGGATAGGCGCTTCATCAATAACATGTTCACAACAGGTTTACAAACCTATAAACTAGTCACTATAATCAAAGAATCTTTAATGTTTCATTACTTAACCCTCTCACAATAACTTTGTAGATTCTTGTAGTGATGTTTTGTAGATCAGTTATACATATATTAGACTTGTGGACGAGCGGTTGTTATACGTGAGTAGTTTTGTAAGTAGATAATCTTAATTCCCATTGTCATGCAATGACAGGAGAGGTAAAGATGAGTATGGGACTATTTTTATTTGTCTTGGAAATATTAACAAAGTCTCTCACACACAAGTGAAGTATAGAGTCCCGCGAGCTACCTCCCTGCCTCGCTCTCTCTCTTTCTCTCTTCCACCCTCTCGCCCATGTTGCTAGGCTACTTCTCCCTACTACCTGTCGGTTCTATGGCCTGTCTCCTTCTGAGCTCTCCTTTCTAAATTTTGGTGTAGCGGGGGTCGTGTCACGTGTGTTACACTGTTGTTGAAATGTTCTAGAAGCCTGTGTGTGAGTATGTGTGTATGTATGTGTATGGTCATGAGCATTGTTCAAGTGCCTATATCGCTGACATACTACCTATCTCATCCCCTGACTTGCTGCTTCCGGTGTATTGTCAACATTTCTTCCCTTAAAGTTGCAAGCTCATCTCCCGTTCCCAGGCTTGCCTGGTGCTCTGTCTATCTATCTATCTATCATGTTTTCTATAATGAATTGTATTTATAATATGGAGTCCTGACATTGCTCGGTCACGCGCTGGAGGTCCTCTGACAGTAATTATCATTGACATATGCTAATCTATTAGTACATAATATTGATTATAATATTGTATAGACATAATATTCATGATAATATTGTACTGATCCAGTAATATTACATTTTAAACAAGTTGTATACATAATTGAACAAAATTAATGCAATGGTTGTTGTATGACATTTTGTAAGATGTGTATGTATAATAGACATATGCATATAATTGTGCAATGGTAATACTGCTAGGTTATTACATTACATATTGAGTTATCCCTTTAGTAATGTCTAATATTTCACCTAACTTGTGTGATGATTCTGGTAATACAGAATTGTAGTAACATTGTATGAATTTACATAATATTGTAGTAACATTGTGGTAATACATAATTGTAACATTGTATGAATTGTTACATAATTGTTACATTGTAGTAAATTGTAGTAATACATAATCGTAACATTGTATGAATTGTTACATAATACTGTAGAAACATTGTAGTAATACATAATTGTAACATTGTATGAATTGTTACATAATATTGTGGTAATGCATAATTGTGTTGGCCTTATAATTGTAGTTACATTTTGTTAATGCACCTGTTACATAACTGTGTTGGTCTTATAATTGTAGTTACATTTTGTTAATGCAACTGTTACATGTTTGTGTTGGCCTTATAATTGTAGTTACATATTGTTAATGCAACTGTTACATAACTGTGTTGGCCTTATAATTGTAGTTAAAGTTACATAAAAGTTACATCTTGTTATTGCAACTGTTACATAATTGTTACATATTATTTTTAGTTACATATCGTTTGTAGTTACATAATTGTAATAATTGCAGTCCTGACATTGAATCCGGTCATGCTGCGGTCGGTGATAGTGATGATGTGCCATGCCACTAGCTTGTGGAGACAACAATTTGCTTTTTTGTTTGTAGTTTATGTGGTATTTTGGCATTTGTAGTAACACTTACACCTACTTTCAATTGTTTGTTATGTGATCATTCTCTATTTCTTTCATTTTTTGTATATATTGATTTTCAATAGTTTGTTTTGGCTACGCTTTTTCGGTGTTGTTCGAGGTTGCATAATTGCTGGCTAATTTTCTGGGGACCCTTTTTTAATGTTTAGTTTATATTGCACAGATATTACTGAAAATGATATTATATAGCCCCATATTTTGTTATTTTATATAAAAAAATATATATATACAGTATTAACTATATACACTATATAGAGTATTAAACTATATACACTGACTTGTTGTTCACTTGTACTTATCGTGGGCAATATATGTGTCAGCATTGTGTGGAAATCTTTGTCTTCACGACTGTGTGGCAGATGTTCATTCTTGCTAACGTCATTTGTGTCGGCCTTTATTTTATTTTTTTTCTGGTTATCCTTGTAACTTAATTTATCTGTTTCCACTATGTTGCTTTAATTAATAAATGTTTAATACAGTTCTTTTGATCGCTCACTGAGAAACTGTGATAGTATATTTTTTTTATTACTTTGTGGATGTAATAATGTGTAGCTGTATGTATGAAACACGTATTTTATGTAGGTATAAATGGTAACACTCGTTGGTAGTAGAGAAATGCTATAATAAATGAATGAATATATACAGTGTAGAATATTTATTGTTGGTGCAAGTATTTAATGATTGAATTATGAAGATAACTGAAGTAGGTATATGTATTTAAGTTGTAATTATACAGCTCGATTTATATGTTTGTGCAGAAGTTTTTTGTCTATCACTGTGTATTGTATAAATGAAGTATATGTAACTCACTAGTTTTTACCGTGGTGGGAATGGTGTGAGTGGTGTTGCACGTGGTGATAGCGTTGTTCTTCACGGGTTGATTGACGTGTTGTGGGGTGTCAGACACACGTTGATACGTATGGTGACGTCGACTTCCCACACTGGTAGCTGTGGTGAGTAAATGAGTAGCGTTGAGTAACTTCAGTGAAGATGAGTAAGATGAGTTGTGAATATGGACTTGGTATTTGCTTCGTCGTCTTGACCTTGAACTCCTGCGTCAGCGGTGGAGGTTGGGTGGAGTAGGAGAGAGAGGAGGGTGAGGTCAGGTAGTTGTGAGTTGTGGGTCGTCTCTCACTCTTCGTTTGCTTGTTTTGGTTTTCTTTCTCGATGTATTCTCTGTCCTTTTCTCTTGTGATTTACTCGTTGTGGGATGAAGACTGCCGCTACTTGTAGGTGCATGTAGAAGATTATACAGACTACTCGTAGAGTTGTTACGTGTAGTTGATTGTAGATGGTTGTAGTTCGTTGGTTCATCGTGGAAATTGCAAGATTGTTTGTATCAGTACTTTGTTAAACTACTGGCAAGGCGTCCTGTGACCTCTTCACCTCTAAATCAGCGTGATGATCGGGGAGATGGAGGGGGGGTTGGAGAGAATACTGTCAGGAGCTGGTTGTGAGTTGTTGGTTGTAAGAGGTATTTTTTTCCAATCTTGATAATGCAGAATCAACTGTACACTCGTAGACTCGTAGGGTCGTAGACTTGTAGACTCGTTGGCTCGTAGGCTTGTAGAATCGCAGACTTGTAGGCTTGTAGACTTGCAGACTCGTAGGTTTGTAGGCTCGTAGGCTTGTAGACTTGTAGGCTTGTAGACTTGTTGGTTTGTAGGCTTGTAGACTCATAGGCTCGTAGCTTGTATTTTGTAGGAATTCACTGTAGAACTGAAGCTAATCTTGTAGAGTCTCACCTGCTTTTGTAGAAATTCACTGTAGATTCGTTCGTACGCTTGCTGCCGCCATATCTCACAATAACTTTGTAAGTGCTTGTAGAGAAGTTTTGTAGATCAGTTATACATATGTTAGACTTGTGGATGAGCGGTTGTTATATGTGAGTATTTTTATAAGTAGATAATCTTAATTCCCATTGTCATGCAATGACAGGAGAGGTAAAGATGAATATGGGACTATTTTTATTTGTCTTGGAAATATTAACAAAGTCTCTCACACACAAGTGAAGTATAGAGTCCCGCGAGCTACCTCCCAGTCTCGTTCTCTCTCTCTCTCTCTCTCTTCCACCCTCGCACCCATGTTGCTAGGCTACGTCTCCCTACTACCTGTCGGTTCTATGGCCTGTCTCCTTCTGAGCTCTGCTTCCTAAATTCTGATGTAGCAGGGGTCGTGTCACGTGTGTTACACTTTTGTTGAAATGTTCTAGAAGCCTGTGTGTGAGTATGTGGTAGTGTGTCAGCGATATAGGCACATGAGCGTTGTTCGTGTGCCTATATCGCTGACACACTACCTATCTCATCCCCTGACTTGCTGCTTCCGGTGTATTGTCAACATTTCTTCCCTTAAAGTTGCAAGCTCATCTCCCGTTCCAAGGCTTGCCTGGTGCTCTGTCTATCTATCTATCATGTTTTCTATAATGAATTGTATTTATAATATGGAGTCCTGATAACCCAATGAACTTGGTGAAGTTCAACCTCCTCATAGGCGAGAAAAAAGTCCGCAATTGGAGAGCTTGTATGGAGTTGAAGTGGTTGCCATATTCTTGGTTTACAAACAGGAGAGTGTGCCGACCGATCCACCTCATTCTTTCGCTCGTCGAGCAATTCTGTCTACCAGTAAAACGCGCTGTGGCACCCCTGGTGCTTGGCCAAGTAGACACAAGGCTGGTGAGTACGGGGATACAAAGCAACAATGACTTGGTTTTCGGGCCAAAAGTTGCTGAACTTACTACATGGTGTGTGATGGGGAATTGTCGTGATGGAAGAACCATTTGGTGCGTCACTTCTCTGAACGTTTGCACCTGATACTTTGCTGTAGATGCCACAGCATTGTAATGTAAAACTGCAGATTCACAGTCAGTTCACAGGGAATAAATTTTTTATGGAAACTCTCAAAAAAAAAAAAATAAATAAAAATCAGCATTGTCTTCATGCTGGAATTGACCAGAGGTGCTGTTGATGTCTTCCGGTGATTGGATTGCTGCCTGATTTCGGGGTCATACCCATTAACTCAGGTCTTGTCACCTGCAATTGTATATGGAAGAAATTCTGGGTCATTTCTCAACTGTTCCTTTAAGTCCCAGCACAGGTTCACACGATCTGCTTTTTGATCTTCCGTAAGAAGAAGGGGGATTAATTTTGCCGAGACTTGGTGCATACCTAGATCTTGTGTTAAAACTCATTGGATTGAACTCCAAGAAACGCCTGAGATTGCCACTAGTTCGTTGATAATGTGATGATTTTCCAGGACTGCCTGTCGAATTTTCTCAAAGATTTCATCTGTTCAAGAGGTTGAAGGATGGACAGGAAGTGGAGTCCTTGTCATGTTGCCTTCTTAACCCACCGCGTCCCGTTAACGTATGGGTACGCTACAATATTTTCTTAGTCTGAGTCCCGTCAACATACCTATATTTTTTGCAATTGCAAGGTCTGTCATTTGCACATTTTTCAAGTTTTGCACGTTAATTTTGGATAGCATACGCGGGAGACCTTCTTCTACCCGTCGCCAGGTGGTGACATTGCCTTAACCAGCATGACCCTCCCCATGCCATTGTTTTGGCATCATCTGTAAGCATTGACCTGGCCAGTATAGACACGTGGAGCCACAATATGAAATTCAAGGTGAGAGTGATTCCCCAATCGATGACGATGTGGAGGACAAAGATTACGTGGCATCCAGAGGAAGAAACGAGCGAAATGATGAGGAAGTAATGTTGCCATGGAAAGTGCGGTATGTTGATGTGTTCAGTGAGTGAAACAATGCTTATATCACCTTCATTATTGTGTGAAAACGAATATATTCTTGTACATATAAATTCGTACCAAATAAACAAATATCTTCCTCTTCTGAGTGGTTTACAATAGTTGCCACTATCATAAAAAACGCGACACCCACAGCACGGCTTCAGAGAACATGGTACCAGGTGTTTAAAAGGTCACCTGTATAGCCCATTTCTAAGCTCAGGTGAGCATTTTTTCTGTGATTTGCCATTGTTTCTCACAAAAAGCGGAGGTTTCAGCCAAAAAGAAAAAAAAAAAAAAATTGTGGTGACAGCTCTGCCAGGATGCGGCAGGTTAAAATACCCATACCGTTCATAGATGTGTGTGTGTGTGTGTGTGTGTGTGTGTGTGTGTGTGTGTGTGTATGTGTGTGTGTGTTTCATAGCCTGCCTCTTGAAAGCTTGCTCAAGCACTGTCACTGCATCAGACACTGTTTTCCAAAGGAAAAAAATAATAATACACACTTATTCTCATTCAAATCCATCGTAGTGCTTTGAGGACGAAAATCACAGAAGTCACGAAGTCACATGCACGGGCCAAGAAAAAATGCCAGAAATCAGGACTTCACTGTCTCAGTGCAATGCCAAGTGGCAGAATGATTCATCAGACTGCACACAAGTGATGTCTTCTGGCACGCAAAGAAACTATTTCATTTTCCTGTGCTGTCAATCTATTCGGGGAATTTGGGGGTCATCCCTCGTACAGTGAAGTAAAAAATGGCCCCCGTGAACATCAGGGTGATAATTCTATGGAGAAGTAAAAGAATTTGTTGAAAGGTAGAAAGGATCTGATCAAACAGTTTTCAATGTAAAGCCCATCGACACCTTGTATGTATGACTCAAGTGAAACCCACATGCCAGGCAATCCCCTCAGGCCAATCACAAGTTCTGTAGGTTCTGGGACATATAAGCTTTCCAAGTGACTTGTGACACTGTTTTCCCCTTTTGCAGGCAATATTTCTCACCCCTTTCTACAAAATACTAAGAATCTGGTTAAGAAGTTAAAATTCTTCAGTGTTATGTATCCTACAAACTAGTTACATGTGATGTTGAATCATTTTTGACCAGTGTTCCTGTTAACGGCGTGTTAGCTTTCCTCTCAAATGTTTTTGGGTAACGGTGCTGATGGTATTCCTTGTGGAAAAAAAAAAACATTAAACTAACAAGGTTGTGTGAAGAAAATGCAGCTTCTGTTTTTTGGGGTAAACATTACACCAAAAATTGGTATGGATATGAGGTAATTCCGTCTCCCCTGTCCTTACAAAAATTTATGTGGATTACTCTGAGGGTAATCTGTTGACCTCTGTAAAGGAGAAAAACAGTTCGGCGCCGATACACTGATGGCATTTTGTACTTCCAGCATAACGACCTTCCCACTGATGAATTTCTACTAAATTTGCGGGCCTCATCCACGATCTTTATTCATAGAGTGAAAATGGATAATAAATTGCCCGTCTTGGATGCAGAGGTCATCAGGGATTAGGGTCTTCTGGAGACTAAGGTATACAGAAAATGTACACATTTAATGGCCGATGTTCATTCTCTTTCGAATCACCGCATTGATGTAAAAACATCTGTCTTCATGTCTCTGTACTTGAGAGCGTATAGGATTTCAGACCCCGACTTTCAAGATGAAGAACTACAAATGATTCAGAGCAATGGGAAGAAACTTAAATATCCACTCAGCATAGTAACACAGTGTGATAATACTGCATGGAATCGCTGCTATGGAAGCAAAACAAATTGAGCAGAGCGCCAAACCAACAAGTGAGTTTTATTGATATTGCTGACATATTGGAAAGGCTTAATGTTTCTGTAGCTTTCAAGTATGAATACAAAATCAAGAAAGTCCCCATCAAGGGTAACCAACGAAGCAATTCAGGTGTAGCAGATAAAATCGCATGCAAAAACTTTAATAAACTTTATGTAGGACACTCTGCAAAAAAATGGACACCAGGATCTAATAGCATTAGTATAATATAAGGATGGCCCAACAGAGAAGGAGCTTATTCCAGCACAAAACATCCAATGATCTATCTATCTATCTATAGCCCGACGCCCTAATCCCGCAAAGGGTGGCCGCAGACAAAACGCCTCCAAGTCACTCTGTCACCCACCATTTGACTACCCTCCCCCCAACTCACCCCTCCCTCCCTCATATACCTCTCAACTCCATCCCTCCACCTCATCCTCGGTCTACCCCTCCCTCTCCCTCCCTCCACCTCACCTACATACACCCTCTTAGTCAGTCTCTCATTCTCCATTCTCTCCACATGTCCAAACCACCTCAGTGTATTTCTCCTAATCTTCTCAACCACATCCACATCTACCCCACAACGTTCCTTCACTTCTTCATTCGTCAACCTGTCCCTCCATGTCACTCCACATGCTCCTCTCAAGTAACTCATTTCCACTGCTCTCACTCTTGACTTGTTCCCCTCTTGCAAGGTCCACGCCTCGCTTCCATACGTCAGGGTAGGGATCACAATACTATCATGCAGTGACTTCTTAACTTTCATACTCACCTCCCTATTTCTCATCACTGCTTTCAGTGTACCAACAACCTTCCTTCCCTGCTGTACCCTTTCACGTACTTCATCCCCCAAAGTTCCATCCTTACTCATCACACTACCCAAGTACTTGAATGCACTCACATTCTCCATATCCTCACCATCCAACCTCACTGCACACTCTGTGACTTCATTCCTCTCAAACACCATAACTTTACTTTTGTTTACATTAACTTTCAGCTTCCTCCTCCTACACACTGTCCCAAATTCATTCACCAAACCTTGCAACCCCCATTCATCTTCACTCAACAATACTGTATCATCAGCAAACAGCAACACCGGAAGCTTCCAAATCTCACCCTCATTCATTAGGGCCAACCCCACATCCACTGCCCTACCTTGCACCTCCTTCACAACCCCATCCATATATATATTAAACAGCCATGGAGACATCACACACCCCTGTTTCAGTCCCACATTGAGATCAAAGAACTCACTCAGCTCACCATCCACTCGCACCGTAGCCCTAGCTCCCTCGTACATACTCTTTACAGCACTCAACAATTTCCCCTCCACTCCATATATTCTTAATACCTTCCACATACCTTGCCTATCTATTCTGTCATAAGCTTTCTCCAAGTCCATGAAGGCAGCGTACACTTTCCTTCCCTTCTCTAGATACTTCTCCACTAAACATCTTAGAACAAATATCTGATCTACACACCTTTTTCCCTTCCTAAATCCCCCTTGTTCTTCTCCAACTAGCTCCTCTGTCATATGCCTAACCCTATCAATGAGTATTCTACCATATATTTTACCAGTCACACTAAGAAGGCAAATACCCCTATGGTTACCACATACTTCTCTCTCCCCTTTTCCTTTGTACAGAGGAACAATTATCCCTGATTTCCAGTCCTCTGGAACCCTTCCCTCTTCCCAAGCCAATCTACACAACTTCCATATCCACTCCACAACAATCTCACCCCCATACCTAAGCATTTCACCACACACTCCATCAATTCCTGGGGCCTTTCCCAGCTTAATCTTCTTCATCGCTTCCACTACTTCCGCCCTACTGATCTCTTCCTCCCTCCTCTCATCTCTTCTTCTCCCAGCCATTCCCCAACCACTTATACTCACACTGCTCTCACTCTCTACATTCAACAAATCCTCAAAGTGCTCCTTCCATCTCCTCAATTTCTCTCTCTTCTCCACCAACAATCTATTATTCCTATCTTTCACTCCCCTATTATTTCCCCTTTCACACTGCCTTACTTTCTTTACCTCCTTCCAAAACAATTTCTTACTCTCCCTCCATTTCACACTCAGATTCCTCCCAAACTCTTCATCCACTTTCTTCTTACTCTCCTTCACCAGTCTCTTAACCTCCCTTCTCCTGCTCACATATACCTCTCTCTTCTCTCTCTCATCTTCTCCCCTACCTCTACTCGCCAACCATTCACCATATGCCTTCTTCTTTTGTTCCACAGCTCGTTTCACCTCATCATTCCACCATGCTGTCCCTTGCACACCCCTACACCTCCTCCTCACTCCACAAACCGCCTCACACGCTGCGCCTATCTCTTCCGTGAATATCTTACATACGTCTTCCACCCCTTCCATCTGCTCTAGCTCATACCTTCCCAATCTTTCTTCCACTATGCTCTTATACTCTGTCATTTTCTCACTATCTTGCAATTTCTCCACTCTTCTCACAGGAGCTGCTTCCTCCTGTCATCCCCTTCGCCTTCTCAACCACTTTCTTTGCATCTTTACCTTGGCCATCACTAAGTGATGGTCCGAGACTCCATTCCCCCACCCTCTCCACACTCTTGCATCCAACACTTGTCTTCTCATTCGCTCATCCACACACACGTAGCCTAACATTGCCTTTCGTTCAACAAGTTCACCATCCATCCTCCTCATCACTCTCCATGTATACCGGTGGATCATCTTATGACGAAAGTAGGTGTTGGCTATTGCCAACCCCTTACAAGCACAGATGTCCACCAAAGCACTACCATTCCCATCTACTTCAGCTGGCACACCCCACTGACCAACCACTCCATTCACTCGTACATTCCCAACTTTGCCATTCATGTCTCCAATCAACAGCACTCTCTCGCTCCTCTCAAACTTCTCCATACATGCTTCTACTCTCGCCCAAAACTCATCTTTCACTCTTGCCACTCGATCCTCTGTTGGAGCATACACATATACAATCGCCCACGCTTGTATACCTACTTTCATCCTCACCCATACAATCCTTGCACCCACTGTTCCATACTCTCTTATATTTTCCTTCCACTTCTTGCTTATCATCAGACATACTCCCTCTCTTGCCCTCTCATTCTCACTGACTCCCACACATATACCTACACCATATTCCCATTCTCTCACCCTTTCACCTTTCCATTTAGTTTCAGTCAATCCACATATATCCACTTTTGCATCCTCAAGCACCTGAACAATCTCTCTCTCTTTCACTTCATCATTCACTCCTCTCACATTCCATGTTCCCACCCTAAGAATGTCCTCTGTCCGTTCCTTGGTCGTCAACGTATGGTCCATCCGGGTCCGAGGTGCTTTGTTCGCTTTTTTAGTTAGTTCTTTTTACAGGGTGGGGCACTAACCCACCACCAACCCTTTTAGTCGCCTTGTACGACAAGCAGGGATACTGGGGGAGTATTCTTGAAACCCCCCTACCCCCAGGGGTATCCAATGATCACTACAAAAATTTGGCAGGTTCTACGATACTAGCAAGGTCAAAAAGTGTTCATAAAAAAAAAAAAATGTAATATTACTGAACTATACTTAATTTATGGCACATATGAGAATAATTATGAGCCAAGGCTATTTCAAATGTGCTAAATTATTAACAGAATCAACTGTAAAGAAGTATACACTAAATTAATATTATTTTTATACGCATGCCATGGATATATATATATATATATATATATATATATATATATATATATATATATATATATATATATATATATATATATATATATCCGGAACAGAGAGAGATAATGAACACTTCAAGTGAGAATACTAAAATCACTACTGTCCCGCAAAGTTCCAGGTTCAAAATAAAAGAGTTAGGTAAAATTACAAGTTAAAGTTCAATGCTCAAACTAACAACTAAACATTCAGGACTCATAAGGATAATGTAATGGCAAAACAGGTTACATATATGGTTAACTGCAATAGCCTCTATTAACACGAATTTAGCAAGAACAATTTTATCTAAGTCAGCCCTGATAAATGAGAGAACCGAATAATGCTTAGTTAAAGTAAGATATAATATTATTACAGATAAAAAAAATTACTAATACTGGCTGACATTAAAAACTCTACATGAATCACAAATATCTTACCAGGCCCGCGAATCAACGCCCCAGGCTATACAGTACAAGAAAAATGGTAATAACACTTATACTCAAATTATACAGCAGCTAGATGGCTGGAGACTTCCTGAGCACTCACAAAAATAATAATACACTATACAGGGGAGGACAGAGATGTGAACAAAATGAGGAGTAGATCTAAGTGGCAACTAATGCAGAGACTGAGCTCATTATATAGGGGGCCGGCAGAGCTTGATTCAACTTGCAAGAAGGACGCGCAAATGAGGGCACAGAGGACGAAGAGTTGACACTCCTGCTCTGAACAACAGAAAGAACGACTTACTCTACTATAAGGGGGAGAAGGGGGGAGTGAGGTAGAACACGCAAGCCTGGTCACTATGGAAGCCATGAGGCGAATCGTGATCAAACATGCAGCATACTGTACATTAGAATTATACAAAGGATGATGAAATCATAGGATATGTAACACTTCCCCACAAAGACAAAGAAATTTACAAAGGAAATTTCTTATTACTGTAAAACAATCTGTCTAAAGTCTAGAAAAGCGATCTGCAATAACATTTTCTTTCCCATTGACATGTTGTATGTCTAATGAATACTCCTGAAGAAGTAGATTCCATCTTGTCAATCTCTGATTTTTATCTTTAAACTTACTAAGGAATTTCAGTGGGTTATGATCGGTATAAATGACTATGGGGTCAAAACCAGAACACAAATAAAATGAAAAATGCTGTAAACCCAAAATCAAGGCCAAAAGCTCTTTCTCAATAGTTGAGTAGTTCTTTTGAGGTGGAGTGAACTTACTGTAATAAGATACAGGGTGTTCAATACCCTGATCATCCTCTTGCAGCAAAACAGCCCCAGCTCCTGTATCACTTGCATCAACAGCCATCTTAAAAGACTTAGAAAAATTTGGAGTAGCAAGCACTGGCTGACTTAATAGGATAGCTTTAAGTTTACTGAAAGAGGATTCACAGTTATTGGTCCAGACAAATTTAACTCCCTTTTTCAGTAGGTCTGTAAGTGGTGATACAAGAATTGAAAAGTTAAGAACAAATCTCCTGCAATAACCTACCATTCCCAAAAATCTTTGCAGCTCTTTCCTACTTTTAGGTCTGAGAAGATCACTTATAACCTGAACCTTAGCTTCCACGCGAGGGAGAGGGTAAGTGTCTGTTTTGGTTATCTGATTAACACGTCTGTAGTCCATGCAAAGCCGCTGTGACCCACCTGGCTTAGGGACTAGAGTGACAGGAGAACTCCACTCGCTCTGACAGGGCCCAATCATCTTGTGGTCCAACAGGTAGCCAAGCTCCTTCTGGATGAGAGGAACTTTCACTGGGTTCACACGGTAAGGAGGCAGTTTAATTGGCTTTGCGTCTCCAACATCAACATCATGCATCAACACAGTGGTTCTTCCTGGAGTGGCACGGAACACTTGCGGGTACTCATGCAGTAATGCCGAAAACTCCTGCCTTTCCTCAGGAGCCAGATGGGAAAGCTTAGTCTGGAGATCATTCATGATATCAGGATTCTTCCCCAAACTATCACTCAGGCTCATGCTGCATGGGAGAACTTCACTTGCAGACTCGGGTGGAATAGCTACAGTGCAGACTGGGTTATTTTCGTCCCGCCTGTGATATAACTTTAGCATGTTGATGTGACAAAGTTGCTTGTTCTTTCTACGATCTGGTGTGGCGATAACATAGTTGACATCACTGAGTTTCTTCTCCACGAAATAAGGACCACTAAACTTGGCTTGAAGAGGTTGCCCATGCACCAGTAGCAGAATCAAAACATGATCTCCTGGCTGAAAGTGGCGTAACCTGGACTTCTTATCATACCAAGTCTTCATCTTCTCCTGAGCAGCTCCTAAATTCTCTCTCGCCAGCTGTAAAGCAGTGGACACCCATTCTTTGAACTTCATCACATACTCCAGCAGGTTGACATCATCTTCCTCCGACAGCCAGCATTCCTTGAGTAGCTTAAGGGGTCCTCTTACTTCATGGCCAAACAGTAGTTCAAAGGGTGAAAAGCCCAGTGATTCATTTGGAGATTCTCTTGCGGCAAATACAACGAATGGAAGACCTTTATCCCAGTCTTTCCGATGTTCCAAACAGTATTTACTGAGCATCGATTTGAGTGTTTGATGATATCTCTCCAACGCTCCCTGGGTCTGGAGATGGTAAGCTGAAGACGTGATCTGGGTGATGCCCAACTCTTTCAGAGACTGCTTGAAAACATTTTACATGAAATTACTTCCCCGGTCTGACTGTACCTCCTTGGGCAGACCAAACTTGGTGAAGAACCCTAGCATTTCCTTAACCACGTTCTTTGCTGAGATATTTCCAAGTGGAATGGCTTCAGGATAACGAGTAGCCATATCAATCAGGGTCAACACATAAGAAAATCCTGAAGAAGTCTTAGGAAGAGGGCCCACAATATCCACCAACACAATGGGTGAATGGCGCCTGAAAAGGAGGAATGGGAACTAGAGGTGCAACCTTTTTGGTCCGATTACACTTCCCCACAACTTGACAGGTGTGACAAGACTTACAATACCAGGAAACATCTCTGAAGATACCTGGCCAGTAGAAGTGTTTCAAAATGCGTGCCATAGTCTTCCTCACTCCAAGGTGTCCTGCCAAACTGGAATCATGAGCCACTCTAATGATATCCTGCCTACAAACACGAGGGATGACTACTTGATGTACAACCTCTCATTTTCAATCGGCTGATGCTGTTGGGGGTCTCCACTTTCTCATAAGTACTCCTGACTTTATATAATAACAAGTAGAAGCACCAGCTGACTCTTCCTCACTGCAGCAGAGTTAGCTAGACCTTTCAACTCAGGGTCAGCAACCTTCAACTCAACCAACTCTTGACGAGACAAATTATCAACACTACGGGGTACTGCCTCATCTGGTGAGTGGTCCAAATTGGCAAGAAAAGTGTCAGCTAGGATAACATCATCATCATCATTATCCTCTAAGTCACCAGTAACTTTAGACTTAGCCCTAGTAACAGTACATGCAGAGAACACATCAGGGACATCACAATCCTGGGCCGCAGTCACTGGCTCACTAGACAACTGAGAAGCTAGACACACTTGACTTCCATCAATATCATTTCCAAGTAAGAAAGTTACACCTGACACTGGGAGTGTCTCAACCAACCCAACCATAACGGAACCATTAATAAAACCAGACTCTAAATTCACTCTGCATACAAGGACAGAGAAGTAATTATTCCCTACACCTTGTAAGATTACAGTTTCATCAGAGGAATTAACATTAGAGCCTAGAACACTGGTCAGCATAAGGGATTGGCAAGCACCTGTATCACGATATATTTTAACTGATTTCCTGTTATTATTGTCCAGAGGACTGACAAAACCATCAGACAGGAAATTAGCACATGAACTCTTGAGAGTGTCACCCACGTTACTGCTCAAAAGAGGAGCTTCATCATGAGAATTTAATTTACCCTTCAAAGCAGGTTCAGTTAACTCGGTTAAAGAATTCTGGGAACTCTCAAGGGTGGACTCTAGACCAATTGACTGAATATTTAAAGACTCCTTTTTGTTTACATCACGATGTCCCCTGAAACATTTCTCCGTAGTATGACCAAGCTTACTACAATAAGTACATTTACTTTTCTGAAATCTAGAGGTGGAGCTGGTATTTACTTCCTGAGAAACATCATCTTTATTCTCTTTCCTGTTACCTGTACTCTGAGTAGAGGCAACGTACTTACTCTCAGCTTTCCTTTTTTCTTTAGAATATCTCTTGTGATTGAGAACATATTCATCAGCTAAAAGTGCAGCATCAGACAAATTATCCATTCTTTTCTCATCAAGATATAGGCTTACATCTTTATTAATACACCTTTTGAAGTCCTCCAGCAAAATCATCTGCTTAAATTTATCAAAATCAGAATTTACATTCTTAGAATTTAACCACTGCTCTAACAGATCTTCTTTGATATTTGAATACTCAACATGGGATTGCTTATCTTGCTTATAAGTTGTCCTAAATTTTACTCTATAGGCTTCAGGAACAAGCTCATAGGCCTTAAGAATCAAGCTCTTAACTACATCATAATTATCAGATTGATCCTGAGGCAAAGATTCATAAGTTACTTGAGCTTTACCGGTGAGAACACGCTGTAGGAGTACTGGCCAATACTTTTTGGGCCAATTAAAACCTGTAGCTACCCTCTCAAACAACTGAAAATACTTTGTTAAATCAGATTCATTAAAAGGAGGGACAAGTTTAACATTTTTAGCCACATCAAAATAATTAGAGCTAGATGATCCAGTTCCACCTTGTTTCATGCGATACTCAAGGTCTGCCTGAATCCTAGCAAGCTCAATTTGTGCCTGAGCCTGTGCCTGTGCCTCCTGAATACGAGTCTGAGACTCAGCCGCCTTAGCATTTGCCTGAAACTCAGCCTCCTTAGCACGAGCCTGAAACTCAGCCTCCTTAGCACGAGCCTGAAACTCAGCCTCCTTAGCACGAGCCTCCTGCAGGGCTAGCTGTAACTTATCTATTTCAATCTGCGTTTGCTCATCTGGAGGAGTTACATTAAACAAGCTTTTATTAATCATGTAAACAATTTGATCTTTAGAATGATGAGAGCGAACAGCAATTCCCAATTGTTGAGCAACAAGCTTAAGTTCATTCTTTGTTCTGTTTTCTACATCACACACTGTTTGCACATCTGACAAAAAAATCTTTGGCTTCATCAAGAGTAGTAATAGTAGACATCATGAATAAATCACAGTCACAAAATATCAATCAATATCCTTATGATAATATCCTGAATATCCTGATAAGAGGTCGCCAAATTTATGTTACGGAACAGAGAGAGAGATAATGAAAACTTCAAGTGAGAATACTAAAAATCACTACTGTCCCGCAAAGTTCCAGGTTCAAAACAAAAGAGTTAGGTAAAATTATAAGTTAAAGTTTAATGCTCAAACTAACAACTAAACATTCAGAACTCATAAGGATAATGTAATGGCAAAACAGGTTACATATATGGTTAACTGCAATAACCTCTATTAACACGAATTTAGCAAGAACAAATTTATCTAAGTCAGCCCCGATAAATGAGAGAACCCAATAATGCTCAGTTAAAGTAAGATATAATATTATTACAGATACAAAATATTACAAATACTGGCTGACATTAAAAACTCTACATGAATCACAAAAACCTTACCAGGCCTACGAATCAACGCCCCAGGCTATACAGTACAAGAAAAATGGTAATAACCCTTATACTCAAATTATGCAGCAGCTAGATGGCTGGAGACTTCCTGAGCACTGACAAAAATAATACACTATACAGGGGAGGACAGAGATGTGAACAAAATAAGGAGAAGATCTAAGTGGCAACTAATGCAGAGACTGAGCTCATTATATAGGGGGCCGGCAGAGCTTGATTCAACTTGCAAGAAGGATGCGCAAATGAGGGCACAGAGGACGAAGAGTTGACACTCCTGCTCTGAACAACAGAAAGAACGACTTACTCTACTATAAGGGGGGAAGGGGGGAGTGAGGTAGAACACGCAAGCCTGGTCACTATGGAAGCCACGAGGCGAATCGTGAGCAAGCATGCAGCATACTGTACGTTAGAATTATACAAAGGATGATGAAATCATAGGCTATGTAACAATATATATAATATATATATATATATATATATATATATATATATATATATATATATATATATATATATATATATATATATATATATATATGAACCATGCTTGCAGCAAAGAGGGACCTAATTATTTTCCTACCCTACCATGGCCTCACCTCACCTATTATATCTTAACCATAAAAAGCCTATACCCGTACAAAGAATGTTAGTTTTTGGGATACTGCTAAATAATTAATTCTGTTAACAATTTATCAATCTAAAATGGCTTCGGGTCATGTTTGTTCTCATTTGTGCTATATATATTCGGGTCAGTTTGTTCTCATTTGTGATATATATATATATATATATATATATATATATATATATATATATATATATATATATATATATATATATATATATATATATATATATACATATATATATATGGAATATTTCCTGAAATGCTTGAGGTGGAAAATGATGAGTTGATAAATGTGCTCTTAAAACTTTTTAATGTGGCATGGGATAATGGTGGAATTCCAGAAGAGTGGAAAAATGGAGTGATTATAAATATTCTCAAAAAGGTAGATTTAAGTGTGTGTGGCAATTGGAGGGGGATAACTTTGACACTTGTAGTTGCAAAGGTCTTTTCCCAAATCTTGTTGAACAGAACCGAGCCAGTAATTGATAAAAATTTAAGAGAAGAACAAGCGGGAATTAGAAAGGGTCGAGGTTGTATAGATCAGATTTTTATTGTAAGGCATCTAATGCAACAAGCTAATGAGATGAAAATGCCACTTAGTATGTGTTCTGTGGATTTTGAAAAGGCAGTTGATAGTGTTTCTCGTGGAGCTATGTTGAAAATTATGAGATTCTATGGTATACCAGAAAAGTTTGTAAATATTATTAGAAGCCTGCATGCAGGTACTTTTTGTAAGGTAATGGTGGGTGGTTCTTTGAGTGATCCATTTGAAGTTAGGTCAGGAGTGATTCAAGGAGAAGTTCTTTCGCCTTTGCTGTTTGTTTTGGTTTTGGATTATGTTATGAGAACGGTTGTAAGAGAATAGGTGCAGGAATAAACTGGAAAGAAAATAAGAGGCTGATGGATTTGGACTATGCTGATGATATTGTAATGATTTGCAGAAATATTTACGAGATGCAGAGGGTGCTTGGTTGTCTGTTGGAGGAAGGAGAAAAAGTGGGATTGGTAGTAAATTGTGGAAAGACTGAAATTATTAATATGAATGTGGAGAACCAAATCGATTGTGTAATTAAGAATAATGTGGTGAGGAATGTAGAAAATTTTAGATATCTGGGAACTTTTGTATCATCTAATGGATCATTAAACTATGAAATTGAGGAGAGGATTAGACAGGCTTGGCGAGCGGTTGGAATGCTGAAATCTGTTTGGAATAATAATATGCTTTCGGTACATAAAGTAAAAATTTACAAGTCCATGGTTACCAATTTTAATTTATGGGCATGCGTCATGGTACAGAACAATTGCAACAGGTCAGAAAGTATTAGGATTTGAGAATAAAATACTGAGAAGGATTCTTGGGGTAAAGTGGCAAGATAGAGTTACAAATGAAAGAGTAAGCGATATTACGAGAGTGGCACCAGTTGATGAATATGTGAGACTGTCTTGCTGGAATTGGCTGGGGCTCATATATAGAAAAGAAGGCTGTTTAATACATGATGTGCCAGAGTGGACTGCTAGAGGAAGAAGAGACAGAGGTAGGCCGGGGGAAAACTGGTTGCGGACAATGAAAAGAGAAGCAGGAGAAGAGTGTTGGTGGGACCTGAAGGAGATGGCATGAGACAAATATTGGTGGAGAGAGTTCATCGAGGCCCTATGCATCCCGTGGGGTAGCACCAGTCGAGCAGGGCAGTACTCCCGAGGTGGATGGAAAGCTGATGACAGGGGGTGCTGGAGCTCCCGTTTCATCAGCCCTCAGGAATAGTTCCTGACCATCCCCCTTTGCTGAACTTTTTCAGAGTCTCAGTTACACAGAGAGTAGGCCAGCATACTCTCCAGTACAAATTTCTCTAACTATCTACACCAGACTACATGCACAGTACACACTACACTTCCTATTCAAAATTCATCTAAAATGGCGTCTCTTCACCAAGCCTCGGAGTCCCCAGGGGGGGGTGGACCATAAATACCCCCACCATCCGCCCCTCTCCCGGTGACGACTCGAGGTGCCTGGAACCACTGTTTGACTCTCTTCTTCTTCATTTCTACAACATTCGCGGCCTTTCCTCTAACTTTCGCTTTGTTGAGCACCACCTCTCCTCCTCTAAACCTCACCTTCTTTTTCTAATGGAGACTCAGCTGTCTGAGGCAACTGACAGCAAACACTTTTCTGTATCTTCCTACTTTCTCTATACTCATTTCAAAGCCAAAGGTGGCTGTTGTGTATATATACGCAACGACTTATCTTGCTCTCGGGTTCCTGAACTCGATTCTTCTGAATTCTCTACACTCTGGCTTCGGCTTTCCTGTCATTCTCTGACTAAATATATCTGTGCTGTTTACTTATCCCCTAATTCTACTGACTATCAAAAATTCTTCGACTATCTTACTTCTACGATGGAACACATTCTATCCATTTCTTCTTTCTCTGAAATCTCCATTCTAGGAGATTTCAATGTTCACCATCACCTTTGGCTCTCCTCTCCTTTCACGGATCCACCTGGTGAACAAGCCTACATCTTTTCTATCCTTAATGACTAGAGCAGCTTGTACAGCATCCTACCCGTATCCCTGACCGCCTTGGAGAGAGCTCCAACATACTTGACCTCTTCCTCACAACTAATCCTTCTGCTTACTCTGTCAATCTTTTCTCTCCGTTGGGCTCCTCCGATCACAACCTTATTACCTTAACCTGTCCTATCACTCCGGTACGGCCTGTGGACCCTCCAAGGAAACGTCGTTTGTGGCATTTTGGAGCCGCAGACTGGGAGGCCCTCAGGCAGAACTTCTTTGATTTTCCCTGGAATGATTATTGCTTCCATGGCCGGGAGCCATCTGAGTGTGCCTTGTGCATTATGGAGGTTATTCTCTCGGGCATAAAAGCATACATTCCTTTCTCATATCCTTTGACTAACGCAAGAAAGCCTTGGTTTAATCACGCTTGTTCTACTGCTGTCCGCAACAAGGAGAGGGCCTACAAAAGGTACCGGAGCCAACCCACCCCTGAATCACATCTTTATACGTTTCTGCCCGGAATCGTTCTAAGTCTGTTCTTTGCTCTACTAAAAATAATTTCGTCCATACTAAATGCTCTCAACTCTCCAACTCGAATTCTTCCCGCTCCTTCTGGCACCTTGCCAAAAATCTTTCTAACAACTTTACCTCATCATCCTTCCCTCCTCTTTTCTACTCTGATGGTTCTGTAGCTATTTCTTCTACTGATAAAGCAGATCTCTTCGCACAGACTTTCTCCTCCAATTCCACCTTAGACGATTCCGGTGCTGTTCCTCCATCTCTTCACCCCTCTGACTTCCTCATGGGTGACATTAAAATTCCTTCAGTTGATGTATTTTCTGCCATCACTGGCCTCAGTACTAACAAGGCATATGGGCCTGATGGGGTCCCTCCTGTTGTTCTCAAGAACTGTGCTTCTGTGCTTACACCCTGCCTTGGCAAACTCTTTCGCCTTTGTCAGTCAACTTGTACCTTTCCCTCTTGCTGGATGTTTGCTCTCATTCAGCCAGTCCCAAAGAAGGGTGATCACTCCCAACCCTCCAACTATCGTCGAATTGCTTTAAGGTCCTGTATTTCAAAAATTTTCGAGTCAATCCTCAATAGAAAAATTTTAAGGCATCTTTCCTATCACTGCCTTCTTTCCGATCGTCAGTACGGGTTCCGTCATGGATGCTCCACTGGCGATCTTCTCACCTACCTTTCAGACTTCTGGTCATCCTCCTTTCGGGACTTTGGCGAAAGCTTTGCCATTGCACTTGACATCTCAAAGGCTTTCGATCGAGTCTGGCATAAATCTTTAATTTCCAAACTGCCCTCCTACGGTTTCTATCCTTCTTTCTGTGCCTTCATCGCTAGCTTCCTTTCTGGTCGTTCTATAGCCGCTGTTGTAGACGGCCATCGTTCTTCTCCTAGATCTATCAACAGTGGTGTTCCTCAGGGCTCTGTCCTATCACCAACTCTCTTCCTTTTATTCACCAATGATCTTCTAAGCTGTACATTTAACCCTATCCACTCATACGCTGATGACTCCACCCTTCACTTTTCCATTCGGTTCCTGCAACGCCCATCTCAACAGTTACTTCAACAAACAAGGGATGAGGCTATGGCACACCTAATGTCTGACTTGGCTCGCATCTCTGAATGGGGTAAAAATAATATGGTTGTTTTTAATGCATCTAAGACTCAGTTCTTACACCTATCAACCCGACAAAATCTTCCACAAGTATACCCTCTAATGTTTAATAATATTCAGCTTAATCCTGCATCATCCTTGAACATGCTTGGGGTTTCATTTACTCGGGACTTAACTTGGAAAGATCATATTACATCTCTTGTAAAATCTGCTTCCAAGAGATTAGGTGTGCTAAGCCGACTCCGCTCTTTCTTTACCCCTGCACAATTGTTGACTCTATACAGGGGTTTTATCCGCCCCTGTGTGGAGTACAACTCTCACGTGTGGGGAGGCTCCCCACATACGGCTCTTCTCAATAGGGTAGAGTCAAAGGCTTTTCGTCTCATTAACTCTCCTCCTCTTACTGACTCCCTTCAACCTCTGTCTCTTCACCGCACTGTTGCATCTTTATCTCTTTTCTATCGCTACTTTAATGGTCACTGCTCCTCTGAACTGTCTGCTTGCATTCCTCCACCTCTACGACGGGCGCGTAGCACCCGTCTGGCAGCAAACTCTCATCCCTTTTCTGTCCAACTTTCTAATGCAAAAGTTAACTGTTACTCCCAGTCTTTCATTTATGCAACAGGTCAGCTCTGGAACTGTCTCCCTCTGTCTGTATTTCCTGCTGCCTATGATCTCCAGTCTTTCAAACGCAGTGTGTCCAGGCATCTCAAAATGATCGGATCTTGAATTTGGCTCTCTATTGTATTTTGTTTTTCTCTTGGAGGGAACTGTTACTGCGGGCTCATGGCCTTTGGTTCCTTCTTCCTCGCATAAAAAAGAATATATATATATATATATATATATATATATATATATATATATATATATATATATATATATATATATATATATATATATATATATCTAGGTGATGTCAAAGTTCATCACCACCTGTGGCTCTCTTCCTCTTTCACTGATCCACCTGGTGAACAAACCTGTGTCTTCTCTGTTCTCATGATCTAGAGCACCTTATACCGCACTGCACTAATATTCCCTACTGCCTTGAAGTAAGTTCCAACATACTTGTCTTTTTCCATACAACTACTGCTTCAGTTTACACTGTTGATCTTTTCTCTCTGATGGGCTCCTCCACTGACAACCTTATCACCTTAACTTGTCCTACCACCTGTAAGGCCTATGGGCCCTCTCAAGATGCGGCAGCTTTGGCGCTTAGGAGCTGCTGATCTGGAGGCACTTAGGCAGCATCTTTTTTATTTATCATGGAATGATTATTGCTCCCATGGCCAAGAACCAACTGAGTGTTCCTTTGCGCATAACGGAGGTTATTCCCTCAGGCATGGAAAGATACTTTCCTTTCTCTTAGCCTGTGACTAATGCAAAAAAGATAAAATGGTTTAACCATATTTGTTTTGATGCTGTCCACAACAAGGAGAAGGCCTACAAGAGGTACCAGAGCCAACCACCCCTGGTTCTCAGCTCTACTCTGTTTCTGCCTGGAATCTTGCTAAGTCTGTTCTTCACTCTTAAAAAAATAAAAAAAAAAAAAAGTTTAATTTTTAGTAAATGCTCTGAACTTTCTGGCTCAGATTTTTCCCATTCCTTCTGGCACCTTGCCAAAACATTTCTAACAACATTACTTGATCGTCCTTCCCTCTTCTTTTCCGCTATGAAGGCTCTGTAGCTGTTTGTTCTACTGAAAAAAGCAGAACTCTTCGTCCAGACATTCTTCTCCAATTCCACCTTCGATGATTCCACTGCTGTTCCTCCATCACCTCTGCCCTCTGACTTCCGCATGGCTGATATTAAAATGTCTTTCATTTCTGCCATCACGAGCCCTAACATTAACAAGGCATATGGGCCTGATAGCGTCCTTTCTGCTGTTTTGAAGAATGGTTCTTCTGTGCATACATCCTGTCTAAGTAAATTCTTTCACCTTTGTCTGTCAGTGTGTATGTTTCCTTCTTGCTAGGTGTTTCCTGAAGTTCAGCCTGTCCCCAAAAAGGGTGACCGTTTTCAGCCCTCTGCCACCACATGCTTTAATGCCGTGTATTTCTAACGTTTTTTAATCTATTCTTAATTTAACAATTTATAACACCTTATATATCACAACTTCTTTCCATCTGTATGGGTTCCGCAAGTGACGCTTCACTGACAATCATCTGACCTTCCTTTCAGACAACTGGTCATCCTCTTTTGGGGACTTTGCCGAAAGCTTTGCCATTGAATTTGACATCTCAAAGGCTTTCGATCAAGTCTGGCATAAATCATTAATTCCCAAACTGCAGTCTTATGGTTTCTATACTCCTGTCTGTGCCTTCATCTCTAGCTTCCATTTTGGTCGTTCTACAGCTGCTGTTGTGTACGGCCACTGTTCCTCTAGAGCTATCAATAGTGATGTTCCTCAGGGCTCCGTCCTATCACCAACTCACTCTCTCTTCTTCTTTTTTTTTTTTATAAATATAAGTGTCTAATTCTAAGCAAAGGCTTCAGGGCCTATCCCCAAGTCCCAGTAGTCCTCTCTGGGGTCCAGTAGTCCAACTACATCTCCACATGTCACATTTCGGCGCCAACACCCACCATACATATTAAATACATGTTAGAGCTATCTCATATAAGACTGGTGTACTGTAATTAGCGGGGGTATTTTTATGACATGTCAGCAGGTCATCTGGTAGATCAGTAGAGTCTGCTTTTTATGAAATTCAAAGGCTTAAACTGATCCCTGCCCCATCCGGGATTCGGACTTGGGTCCATTAGGATTGCAGGCCGTCGCTCTACCGATTTTGCCACCGCCTCCCCCTTATTCATCAATGACCCATTTAACCCTTTCCACTCATATGTTGATGTCTCCACCCTTCACCTTTCCATCTGCTTCTCGCAGCATCCATCTCAACAGTTACTTCAACAAGCAAGGGATGAGGGTATGACACCTACTATCTGACTTAGCTTATATCTGCATGTGGGGTATAAGTAATTTTGTTGTTTTTAATAGATCAAAAACTCAGTTCTGACATTGTTTAACCTATCAAAATCTTCAGGTATCCTCTAATTACTCACAATGTCTACCTCAATCTTTGATCATCTTTGAACATACTTGGGGTTTCATTTTCTGTGGATGTATCTTAGAAAGATCATATTACCTCGTTTGTAAAACCTGCTTCCAAGAAAATAGGTATACTCAGCTGACTCCATGCCTTCTTTATTCCTGAACAGTTGTTGACTTTATACACGGGTCTTATATGCCTCTGTTTAGAGTCCAACTCTCATGTATGGAGTGCCTCCCCACATACAGCTCCTGTCATCAAAGTGGAAAGATTTTTCATCTCATTAGCAATCCTCCTTATACTGGCTCCCTCCAACCTCTGTCTCCTCGTTGCACTGTTGCGTCCTTAGCTCTTTTCTACTGCTACTTCACTGATCAGTGGCCCTCTCAACTGTCCGCCTGCATCCCTCCACCACCATGGTGGGCGCGTAGCACCCATCTGGCAGCAGGTTATTCTTTCGGGCATGGATGCATACATTCTTTTCTCATATCCTCTGACTAATGCAAGAAAGCCTTGGTTTAATCACGCTTGTTCTAATGCTGTCCACAACTAGGACAAGGCCTATAAAAGGAACAAGGACCAACCCACCCCTGAATCACATCCTTTTTAAGTTTCTGGCCGAAATCGTGCCAAGTCTGTTTTTTTCGCTGCTAAAAATAATTTCATCTGTACAAAATGCTCTCAACTCTCCAACTCGAATTCTTCCTGCTCCTTCCGGCACCTTGCCAAAAACCTTTCCAACAACTTTACCTCATCATCCTTCCCTTCTCTTTTCTACTCTGAGGGCTCTGTAGCTATTTCTTCTACTGATAAAGCCGATCTATTTGCTCAGACTTTCTCCAATTCCGCCTTAGACGATTCCGGTGCTGTTCTTCATCACTTCCCTCCTCTGACTTCCTTATAGCTGACATTAAAGTTTCTTCAACTGATGTATTTTCTGCCATCACTGGCCTCAATACAGTACTAACAAGACATATGGGCCTGATGGGGTCCCTCCTGTTGTCATCAAGAACTGTGCTTCTGTGCTTACACCCTGCCTAGGTAACTCTTTCGCCTTTGTCTGTCAACTTGTACCTTTCCTTCTTGCTGGAAAATTGCTCTCATTCAGCAAGTACCAAAGAAGGGTGACTTATTGCCAACCCTCCAACTATCGTTCAATTGCCTTAATATCCTGTGTCTCAGAAGTTTTCAAGTTTATTCTTAACAGAAAAATATTATTTTAAAGCATCTTTTCTATCATATCCTTCTTTCTGATCGTCATATGATTTCCGACAAGGACGCTCCACTGGCGATCTTCTCACATACCCTTGAAACTCCTGTTCATCCTCCTTTCGCGACTTTGGCGAAAGCTCTGCTATTGCACTTGACATCTCAGAGGCTTTCGATCGAGTCTGGCATATATCTAATTTCCAAAATGCCCTCTTACGGTTTCTATCGTTCTCTCTGTGCCTTCATATAACAGTTCCTTTCTGGTCGTTCTATAGCTGCTGTTGTAGACGGCCATCGTTCTTCTCCTTGATCTAACAGCAGTGGTGTTCCTCAGAGCTCTGTTCTATCATCAAACCTCTTCCTTTTATGCATTAATGACCTTCTAAGCTGTACATGTAATACTATCCACACATACGCTGATGATTCCAACCGTCACCTTTCCATTCGGTTCTCGCAACGTCCATCTAAACGGTTACTTCAACAACAAAGAGGAGTAGACTGTAGCACCAGTCGAGCAGGGCAGTACTCCCAAGGTGGATGGAAAGCTGATGACAGAGAGAGTTGGAGCTGCCGTTTCATCAGCCTTCGGGACTAGTTCCTGACCATCCCCCTTTGCTGGCTTGTATCTCTGACTGGGGTAAAAATAATCTTAATTTTTTAATGCATCAAAAACTCAGTTTTTACACCTATCAACCCGACACAGTCTTCCACAGGAGGACCCACAAATGTTTAATAATATCCAGCTTAATCCTGCATCATCCTTAAACATACTTTGGGTTTCATTCTCTCGGGACTTATATTGGAAAGACCATATTACATCTCTTGTAAAATCTGCCACCAAGAGATTAGGTGTGCTAAGCCTACTCCATACCTTCTTTACCCTTGCACAGTTATTGACTTTATACACGGGTTTTATTCACCCGTGTGTTGAGTACAACTCTCGTGTGTAGCAAGGCTCCCCACATACAGCTTTTTTCAACAGGGTAGAATCAAAGGCTTTCATCTCATTAACCCTCCTCCTGTTCCTGACCCCCTTCAACTTCTGTCTCTTCGCCACACAGTTGCATCTTTATCTCTTTTCTATCGCTACTTCAGTGGTCACACCTCCTCTGAACTGTCTGCTTGCGTCCCTCCACCTCTGTGACGGGCGCGTGGGACCCGTCTAGCAACACTCTTATCCCATTTTTGTCCAACTCTCAAATGCAGGAGTTAACTGTTACTCCCAGTCCTTCAATTATGCAACGAGTCAGTTCTGGAACTGTCTCCCTCTGTCTATATTTCTAACTTCCTATGATCTCCAGTCTTTCAGACGTAGTGTTTCCAGGCATCTCGAAATGAACGTTCGTGTATTTGGCTGTCTTTTATATTATTTTTTTGTTTTTTCCTTGGAAGGAACTGTTTCCGGGCTCCTGGCCTTTGGTTTCTTCTTCCTTTCATTAAAAATAAACTCTCATCCCTGCTCTGTCCAATGCTCTAATGCAAGTGTTAACCAGTACTCCCAGTCGTTCATGTGCTGAACAGATAAAGTCTGGAACTGTCTTCCTTTGTCTATATTTCCTATGGCCTGTGACCTCCAGTCTTTCGAACGCAGTGTGTCCAGGCACTTCGAAGTGAAGAGATATTGAATTGGGCTCTTTGTTATCTTGATTTTATTTTAATTTGGAGGGAACAGTCTTAGGCACTCCTAGCATTTATTTTCTTCCTTCTAACATAAAGAAAAAAAAAAACATACAAAATCAAACTAAACTTTACCAAGCCAAACCTGATCTAACCTAATGCAGTCTAATTTTACTTAACCATAACCTAGTCTAATCTAACCTAAGTTAGCCATTGATAGCAACCAAACATGCCAAAATATCATAAAATAGGTCATGTTAGGTAGGGAAAATATTTTTGAATTATATTATTTATAGTTTTACATGTAATTTTTTAAAGTGTAAATACAGGAACATACACACACAAATCTTTCACCGCCTCCTTACGTGCGATCAATTGTTTTGTGCTTACATTTTTCCCAAGTGCTTTGTGTGATGCAATCATTCGATCCTTCAAGTGTGTGCATATCTAGCCCACAGGGTGCATAATTTAAGTGTATTTATGACAATAAACATTCGTCTATGTCTGCAATATTGAAATATGTTTTTAGAAAATCAGCAAGGCCATCAAGTAATTTGCTGATTGTTAATGGCCTTCACACCAGTCATCTCAACCAACATATCAAACTACAGCTACGCCAGCAACATAATACCCAACATCCAAAAGCATGGTACTATCATCACTATCCCCAAACCCGACAAAGACCCCACGTTACCTTTCTCACACCGCCCATCACACTCCTCTGCACCCCCTCCAACGTCACTGAACGACTGGTATTACAGTCAGTAACATCTCACATCCCTCTAGCCCCATCGCAACATAGTTTTAGACCGCAACACTCCACAAACACTCTTTTTACAGACCTTACACAAAGAGTTTTTGAAGGCTTCAATTCAGCTAGGCCTCCACATAGAAAACTGTTGGTGACACTAGACATTAACAAAGCTTTTAATCCCGTCCCACGCCACAACCTCACAAACAATCTATTCAACACAAACATGCACAATAACACAAAAATATCGCTGGCAATCTATTTCGCAGGCAGATGTGCACGTGTAACATTTGCCAGTCAGTCATCAAACATCAGAAACTTCACAAACAGCATCCCTGAAGGATCTGTTTTATCCCCTATATCCTATAACCTATACACGCACGACATACCCACACCTCACTCTCCACAAATACACACAGCTTCCAAAGCAGATGACATAACACATGTACGCACCACAACTCAAACACAGCCGCACATATCTTCCAACCTTACCGAACGCACTACACGAATAGTTCACCACAAACAGACTCACAATAGCCCCAGCCAAATCTACAGTGACCCTGCTCACACTGTAGACAGCAGAACATAGTCACATTCCGCACCTCACCATAAACATCACTCCCCTACCCACACACACACACAATCCTTGGTGTAACATACAATACATCAGTGTCATTTAATCACCACATCACAAACATTATAAATAGATTAACACCAAGACTCAAGGCCCTAAGGTCATTTGCCCATATAGCATTCGGACACAATAAAGAAACAAGCACCATACTATACAAACAGTATGTACATTCAGTAATGAACTATGCAAACCCTGCTAGGGCTTCCAACCTTGCTGAAACACACTACAACACCTTACAGATCATACAGAACAAGTCCCTAAAAATAATCACTGGCTGTACAGTTACTACACCCACAGACCACCTGCACCGAGAATCCAAAGTCCTCAAAGTCAAGGATCATCTGGACGTGAGAAGCACACAAATTCTAGCCGCAGCCTCAACAAACCCACACCATCCACTACACTACATGGTAGCACATCCACACACACACAAAGGAACATCAAAACAACACCCAGCACACGATATCATACACAAATACTGTCATCTCTCACCCCTCGCCCGCCTCAAACCAGCTTCCAGAAGCATATCCGTGCTCAGATTACTCGCCGCTCAATTCAGTCGCTCAAAGACAACACGCAGCTGCATGCACGGCCTACTGATATCCACCCTTCTGAATCCTACCTCCCTCGCGAGGACAGAGTCCACCTGGCCAGGCTGAGGTGGGCATCATCCAGCTTTCTTGAGTTATCAGTAGAGGCTAGATTACTCCATCTCAGATGCCTGTCAAGGATGCAACACAGCACCCCATACTATTAATCACATAATGGAAGACTGCACTGCACACAATCGCCTGCACCAACAACACAACACACGCTCCTCGAGAGCTCTGTGGGAAAGCCCGGTTTCGGCCGTGGCCTTCCTTCGGGACTCGGGTTTGTTCACCCAGATTGCCTAGGGAACAACAATTACTACTACTACTATTGTCCATATGCCTATCCCAAACCACAACTTTTTTTAAAAGCAAATTAAAAAAAGGAATATGCATTATATGGTAGGAAATACATTAGGTTGCGTTGTTACAAAAAAATTTAGGTAGGTTTGGAAAAATCTGGGTAATTTCGTGGCAGAAATGCATTCTAAGATGGCCTCCTATCTTTGGCACCCCACAAGTAGTCGTTCATCTCTTTGGCGCCACTGGAAATTTTAAACATAGTTTCCCACCATTGTGACAATCGTTTACCGTCATAATAATAATCAGAAAATACGGAAAGCAAACCTTTATCATAATGGTGAGCTGGTAAAGTCTTCCTGCAGCTTAAACTACAGTAAACTTACCTCAACGACCCTACAGTTAGATGCATTGCTAATTGCTGGTCGACGGTTCAGTGATATATAGTACATGTACCCAGTAACAGAATAAACAGTCTCTCTCATTGCGCCCTTGTAATCAATGTCTCTTAACCTAACTATGCCTCTGTGTGCTTCTATACTTACCATAACTGTATGTGTGTATTAGGTGGCTCTACATTGTCGTCAAATGGATTTTTTGGCCTTGCACTCAGGGTGCCTGGTTTCAGTTAGGATAAATCTCACAGGTTTTGTGTATTCGTTATCGCACAATTCCGTTATCATGCACCATGTTCGGCGCCAGTTATGTGCAAACCAATGGTTCAGTACATATATCAGACCTTCAGTGTAACCATTACTTCAATAAATCTGACCTGTAAGACTACATTTACAGAGTTACTGAAGAGTCAAATGACCACTGCGAGCAAGTTCCAGTCTTCTTCCAACAATCAGCACATATCATGATGGTAGTTGAATGTGGTGAGGAATGTGATGTCAGTGTAGTGATGTGTCAAATGGGAAGACCAATGACCCTGGCCACCACTCGCTCTGATACACCTTCACTCTCCCGTTTATATGCCGTCTGTTTCCCATGCCAGAAACTGCACAACATATTTACTCACATGTGCAGTACACACATACATATAATTTGCCCGTTGCATATAATTTGTACGTATTATTTGCACGGATGCACACAGATATGTAAATATACAGTACATGTGAACGAATATTTGAAGCATATATTGGCAATTTTTAAAACGGAATATATCGATGTACATTGTAGTGATGTCATTACTGTTATTGGTTATGCGATGCTGGTTTGAGTACTGAGAAAAGTGTGTGGTAAAAACTGTTGGAAGCTCAGCCCAGGACTGTGACTTATCTGAACTACTTAAAAAAAAAAAAAAAAAAAAAAAAAAAAAAAAAAACATACCATGAAATTTCTTGCAGGAGCAGGGCAACGCATTTTTCTGGGATATTAGGCCACTTATTGGCTCATCACTACTGGCAAAGTTGAGCACAGAAACATTGAAACGGTAGCTACTATGAACGAAATCCATTTACTTCCTGATCCATTTTTCTTGGCGTTAACACCCGAGGATGTCTCAAACTTATCTAGAAAAATAAAAACGTTCTTCATGTCAAAATCGAACTGAAGAGCGACATAGACTTAGAAATGTGAGTGAAGATTAAATTAATTTTCATAAGCAATTTATGGTTTACTGGACTAACTGGCAACTCACGCAGTCTTTGACAGGAGTTGCCCGCTAACTGGGAGAATCCCGACCACAATAACTAAGTGAAAAATACAGTATATTGAATGGTTAGTTGTACCCTGCCACTTCCAAGAAGATGACGTACATAATAAATTTTAAACTGGTTGCTCAATTGACTATACAGCCCCCCCTGATGCAGCCCACCGGCTAATCCCTTTCCGTGTAGAGTCTGCAGACAAGAGTTTGAGGTAAAAGTAGCCTGCCATGACCAAATCCATCTATATCTTCATTTTTTTCTGATGGCAGAAATATAACGTCTAACACTAAATTGTTGTTTACAAGATTATATTTCTGCTAAGAACCCATACGGAGACTGACGCATTACTGTAGAAGCAATTTACACAGCTTTATTTCGCCTAATAAATCTTATGAAAACTGATATATTACTGTACGAGTTCAGATTTCTGCTGCCTTAAAGCAGGCGACTAATGACGACATGGTCAATCAATGAATAAGTCTTTGTTCCCGTGAACAGTTAAGCGCAGCAGTTAGCAAATAGAGTTGCTGGTTAAAGCTGCGGCATATATTCCTTTCCTTAAATGAACAAACAACCGAGCAAAGTCTTAATGCTGAGATACCAAAGGCACCGACAAACCACTAATTTTTGATGTTCATTTATGGGGTACCTGCAGTAACTAGATTTGGTGAGACTCCATCCCACGCTTCAAAGTTCACTTAGGTGCATAAGACAGAAATCATGCACGTTTTATCATCACTTGCTGAAGAGAGTATCATCAGAAACCTGGATCTTGCCTTTCCCTTAGCCATTTAAGCTTTAATAATATGGCAGTGTAGTCCATTAGAACAAAGTCAGGAAGAAGACTGACCAGAGTGGTGTAGGCGGCACAGATGGTGGCCAGTATGATGATGGAGTTGGTGGTGGAGATGTTGGTGAGGGTAGTGAGGGCCACTGAGGGTGCGTATAGGGTCATCCCCATCAGCATCACCGACTTCACCACCACGGTAAACATAGCCAGCAGTCTCAGAGCCCTGGACCCATACCTTAGTTCCAGGTACTGTGAAAAAAATATACACCATATGTTGTATATACAGTTGTAAATTATTCCTTGTGTGTGTGTGTGTGTGTGTGTGTGTGTGTGTGTGTGTGTGTGTGTGAGCGAGCCCGATTAGCATATTTCACCAGATCTATCAGTTAACCAGTGGCTAGACTAGCCTCATATCCAGTACATATTAATGATCATTACTCATTTGCCTGTGCTTACCCCACTTGTATTCCAGTATCAATTACCCCTGCAAAATAACTATCTGCAAATATGTAGTGAGAAGATACATCAGTGCTATGAAAGCTTCAGTGTGTGTGTGTGTGTGTGTGTGTGTGTGTGTGTGTGTAAACTGCGGGACATCCTATTAGTTTTCTAAGCTTGGTGGTCAGGTGAGTAGGTTCGTGAAATGATGGGTCGGGTGGGTGAGTGGGGAGTTGGAAGTGAGGACAAGGTGGGTAGGTTAGGTGGATAGAGTGGGTAGGTGGACTGACAGGGTAGGCAGAGGGGGGGGGGTTGGATGAGCTGAGTAGGAGGGGTGCGTGGCTGGGGTGGGAGTTGGGTAGTTAGAGAAGGTTGGGTGGGAAGGGTGGCAAAATGGACAGGAATGGTACGCTGAGTAGGTGGGTTGGACATATAGGGTGACATGTATGGTTGTGCAGGTAGAGTGGCTTGCATGGGATGGATGGGTAGGTGGGTAGAGAGGATGGGTGGGTGGGGTTTGTGGGTGTGTGGGCTTCGTGGGAGGGTGGGTGCATAGGCTTTATTGAAGGGTGTTTGGGTGGAGTGATGCATGACTTCCCAGAGGATATGACAAGATACAGATTTACCACACCAGATGAGTGGGTAGATGTCTGAATTGCTGGGTGAGAGGATGGCTGAGGGAAAAAAGGTCCATTGGAGTAAAGACGTCCATGGTTGGAATAGGTCCAAGTGGAAAAATTAAGCCCGTGTCCCATATTCAAGTTCATCTTCGAGAACGGCCCCGTTCACTACGATCTTACCTTTGAGGTATGATCTTGGTGAACTGCCACGATCATGCCTCAAACGGTAGGCTTAAATGGCCATTGCACGACACGATCACGTTAGTGCTAAGACCCACAAAGACATTGCTACGACATCCCACGACACCCTACAGAAACGTCAGGTTATCCTGACGACACACTGCGATCATCCCTTAGTTAAAAAATAACGGTCACTTTGATTCCATGTCACGCCAAGACATCACCACGACAAGCTAAGACACGCTAAGTCACAGCTAAGACAAATGATGTTACTGTCACGACATGTCACGTGCTCTTCCTTGTCGGCGGCCATGCCGAGAATTTTTGAACATTCCAAAAACTGACCTGCGAAGAATGACCAAATTCTCTGCGTCGGCACTACGTCATCGCTAAGTCATGCCACGTTACTCATAACGACATGCGGCGACACACGAAGACATGAAGATCGTGGCATGTCGTTGGAAAGTTCCTGACAGTGGGACATAGGCTTGAGGTTCCTATTGGAAAATGTGCCTGGGTGAATGGGCACAGGTGGAAACAAGACCAGTGGGTAGAAAAAAGTTCAGGAAATAAAACCATGCAAGAAAGCAGGTCCATGTGAGAATGTGGTGTTTCATAATGGGAAGAAATTAGGTCCATGGGGAAAATAGGTCCAAAGAGGGAAAGCAGGTCCTTGGAGAAAATTGGTCTATGGGAGAAAGTAAGTCATTTGATGGAAAATAGGTTATTGTGTACAGTAAGCCCACTGGCAGAAAAAGGTCCAAAGGGAAAGTAAGTTCCTGGGTGGAATTAGGTCCAGATGGAAAAGTAGCCTTAAGAGATAAAAAGGGACCATGGGAGAAATAGGTCCATGGTGAAAGTAAGTTCATGGGATATTGGGTAATGAGAAAATATGGGCTTGGAGAAATGGGACCAAGTGGAAACTTAAGATTAGTGGGTAGAAAAGGTCCACAAAGGAAATACAACCATGAGATAAAAAAAAAAGGATCATGTGAGAACTCTGTGTTTCATGACGGGACAAAATTAGATCAGTGAAGAAAATAGGCCGAAGAATGAAAAAAAATGTCATTGGAGGAAATAGGTTCAGAGGGAGAACTATACATAAGGGATAAAAAAAAGGATCATGGGAGAAATAGTTCCATGGTGAGGTAAGTTCGTGGGGACAAGAGGTCCAAGGGGGATAAGAGGCCCATGGGGAAAGTTGGTCAAATGGAGACACATGGGTACTTGGGGTGAAAATAGATTCATGGGATAACAGATGGACACACCACCCCAAGAAGGAACAGCCGAGCACGGGTTCATGTCCTAGTTTAGATGGAGAAGGACCATGTCAGTTTGAAATATCTCCTTGATAATAATGTTCTTTCCCTTTCCTTCCCTCCAAATTATTAAGCGAAACAGGTTGTAGAAGACAACGAATGGGAATTGACCAGACTGACAGTATGCTCAGTGAAAAGAGCAGACATTCTGATACTTTTTCCATTTGTTGTTTAACATTTTCAAGTGGGGTAGGTGAAGTTCCCACCATCTGTTCACTTGATGTTTTGCTGCCTTCAAATGACTCTACAGAGAGAGATTAAGGTATTTTACTCCAGAAAAGCACATACTACACTGGGTGGTAACTGTAAAACCAAGCAGATGAAGTGTGGTGTAGTAAGTTAAAGTGCTCTGGCCGAATTTGGTTATAAGGGTTTATATTTTTGAGATGGTTAGTGTTTATTGCTAATGGGCGAGTAAATGTTCCTTCGTTCTTTGATTGGAAAAAGTAACCTACCCCAGGGTCCCAGCGTTCCTGATGAAGCAATACAGGTTTGGATGATGGATAATGTTTTTAATGCCAAATTTTCTTTTATTTTAATTTTTGTTTTTTTGTGTTGTATGTTTTTCGCTTGCATATTTTAAAGATATATGTTAATGACTACAACTTTTTTGGTTGCATAATTTTTGTTTGTCTTATTTTGTATTTGTTCTGTTCTATATCTCGGTCGTATCATTTTATTAAAATGATTTTTGAGGTATTATTTTGATTTTGGCATTATGTTTGTATTGTTTTGGTTGCATCTATTATATAAAGATACCATTCAATATGTGGAAATAAATCCTCTATTTATAAAAATCATGATAATGTCGTTCGATGTCAAATAATTAACTTGTCTCACAATGCTTGTGTCACTGAGTGATATTTTGTCATTTCATTCATGCTATTCCCATATGATTTTATCAGAACAGCCTTCCATCAGAAGGAATCTCCTTAGCTGAACTAAACTAATCGTTGATAGCAGGAATAAAATAGAAATCTAGTTGTCAGAATGAATGCTTTAAGCCCTTTGCGTGAGGAAAGTTTACACTAATGCCTGTCGACTGCATGACGGTAATATGGCAGGTTATTAATTATTGCCACTTTAGTCTTCCCCTAGAACATGACCTCCATTAGTCGATGTTCGATGTTACATTAATGTTCCCAGTTATGTTCCTGGGGGAACAAGGACAAAAAAGAGAAAGAAACTGAATTCACTTGACTTTTGTCATCTAGAGAATGGAATTTCATTTTTGCAGCTGCGAATAAGACGTGTTAATCATTACACCACCGGTTGCCATTTTTCCTGTGTGCCCTCACCTCGGTCAGAGAGACGACTCTAAGGTTGTAGGTGATAGGGAGGGAGAATTTGCAGATGACAAAGCAAGCCAGAACACTGCCAAATAAATATATAGAGATCTGCATCCCGTAGTAGTACACCTCCGCTGAGTTACCTGAAAGTAGGATTAGTTACATGGCTGTATTATTATTACTGAGAGTGCAGAAGTGTAGGCAATGTCCCCCAATTCTAATGATCATCTGGTATGCCGATGATGATAAGGAGAATTTGGTTTCTCAGTCTCACTGCTTAATGCGCTCTGTACCATCGCATATATATGCCAACCAAATTAACTTTTTAAAACTCATCTCCCAAAGACTGTCTGACCTGAAACATTGCATACAAATGACCAAACTCATAAAAACAGAGCCAAAAAATACAGTTCTGGCTGTACATACAAAGTCATATAATTGCATACAAATGAGCAAACTCATAAAAACAGAGCCAAAAAATACAGTTCTGGCAGTACAGTACATACAAAGCCATATAAGCCAAGGTATTTCACCTACAACTAGTTAATGTATAGCAAAGGAAGAGATTTGGAGCTTTTTTTCACGATCATTTTCAGCAAGTTTCAAAGTATGGTAACATTCTTGTGCTTTAGCAGCGACTGTGCAGACACACGTGGGATCCTAATAACTGCGTGGCCAAGTATGTGCATTCCTGCAACAACATCCTGACGTACCAGTTAATGGTAACAGAGCACGTTTTTCCTAAACTCCTCGCAGGCAGGTAGAGTACGTCTATTTATATATTGCCACACGCCTTCATCCGTAAGAGGTGGCCAAAAACAAATCGCCTCCATGTAGCACTGCCATTCACTACCCTGCTCCCAGCTCACACCTTCCTTTCACATATACCTCTCCACTTCATCTCTCCATCTCATCCTTTGCCTCCTCCTCCTCCCTCTCCCTTCCTCCACCCCATTTATATACACTCTCCTCGACAGTCTTGCTCTCCATCCTTTCCACATGGCCAAACCGCCTCAGTGTGTTTCTCCTAATGCTTCCTATCATATTCACATCCACACCACGACGCTCCTTCACTTCCTCATTTGTCAGTCTATCTCTATGTGTGACTCCACATGCTCCTCTCAAATAACTCATTTCCACTGCTCTCACTCTTGACCTGTCCCTCCAACAAGATCCAAGCTTCACTTCCAACGTTAGAGTTGGTATCACAATACTGTCATGCAGTAACTTTTTCACTTCCATGCTCTCTTTCCTGCTTCTTATCACTGCTTTCACAGAACCAGCAATCTTTCAGGCAGTTCACCCTCTAAACTTCCATCCTTACTCATCACACTACCCAAGTACTTAAACGCACTCACGTTTTCCATTTCCTCCTCATTCAACCTCACTTCACATTCACTGACTCAGTTCTCTCGAAAACCATGAATTTACTCTTCCCTAAATTCACTTATTTATGCTGTTTCATACACACTCTCCCAAACTCATCCACTAAGCCTTGCAGATACCCGTCTTCACTTAACACCACAGTATCATCTGCAAACAACAGCACAGGGTGTTTCCAAACACTGCCCTCTCTAATTAGGGCCTCTCCAACATCCACTGCCCTACCTTGTATCTCTTTTATAAGCACATCCATAAACAGGACACCCATGGAGACATGACACATCCCTGTTTCAGTCCAATCTTCAAATAGAAATAATCACTCAGTTCACTCTCCACACGCACTGCAGCCTTAGCACCCCAATAAATATTCTTTAGGGTATTCAGCAACTTGCCATTTACCATATTTTTTTCTTAATACTTTCCACAATCCTTGTCTATCCACCCTGTCATGTGCTTTCTCCTAATCCATTAAGGCCACATGCAACTTCTTTCCCTTCTCTAGAAACTTTTCCACTAAAGACCTAGGAATGAATATCTGATCTACACAACCTCTTCCCTTTCTAAAACCTCCCTGTTCTTCACCAACTAATTCCTCTGTTATTTCCCTAAATCTGTCAATAAGTATCCTACCATATACTTTCCTACTACACTAAGAAGTCAAATGCCCCTATGATTACCACACATTTCTTTTTCTCCTTTTCCTTTGTACAGGGGAGCAATTATACCTGACTTCCAATCCACTGGGACTCTAACTTCCTCCCAGGCCAATGTGCACATCTTCCACATCCATTCTACTCTTACCTCTTTCCCATACTTCAATATTTCATCACACACTCCATCAGTTCCTGGGGCTTTCTCCATTATGACTTTCTTCGTTGCTTCCACAACTTCCATCCTCCTGATTTCTTCCTCTTATCTCACATCCCTGCATCTCCCAGCCATTCCCCTGTCACTTATGCTCGTATTGCTTTCATTCTCTATGTTCAACAATTCCTTAAAGTGTTCTCTTCATCTGCTCACCATTTCTCCTTTCTGAACTAGTTACCTACCATTTTTATCATTCACTCCTCGACCAACTTCTTTGACACCCTGTCTAACTCTCTTTACCTCTTTCCAGAACATTTGCTACATACCCCTTACTTTACACTCAGTTTCCTTCCAAATCCATTATCCACTGTCTTCTTACTCTCTCTTACTAATCTTTTCATCTCTCTCTTCCTCTCTACATGTCTCTTCCATATTTCAACTTCTTCCGCATCCCTGTTTCTCAGAACTCATTATATGCATTCTTCTTCTTTTATGCCACAGCCTGTCTCACCTCTTCATTCCAAGTTGCTTTTCCTTGCACCTCCATTCGTCTTCTCTTCACCCCACACACCTCACATGCTGCACAAATTTCTTCTGTGAATATCTTGCATACACCTTCCACGTCCCCCATCTGCTTTAATCCATATTTACCCAATCGCTCCTCGGCTTCTCTCTTATTTTCTGCCTCTTTTCCATTCTTTTGTAACCTTTCCACCCTTCTTGTATGAACTACTTCCTCCTGTCCTTCCCTTCTTCTATTCCTCTATTTCACGTGAACCTTGATATTTACCACCACCAATTGGGGGTCAGAAAGTCCACTCCCGCAACCTCTGTATGCTCTTGCATCCATTACACACCTTCTCATCCAATCATCCACACACACATAATCAATCCATGCCTTCCGTTCATTCAGTTGACCAACCACTCTTCTAATCACTTGCCACGTATATCTGTGGATCATTTTGTGTTTGAAGAGGGTATTGGCTATCAACAACCTCCTCCCGAGAGAAACATCCACTTGATCTCTGCCAGTTTCATCCACCTCTGTAAGGCACATCCCACTCACCAACTATTCTATTCACTTTTACATTCCCTACTTTTCCATTCATTTTTCCGATCAAAAACGCTCTCATTCCTTTCACACTTTTCCATGCATGCTTCCACATTTGTCCAGAGCTCTTCTTTCACTCTACTTGCACGATCTTGCATTGGCGCATACACACACACAATCTCCCGCATATGTAGTCCAACTTTCAATCTTACCCACACAATCGTTTAGCCAACTGATCCATTCTCTCTTATATTCTCGTTCCATCTGTTACTCACAACAATACACACTCCTTCTTTTGTCCTCTCATTCTCAGTCACTCCTGCACTTATAACCCATCCATACCCCCATTCTCTCACACTCTCACAATCCCATTTAGTTTCAGTTAAACCATATACATCCATTTTTCCACCCTCAAGCACCTGGACAATCTCTTTCACTTCATCACTTGCACCCCTTACATTCCATGTCGCAATCCGTACCATGTCCTTTGTTCGTTCCTTAGTCGTCACCTGTTGGTCAGTCCTGGGCTGAGCTTCTTGTTCGTTCTTTTAGTTAGTTGTTTTCCAGGGAGGGGCAATAACCCTCCGCCAGCCCACTTGTCACGTAGGGAACGCGCGTATAGTACGTGTGGGATCCTAATAACTGCGTAGCCCGGCATGTGTATTAGTGCCTCACCACACGGACGCCTTATCAGCAGGTGTGGACATATGCCATCACCTACACATCCCACCTGTGATCCTTAGGAATGAAGGTAGCTACTTGAGTGGATAAAGATATTAAGACTGCAAATTACTGAACTTCAGAGAGACCAGAGACATCTATGGCAGGTGTTAAATACAAAGATTAAAACGGATGCTTGTAGAAGCCACAGGTTGTGGCACACTCAGTAATGTCAGGAGCACAGTAGATAAAGATGCTAAAACTGTTACGACAATGAAGAAGTTGTGTGTAAACACTAAATCAACTAATCAGAGGTCTGTACCACGCCCCCAGTGCATTGCCACTGATCTGACTAATGATCGGCCATCATACACGGTAATTGATCTTATAAACTGGCCTTTAGCCCTTCATTCTCGTGAGAGTAGTGGGTGTTCTAGGTCCTCCTGATTAACGAATAAAGTAAATTTTTCTTTTGAGCATGCGTGAGTCTGTGGATAAAACAAAGTTTTGCTTATGTTTCCAATATGATGAATTCTATCCTCATTCTTTGCAGAAATGCCTCGTTTCTAAAGTCGATGGATCACGTAGGAAAAGACTAGAAAAATTGTTAATTGCAAACTGAGGCTGGCATAGCTCCCACAGCACCCTCTTCCATGAAGCTGACCATCCAGACTGCCATTAAGCCTTTCCTTGAAAGGTCACTTACGTTAGGAAGAGGGTGCTTGTTCGATTGAGCAAATGAGGAATAAACATTCATTGGTCCGACATGACGCCCTTGTATATATTTTCTGTGTATTTTTCAACCCTCGTACTTCTGTCTTTACTGTACTATTTCCTGAATGAAATATTATAGGGAAAAATTGCATTTGATGGGAAAAACTGAAGGAAAAAAAAACTGCATATCCTTTGTTTGTTCATAAGCTAAAAAATATGAAAAAAATGTGCATGGTTCATTTTATCCTCTTCTATTTTATTGCCGTACCATGCTGGTAGAGGGTCCGCTATCGCATTAGACTCTTAGTTATTTCTTCTCACCAGGAGCGAACTGGGCCAGACTGCAGCCCCCAGGGCGGCTCCGGCAATCCTGCCTGTGCCTAATGGAAGCTCAGCGATATTTCCCAACGATCAGAGTCACATGCACAGTACAAACTACACTTCCTTTTCCAAAATTCAAAAAATTATGGCGTCCCATCACCAAGCCTCAGAGTCCCCAGGGGGGGGGACCATCAATGCCCCCACCATCTGCCCCTCTCCCGCTGATGACTCTAGGTGCCTGGAACCACTGTCTGACTCTCTTCTTCTTCATTTCTGCAACATTCGCGGCCTTTCCTCTAACTGTCGCTCTGTTGAGCACCACCTCTCCTCCTCTAAACCTCACCTTCTTTTTCTAACTGAGACTCAGCTGTCTGAGGCAACTGACAGCAAACCCTTTTCTGTATCCTCCTACTTTCTCTATACTCATTTCAAAGCCAGAGGTGGCTGTTGTGCATATACAGTATACGCAACGACTTAGCTTGCTCTCGGGTTCCTGAACTCGATTCTTCTGAATTCTCTACACTCTGGCTTCGGCTTTCCTGTCATTCTCTGACTAAATATATCTGTGCTGTTTACTTATCCCCTAATTCTACTGACTATCAAAAGTTCTTCGACTATCTTACTTCTATGATGGAACACATTCCATCCATTTCTCCTTTCTCTGAAATCTCCATTCTAGGAGATTTCAATGTTCACCACCACCTTTGGCTCTCCTCTCCTTTCACTGATCCACCTGGTGAACAAGCCTACATCTTTTCTATCCTTGATGACCTAGAGCAGCTTGTACAGCATCCTACCCGTATCCCTGACCGCCTTGGAGAGAGCTCCAACATATTTGACCTCTTCCTCACAACTAATCCTTCTGCTTACTCTGTTAATCTTTTCTCTCCGTTGGGCTCCTCTGATCACAACCTTATCACCTTAACCTGTCCTATCACTCTGGTAAGGCCTGTTGACCCTCCAGGGAAACGTCGTCTGTCGCATTTTGGAGCCGCGGACTAGGAGGCCCTAAGGCAGTACTCTTTTGATTTTCCCTGGAATGATTATTGCTTCCATGGCCGGGAGCCATCTGAGTGTGCCTTGCGCATTACGGAGGTTATTCTCTCGGGCATGGAAGCATACATTCCTTTCTAATATCCTTTGACTAAAGCAAGAAGCCTTGGTTTAATCACGCTTGTTCTAATGCTGTCCGCAACAAGGAGAGGGCCTACAAAAGGTACCGGAGCCAACCCACCCCTGAATCACATCATCTTTACGTTTCTGCCCGGAATCGTGCTAAGTCTGTTCTTCGCTCTGCTAAAAATAATTTCATCCATACTAAATGCTCTCAACTCTCCAACTCTAATTCTTCCCGCTCCTTCTGGCACCTTGCCAAAAACCTTTCCAACAACTTTACCTCATCATCCTTCCCTCCTCTTTTCTACTCTGATGGTTCTGTAGCTATTTCTTCTACCGATAAAGCAGATCTCTTCGCACAGACTTTCTCCTCCAATTCCACCTTAGACGATTCCGGTGCTGTTCCTCCATCACTTCCCCCCTCTGACTTCCTCATGGCTGACATTAAAATTTCTTCAGCTGATGTATTTTCTGCCATCACTGGCCTCAGTACTAAAAAGGCATACGGGCCTGATGGGGTCCCTCCTGTTGTTCTCAAGAACTATGCTTCTGTGCTTACACCCTGCCTAGGCAAACTCTTTCGTCTTTGTCTGTCAACTTGTACCTTTCCTTCTTGCTGGAAGTTTGCTCTCATTCAGCCAGTCCCAAAGAAGGGTGACCACTCCCAACCCTCCAACTATCGTCCAATTGCTTTAACGTCCGGTATTTCAAAAGTTTTCGAGGCAACTCTCAATAGAAAAATTTTAAGGCATCTTTCCTATCGCAACCTTCTTTCTGATCATCAGTACGAGTTCCGTCATGGACGCTCCTCTGGCGATCTTCTCACCTACCTTTCAGACTCCTGGTCATCCTCCTTTCGGGACTTTGGCGAAAGTTTTCCCATTGCACTTGACATCTCAAAGGCTTTCGATCGAGTCTGGCATAAATCTTAAATTTCCAAACTGCCCTCCTACTCTTTCTATCCTTCTATCTGTGCCTTCATCGCTAGCTTCCTTTCTGGTGGTTCTATAGCCGCTGTTGTAGACGGCCATCGTTCTTCTCCTAGATCTATCAACAGTGGTGTTCCTCAGGGCTCTGTCCTATCACCAACTCTCTTCCTTTTATTCATCAATGATCTTCTAAGCTGTACATCTAACCCTATCCACTCATACGCTGATGACTCCACCCTTCACCTTTACATTCGGTTCCCGCAACGCCCATCTCAACAGTTACTTCAACAAACAAGGGATGAGGCTATGGCACACCTAATGTCTGACTTGTCTCGTATCTCTGACTGGGGCAAAAATAATATGGTTGTTTTTAACGCATCTAAGACTCAGTTCTTACACCTATCAACCCGACAAAATCTCCCACAGGTATACTCACTAATGTTTAAAAATAATCAGCTTAATCCGGCATCATCCTTGAACATGCTTGGGGTTTCATTTACTCGGGACTTATCTTGGAAAGATCATATTACATCTCTTGTAAAATCTGCTTCCGAGAGATTGGGTGTGCTTAGCCGACTCCGCTCTTTCTTTACCCCTGCACAATTGTTGACTCTATACAGGGGTTTTATCCGCCCTTGTGTGGAGTACAACTCTCATGTGTGGGGAGGCTCCCCACATACAGCTCTTCTCAATAGGGCGGAGTCAAAGGCTTTTTGTCTCATTAACTCTCCTCCTCTTACTGACCCCCTTCAACCTCTGTCTCTTCGCCGCACTGTTGCATCTTTATCTCTTTTCTATCGCTACTTTAATGATCACTGCTCCTCTGAACTGTCTGCTTGCATTCCTCCACCTGTACGACGGGCGCGTAGCACCCGTCTGGCAGCAAACTCTCATTCCTTTTCTATCCAACTCTCTAATGCAAGAGTTAACCGTTACTCCCAGTCTTTCATTTATGCAACAGGTCAACTCTGGAACTGTCTACCTCTGTCTGTATTTCCTGCTGCCTATGATCTCCAGTCTTTCAAACGCAGTGTGTCCAGGCATCTCAAAATGATCGGATCTTGAATTTGGCTCTCTATTGTATTTTGTTTTTCTCTTGGAGGCAACTGTTAGTGTGGGCTCATGGCTTTTGGTTCCTTCTTCCTCGCATAAAAAAATAAAAAAATCCATAAAACTTAGTGATCTGAGAATATGTATAAATATATTAGGACATTATGAACAAGAAGATAAATAAACAAAATTACCTGTATAGGGTTGCCTTTGGCCTCTTTAGTTCCATTATAGACCAAATTCCACAAAGGGTCCGACAATAAACAACTTTGTTGTTCTAGTTTATGCCCTAATATTATTGACATACTGTAGGTTGCATGAATAAAATGAAACAGCTAATAACATACGGAAGGGATGTTTGGGAGTCTTCAAGGCTGACGAGAATATGGGATTTACAGTCATGTCACGGCTTCCTTAACCCTTCACTCTGATATCGCAGTTCTCATTTAATTCTTCCTACTTTCTAAGTTTTTTTATTGAGCTTGGAGATCCTTTAGATCTGCATGAGTGAGAAATTCTTTGTATTTATCCCGCCATTCTTAGGTAGCCCTCCTAAGCTAAATAAAATCGTCCTTTAGAAAGAAGAGTACGGTATACAGTGTATGACATCATCCGACTTTAGGGTTAATGCTGATAATGCGAGGATATAGGCATTTCCAAAGTTATGCTCACTTGTTACACCCACCGATAAAACGCCACGCGACACTCGTCCGTCTGAGAAAGGTCCATAGTTGTCAGCATTTTCCTATCTCTTTTAATTCACCAGCTGATGTCTGCTTACACTAGGTGACTTTTAATGAGCGTCCAGTGTGCTTGAACAAGTGCTGGCAACATGTAAGCAACACAGGAACAAACACGCTGCAAACATGTTGGGAACATCAGCGTCCAGATCATGTTGGCAACATCATGATGAAGTCTCAGTTGCCTGGTATGGACACACTTATCCCATCGCCTCTGCTGCCAGTGTTCGAAGCTGCACTGAAACATGTTTACGTACATCTGTCCAAACACTGCTGCAAACATGTACCCAAACATGTCAGCTGTGTTGCCAACATATGTTCAAGGGCACGTGTGGACGCGCACTTAGATCCACTGTCATACTCTGCCACATACCTTCAGTATCCATGGAGCTCCCTTGTCCATAAGCTCTTTCTTTCTTTTTCTTTTTTTTTTTTTACCTCCCCACCCCTCTCTAGTTTTCACCTGCGTTGTGCAATATACTTGGGAAGAATGTTACATAAGGGTACACAAAAGTGCAAAAGAAGCGCAAATAACAAGAGGCCTGTTAGCCTATGACCAGATTATACGTTGAAAAATGTTCCTTCTAGCAAGATCTAAACCAACGAGTAAGAATGAAGGTCTCACAGATTATGCTAATTAAAGGTAAAATGAAACTATGATCGCTGTTTTTCACTACCACACAAATAGATCACTGTTTGTTGCTAGGGCAAGGTTGAGTAGATGAGAGCCAGTCTGGTTACATGGCCAAGTTGTTACACCCTCAATAATAGTCAAAAGATGAGGGAGTGGTTGTTGCCATGTTCAGCAACTTTTAAGAAAAAGTGGGGCCTCAAGTGGCAACTCGAAGGCGTTGCCTGAATAAGACTTAAGGTAAAAATTAATATTTTCGATTCAAGAACGTTATCTACTTTCTATGTTATTTTGTTATATCTGTGTCCCTTATTCATGCATCTGAGTAACTTGGTTCGTGGTACAATATATGTGAGAAGGCCATGAAATTAGCAAAGGTTGATGGTGTATTTTTTTTATTGGCCAAATGTACAGAAAATCATTGCTTGGGTTTGTTATTAGGGGTTAATTGTTACAGTATCAGTTTATCCCCTTCGAGAACAGCTGCAAGAAACTACTCTGTTTTCAGGTATCACTTAACCATCCCTGGAATTACCAGTGGAGATCGGACAGATGTCAAGGAGACAGCAGTCAAACGAGTTGTGAATAATAAAATTTAAAAGTGCTGCCGATACGTAGAGTAACAGGTCAGTAAAAGTAACATATTGATTAATGAGCAGTGTTGCTAAAGATACTTATATAGAGCTATGTACAGTAAGAGGTATCTATGTTTATATCAGTTTATCTCTCTCCATCCATCTCTCTGTCTGCCCTGCTGAGGGGGGTCACCTTGACGTGGTGGCGGGGCTTGAAGCGTAGCTGGCAGTGCCACCTACTTTGGAGGCATGCCTACCTTTGTAGGGTTCGGCATTTGTCAGTGTCGTGGACCAAGCACCCCCTACATCACTGGTAGAGGAGGCCTACTGGTGATGTCAGTCCCTGCCCATTTGCCATCTAGGGCGGGACTGTTGCCTCCCCACGTGTTTGCCGTGCGTGACGTCCCGTAATGCTGGGAGACGGGAGTCCTGGAGGTTGAGTAATGCTGCATGGTGCGCCCTGCAGCTAGCAATACACCTCTTTGGTCCCTTATTCTGGCTAGACGGGTGGCCTGGTTGGGTCCGACCAGGTCAATCGGCTGGTCACTGGCTAGCCATCCAGGCTAGTCACCTAGTGGCTTTAGGGTCAAGCAGGCACTGGGGGACCTGGTGGCTCCTATCGTCCTGGAGTCACCCTTGTCAGGGTCCCTTGGTGGTTACCTGCGTATACTTTCCCACTACCTCTGGGGTCGCCAGTGGTGCTTTCCCTGGCATATGGCCTCCCCTTGTTGGGCTCCATGGTTGGTGGAGGGGTGGGGGAATGAAGGTAGTTTTTTTCTAATATGGCCTCAAATTCAATTTCATTAGCTGACGACCCTGGTTCTGTCCCTGACCATCCTTCAGAGTCTCCCTCCTGTGCGCCTCATGTGCCTCTGGCTGGTGAGGCCCATATTGCCACCTTGGAACCATGCCTGCCTGGTTCCAGTGGTTTCCGGTCAGTGGCCACTACAAAGAAGAAGAGCCTGCAACAGACAACAACATCTTGTGGACATGCCCGTGAGGTCCTGCCAGGTGTCTATGAGAGGGTTGATTTCCCAAGGTACTACACTATTCGTACTCTGGATGGTCAGCCTATTGGGAATCTGGACATTTTAACTGTTCATCGGCGCATTGTATTAATCTGTGGGAGAGAGCCAAAGATTTCACCTCAGGGGGATGGTAGCCTCCTAGTGGAGGTTACATCCCCTGAAGAGGGTTCCCGGCTGGCTGCCCAGTGTAAGGACCCGGATGCGCTATTTACTTGTCTCCCTCATGCTTTTTTCAATCAGAGTCGAGGTGTTGTTTTCTCAAAAGACTTACTCCGATACAGTGAAGAGAAGCTCCTTGAAGAACTCCAGGTCCACAGGGTGGTTAAAGTGGAGAGGTTTCGGAAGAAGGTTGATGGTGTACTTACCCCAACTCCATCCTTGTTGCTGACGTTCGACTGTAATGTTCTCCCTTCATCCATCAAGGTGGCTTGGTTGTCCCTTAGGGTCAAACAGTTTGTACCAAACCCACGACGCTGCTACCATTGTCAGATGTACGGGCATGTTGGACGAGTCTGTCGTCGTTTGCAACAGGGCCTCCCAGTGGTGTGTGTCAGTTGTGGAGAATCCACTCATGCAGGACAGGACTGTCCTGGACCTGTTTGTTGTTTGCACTGTGGCGAGGCACATCCTCCTTCATCTAAAGACTGTGCCCGGTTTTGCTTGGAGAAGGAGATCCTCCTCATCCGTAATCGTGACAAAATAAGCTTTTCTGAGGCCAGGAGTAGAGCCATGTCATTTGTTTTCCGTAACGGAGTGTCTTATGCGTCAGTTTTGTCCGGTCATAGCCGTCCTCATCATCCTGTCCAGCAGCAGACTCGAGTTCCTCCTGTTGTGTCAGCTCCTATGCCTTCATCTTTCGATCCCATGCCAGTGCAACAATCTCCCGCACTTGCGACGGTTGCCGCTAAAGTTCAAGACTCGACCTCTACATCTATGGTATCCCCTAGTAGTCATGGTGCACATTCTTCATTTGCTAAACGTCATCATGGTTCCTCAGAGTCTTTGAGTCTTGAAGATCCTCCAAGCAAGGTGTCGGTTGTGGAGTCCACATCCTCTGTAGTTAGTCCATCTGTGCAACAGCCCTCGGACCCTGCTTCTGGGTCTTCGAGGGCTTCTGGGGTGTCAGGTCAGTCTGGCACCTCTTCCTCCAGGGAATCGGATGTTCCTCCTCCGGTTACCTCTGAGGATCCTGTCCTGCTACCTCCACGTTTGGAGGCCAGGACCCCAATCCCTCCTGCTCGACGTCTTGGTTCACTGGGGACCCCGGGCAGGGTTCGGAGTAGCTCTTCCTCTCCTGCTGGGCAGCGACGGGTGTCTGTGAAGTCTCCCAACACTTCGCAGACCCCAGGCCCTCGTTCTAGCCATGCTGCTGCCCGTGGCAAGCCCCTTAGTGGGCGTATCCGCATTCCCAAGAAGATTGTCTCCCAGGGTCGCTCAGTGGTTTCCACTAAGTGACCCTTTCTTTTGTGTATATAGTTCCTCCATTTTAATATTCTTAGTATTTTTTTATGGTTTTCTGTTTGTCCCTCTCCCCTGCCCCTTTTTATTTCAATAGTTTTAATGGCTAATATTATTCAAAGGAACTGCCATGGTTTACGAGCCAACTGGGAGGAACTCCGTTGGCTTCTGGCTGAGTATTCACCTGTGTGTGTTTGCCTACAAGAGACAATGGTTGGTGATGCTGCGCCTCCCAGTCCACCTGGTTACCAGGTTTTTTATTCAGATCCTCTTCCTGGACAGGGTCATGGTGGGGGTGTGGCTATTCTAGTACGCAGTGACATACCTTTCACTGCTGTGAATCTTAACACTCCACTGCAGGCTGTTGCTCTCCAGATTTTCCTTCCCCGTCGTTATACTGTGTGCTCTTTGTACCTCCCTCCTAGTGCCACTATTGAGAGGGTTGATCTTGAAAATCTTATTCGTGCACTTCCCTCACCCTATTTCTTGCTGGCTGACATGAACAGTCATCATCCCCTGTGGGGTGGCTCCACAGCTGATGCTAGAGGTACTATGGTAGCCTCCATTGTGGAGGATGTGGACCTGTACATTTTAAATTCTGGTGAAGTTACTTACTTCCATAGTCAAACGGGTATTTTTACTTCTATTGATTTGTCTCTGTGCTCTGCAGGGGTAGCCATGAATTTTACATGGGCTGTGTTACCAGACTTACATGGCAGTGACCACTTCCCTATTTTATTAAGATCAACACAGAGTGCGCCTCGGCGTCATCTTCCCCGCTGGCGCTTGGATAGGGCGGTCTGGCCGGTTTTTGAGGAGCTGTGTACCCCGAACCGATGTGTGGAGGATTTTGTCAGCACTGATGCTGCTGTTGAGTATTTCACAGACTTACTACACTCGGCGGCACTGCAGAGTATTCCGAGAACAGCTGGTCACTTTCCTTGCCGTCCAGTTCCCTGGTGGACTGATGAGTGTGCTTCTGCTGTTCGGGCTAAACGTGCTGCTTTCTCCCGACTTCGTCGTCACCGAGGTGACCCTGGTTACTTAGTGGCATATAGGAGGGCCCGAGCTCATGCCCGGCGGGTTATGAAGGAGGCTAGGAGGAAGTCTTGGGCATCATTTGTTTCTTCAATTTCTTCACAGACTCCTCTCACAAAAGTGTGGAAACGGGTGAGGAAGATTTCAGGGAAATTTCCTGTTCCCTCTCCTCCTGTTTTATCTCGTGCAAGTGTGGTGGTGGCTCATTCTTCGTCTGTTGCCGAGATATTTGCAGCTCATTTTGCTAATGTCTCTAGGAAGGACACCTCATCCCCGTCGGCACGCCGCCGACGGCACCTGGAATCTTTGGGCATTAGTTTTCCATCTACTGCGGAGGAGTCGTATAATGTTGCTTTTTCTGCTTCTGAACTTCAGACGGCATTGTCGCAGTGTCGCGACTCGTCTCCAGGCTTGGATGATGTCCCATATGCCTTCTTACACCACTTGCCTGATGCAGCCCTTCATTTTCTGTTGTCACTGTATAACAGAATTTGGTGCAATGGTGGGTTTCCGACCTCATGGGGTGTTGCTGTGGTTCTCCCCATCCCTAAGCCGGGTAAGGATCACTTGCAGGCCACTAATTATCGCCCTATCTCGCTGACATCTTGCCTTTGTAAGGTCCTCGAAAAGATGGTGAATAGTCGGCTCATGTGGTACTTAGAGAAGGGTGGTTACTTGTCTCCAGTCCAGTGTGGGTTTCGGAAGATGCGGTCGACCACAGATGCTCTCCTTTCTTTAGAATCTTCCATCTGCCAGGCTTTTGCAACTAACCAGCATCATATCACAGTGTTCTTTGATTTGGAGAAGGCATACGACACTTCCTGGTGTCATGGTATATTGCAATCTCTTTATGAGTTTGGTCTCCGTGGGCAACTCCCCACTTTTATCCGGGAGTTTTTATCTAATCGTTTCATTCGGGTCCGAGTCGGGAGTGAGCTGTCTACTGCACGTCCCCTTGAGGATGGTGTGCCACAAGGGAGCATACTAAGTGTTACCCTTTTCGCAGTGGCAATTAACAGCGTTATTTCTGTGCTCCCTGATGGTGTTCGTGGCTCTCTCTATGTTGACGATTTATCAATCTCTGTCACTGCCTCACGGATGTCAATGGCAGAAAGGAGGATGCAGATGGCTCTCAACCGTGTCTCTAGATGGGCTGATGAACGAGGTTTTCGATTTTCCTTCAAGAAGACCGTTGCCATGCATTTTTGCCGCGTTCGTGGAGTCCACCCTGACCCAAACCTTTTTTTAGATGGGCGTCATATTTCGTGTTTAAAGGAAACCCGGTTTTTAGGGCTGATTTTTGACAGCCGGTTGACTTGGGTCCCTCACTTGAGGTACGTAAAAGCTGAGTGTCTCAGAGCATTGGGTCTCTTGAAAGTTTTAGTGCACACATACTGGGGAGCTGATTGCAAGACCCTCCTCCTCTTGCATCAGTCTCTGATTTTATCCAAACTTCATTATGGATGTGAAGTTTATTCCTCTGCCTCAGAAGCCCGGCTTCATATTTTAGATTCCATACATCATGCTGGTGTTCGTCTCGCCACTGGGGCATTCCGATCTTCCCCGATTTCGAGTTTGTTGGCTGATGCTGGTGTCCTTCCTCTAGACTTGCTCCGCTCTTCCCTTCTGATGAGATGTTGGTATCGCTTATCTCGTCTCCCAGACTCCGTGCCCTTTCTCAATGTCTCTCAAGATTCTCAGTCACCTATTTTTGCCACTCGGCCATCCTTTCCAAAGCCCTTTGGTTTCAGGGTGCAGTCGATTATGTCTAGCTTCTCTGTTCCTTCTGTGCCGATCACTCCCCACCGTGTCCCGAGGGTGGGCTACTGGCTTCTCCCCAGGGTGACATTTTGTCGTTTCTTCTCATCCAGTAAGGCCTCCCTTCCTTCTCAGGTTTTATTTTCTCTATTTTTAGAGCATGCCTCTTCCCATAGGGACTCCATACCAGTTTATACTGATGGATCTAAGTCTGATGCGGGTGTGGGCTTTGGTGTGGTGTTTCCCACCTTCTGTCGAGGTGGGAGCCTCCCTGTGACTGCTTCTGTTTTTACGGCTGAGCTGACTGCTATTTTATTTGCCCTTCAGATTCTCTTCACTCTCCCCCACACTGCTTTTACTGTTTTTAGTGACTCACGAAGTGCTCTTTCTGCAATGGAGTCTTTTAATCCCTCTCATCCTTTGGTTTTATCCATTTTAGAGTGGCTTTTCCTTTTAGGGCGTCGTGGACGTCGTGTAGATTTCTGTTGGGTTCCAGCTCATGTAGGAGTGGCAGGGAATGAACGAGCTGATCAGCTGGCCAAGGCGGCAGCGGCTCGTCCCCCTCTTGCACAGTCCCCTCTGTATCATCTGCCTGCTGCAGATATGCGCTCCTTTATTGCCTTCAGGGTTTGGTGCTGTTGGCAGGAGCATTGGGATGCTGTGGGTGCCAATAAGTTGCGCTCGATTTGCCAGAAGGTGGGCTCATTCAGTTACCAGGGCTTCCCTCGTCAATGGGAGACTGCTTTGAGAATGACACCCGCGGTTTGGTCACACCCGTTTCTCTCACGGTTTTTTAATGGAGAGGGCTCCTCCTCCATTCTGTGATGACTGTCTGGTTCCCTTGACTGTTCGGCACCTGTTGGTGGAGTGTCCTAGTCTTGAGGATTTGCGGCGTCAGTTCCTCTCTGACCACCAATCGGATGGAGGTGTGTATCATCTTTCCTCCGTGCTTGGGGAGGATGCCTGTGTCTTGGGAGGGGCAACCCTCTCCTTTGTGAAGGAGGCAGGACTTCTTAAGGATATTTAGAATTTCTCCTTTTTGATTGTGTGGCTTATCCTCTGTTTTTTGTTTTTTGTTTTTTACTTCTTTGTTATACGGCGGCATATGACCCTGGCAGTTGCGCCGCCATGATTATTATTTAAAAAAAAAAAAAAAAATCTCTCTGTCTGTCTATCTATGCAACTATGTATGTATCCATGTATCTATTTATATCAATCAATCAGTCTAAGTAGCAGCTGCTGTGCAGTACAAGTGAGTGATTCAAATACTGATAGCGGTTGACATTGAAAAAGACCCATGTAAACTCATGTTTCTGGAAGCACTTTATATTTTCGAACTGAAACCTGCAATTACCTCACAAGTAGATGATTTAAAAATCATTCCAACATGCTAAATATCGCGAACATCGGGGGTCTAACTCAGTCCACCAATGAGATACCCAAACACCTTCCATCCCGCGCTCTTGGCCGACCAATCACATGCAAACACGTGTGGGCACTATTATAATGAAGCCTCCGTCCACCCTCCATCATATTGGTCTGAAGATGTTCCTAGGAGGAGGCGATTAGATACACCACTACTGGGACAGCGTCTCAATAGTCTAAATGAAAATCAACGTAGCTTAGACAGTTGCATCGAAAGTATTGACCAGAAATTAAGTAATTCAGAAACAGCAGCTGCATTCAACCTTGTATGCTTACAAGAATCTCTCTCTCTCTCTCTCTCTCTCTCTCAAAGAGAAAGTGTATGTTCCGGGTGTATATTATGAATATAACTAGAATATGAGCAAACTAACATCACAAGGAATGCAGGGCACATAGTATCTAGAAATGTACTTTTGATCTTGACTTTCTTCTGATAACAATCACACAACAGTCCCAGATCGTAATCGCCCAACATCGCCTTGTTCCACCTTCCCTGATATGTGGTTTCCATCAGCAGAATGTCCTGGTGGAATCGGTTCGATCGCCATGCTTCTTGCTGACTGCACCCAAGTTGCTTTTGAAGAATTCAAGGTGGGAATGCAGATGGTGCAATTTGGTTGATATTCTACATCCAAGGCTGGTGGAATGCATCGATCAGGTCATCGACGAGCTATGTCGAATCTGGCCTCCTCTGGTTGCCAAGAAAACCTTCCACAACCCCTCTCAAAGCATTCCAAGCATGCTTTTCATCATTGGCCATTGTACCCTAGAGTTCACGACTTGCAAGCATTCTTTCAACTTGCGGCTTGGTGAATATACCACCCGCCACCGTCGCCACTCTCAACTTGGGAAACATTGATCAGATATGCAGAAACGCATAGCCATCCTCGCCAATGGCTTTCACGAATTGTTTCATAAGACTAAGTTTTATGTGTAGCGGTGGTAGCAATACCTTCTCTCTGGTGATCGGTGGAGCTCTCAGAACGTTGCATGAGCCTGGCGTGAGACTCTCTTTGAGAGGCCAGTTTTTCCTCACGAAATGTTCTGCATCGCTCCGGCTGTCCCACAAGCATTAAAAAACATGAGTACTTCTTATAACCGCCTTGCATTCCAAGTAGGAATGAAATCATTTTGAAATCCATACAAATCTCCCAGTTGCGATCTGACTACTTCATCATTGTCAAACAAATCTTCACATTCTCATAGCCTTCTTTCATTTCCACAGAATGTGCAACTGGAATTCATAGGAGTTCGATGCCCTTATACAAAATTACAGCTTTTAGGCTCTTCAAGGAACTGTCTATGAACAGTCGTCATTCTGAGGCCTTGTAATCCACTCCCATGGCTTGGAAAAAATCTTCAACATCAAAACAATAACACAACAAGGTTTCTTCACAAAATTTGAAGAAGGATGCTAACTTGCTGTGGCAATTCCTATAACTCAACTTGCAACTGGGATACAACAAGTTCCATTCACTTAGGCGTGACGCTTGCAGGTCAACACTAGACTTGGTGAGTCCTGAATCTCGGACCAAGACATACAGTTCTTGCTGACTGGGAAAGTTTGGAGTGTCTCCGGAACATGCTCCAGTATACAGTTCATCATCACTTTCCCCTCCGTCATCGACGATGTCCTCATGTTCAGCCATTACTTCAGCCATTGCATCGGCGTGCGGTAACAAGACTGGAAATAAACAATTGCCAATTGCTGAAAAAAAAGAAAAAAAGAAGACAGACAAACAAAACATACACCACTGGAATCTGCGTGGAAAACTGAGTCAAACAAGGTAAAAAAATTGAATAAACAAATTTTTTGTTACACAGTATATATATATATATATATATATATATATATATATATATATATATATATATATATATATATATATGGAGCCTCTGTGGTAAAGTGAGCGTTTTTGTACACTGAAGAACGAGGGTTCGCGTCCCGCCAAGGTAATAAACTTTGGGAGCGTTCTTCTTGCCATGTACTGCATTGGCGGAAACAAGGGTTGCTGTGGCTGAACTAGTGTCGCATACTTAAGTATGCATGCACCCAGTCGGCTTGTGCGGGCCGATTACACTTGATTCACAGACTACACTAAAGCGACTCCAACACAACAGTTACACTTACAAGGACTTCTTACCCTGCATACAATCTCTACTAGACAGCCCAAGCCACTTGGTAGAGATACATTGGTTGTATAGTTCCCACTTCAGTAGGGATAGGCCGGTCCTGCAGTGGACACTCAAACGGCTGATGAGATGAATTATCTATCTATGTATCTATGTATGTATGTATGTATCTATCTATCTATATTCTCAAGACATGCTGCTCCGCATGTTCTCCCAGAAAGACAGTAGTTCTTTGCTAATAATAATAAAAATAAAAAAAAATGGGGGGAGGAGGTTGTTACCAAACCCTGGTCATGTTCTCTTTTATTTCATCCGACCTAACTGTTGCCCTTTCGTTTCCTAGCCTCAGCGATTTTTACCCATCACTTTGCCACTACACTGATTTACAATATCTTTCCATAATTTTCTAGGTCTACCGCTCATTCTCCGAAGTTTATTGTAGCCTAAACCCTTTGCACCATGCTATCTACATCCATTCTCTCCGTGCGACCATACGAACCTACTTCGCTGCTGTCACTATGCTTTCATTTCGTATGTCCTTCGGGAACTGCTTATCATCCATCCCATCCAACCCTTTTTGCGCACTCCAAGCCAGTCCTCAGTAATTCCATTTCCACGCTCTTACTCCTCACTTTGTGGTCTCATGCCATAAGAATATCTCACACTCCATTCACGCTTTATATCAAAGACTTCACAGCACAACCCAGCATCCTTCCTTGTGGCAGCCTACTCTCCACTTCAAATCCACACTTTTCTCTTTTTCTGTTAATGAGCTAAGGTGCATATACTCCTTCACAATTCACACCTATCCCCATTCACCGGCATTGACACACACCGAGTTAGTTTTTTTTTTTTTTTCCAACAACTGTCACTTATATTACTACTACGAGTAACTAACCAATGATACCGACAGCTGATACTGTTCCTCCCAGCAGCGACAGGGCCACAGGTAGGGGTGCCATGTTGCCTCCTCCTAGGAAGTATTCCTTCGTGGTGGTGTTGCTGTAGCCACCCCTCACACCCACGTATATGCCAATGCCAATGGACAGTACCAGCATCACTCCAAACACAGCTGTGTCTACGGCTCGCAGCTGACCATCAACCATGCCTTGCTCATCGACCTCCATCATGCCCTCGCTTTGCTCCTCTGTTAGAAAATGCTTTGGTGTTAATATATTTATTTGCTCTTGCAATTTACCAATTATATTTTTCAATACAGGAGCTTATCTCGGACTGAAGGGATAATGAAGGCTACATTTAGGTCCTCCAGTTTGTGATAAAGCTTCAGAAAACAGGAAAAGGATCAGCATTATGTGCAACGAATCTGACAGCAAACTCAGCTTTGATGGGGGTATATTATTATTCTGTGTCGACACTCCTTGCCCACCAACAAGTGTGCCTTGCCCATTGCCTTCTACTCTCCTGACGCCTTGATACTCTACTGAAGATTGTGACCAGTATGATTTAGATCATTGTACTTAGGGTAAGATTGGACTTGTAGTGAAGGGGTTACCGAAGGTTACATCTATTGTTTCCAGTTTCAAAGGCCACTCAAAACTTAGTTACACATCCTTGAGTCACACCAGGAACTCTCTTTCCTCAGTGCTGTAGTGGTAACTTCCCAAATTTCGTCTTGAAAAAAAAATTACAAATGAACAGTATACTGATTTAGTGAGTGTGCGTGTAGTGGTTGGTGTAAGGGTATGTATCTAGAACTTTTCTTTTTTTAGATACTGAAACAGTAAACCAATGGTTTAGAATTTTCCACCAGTGTGTATGCCTAATGTTTTTATCAATACAGGATATAAGTGAACTTTATGAATTACATGGCCTGTTTAGGAAGAATTACCTTGGGGATAACACACCAAATTCATCAATACTCACTGTGAAATCATTTATCACCTGGTATCAGATACTATTTTGGACAGAGTGAATACACATCGTCATAAATGTTACATGGAAAAACCAGACATTGGACACCTTTCATAGCCTCACCCACCCTAAATATATTGTAAGGGTAAAAAATAATTATTTACAAGGGAGACGGAGGTGAGAACTCTATAAACTCTGGTCCGGGTGAAGGTCGACTGTTGTGCAAAATTTTGTGCACCAGCGTAAAAAGTAAGGTATTCTCCTCCCCAGGGGCAGTTACACCCGGTAGGGGGTGACCATCATGTGTATCACCCTACCTAAAACTTGGCTGTGTCCCTACGTTAAACATTATGATCGTCTACAAGCTGTTGGATAGCAGCCACTGAGATGTAAACGCCAAGCAATAATGAAAATTTAGTATTCCTACGTCCCTTGGAGATGTCCCCTTTCCTGTGAGTGGCGACCCTTGGTGTTTCCACTCTTTCCAAAACGTACCAGGGTTGATTATATTTCAGTATGCAAACTTTAATGTTCTTCAGTTAAAAATTTGGCTGTACTTAACGACATTGTGCGAGACTACTGGGGGTCACCCCTTCGAAATATCATCGTGGGTTCCACCAAGCTTATAACCTGGAGCAAGTGAAGTTCTACAACTGTGCAATAATTCGTGTTCCTGGATAAAAAAAAAAAAACTGATAATGCCAAGCGGTTTGGGATGGAGTTCCACCTTGCTTGAAACCTGGGCCGGAAGGGAGAGGGGAGATCCAACATTGTGCAAACTTTCATTTTCCTATTATTCCTCCCATAAGGCATGGACTCCATTCATTAAAAAAAAGAACAGTAACAGTGAGTGAGGAAGCGAGTACCACAGTTAGGGACAAACACTGTATTTGTCCAGCCATGTGGTTACGAGGAAAAAAAAAGTTGAGAGAATGTATGAAGACGATTCTTAGGGTGTGGACAATGGATTATTTTTTTTTAAATTCTTGGAAGAAGAAACCAAATGCCAAGAGCCCGCAAACCGTTCCTTCCAAGAAAAAAAAAAAGTAATACAAAAAAGAGCCAAATTCAAGATCCGTTAATTTCGAGATGCCTGGACACACCACTCTTGAAAGACTGGAGATCATAGGAAGCAGGAAATATATATAGAGAGAGTTCCAGAGTTCACCCGTTGCATAAATGAAGGACTGGAAGTAGCGGTTAACTATTGGATTAGAGTGTTGGAGAGAAAAGGGATGGGCGTTTCCTGCTAGATTTGTGCTATGGACCCGTCATAGAAGTGGAAGGATGCAAGCAGACAGTGCAGGGGAATAATGACCATCAAAGTAGGGATAGAAAAGAGATCAAGGTGCAACAGTGCGGCGATGAGACAGAGGTTGAAGGGAGCCAGTAAGAGGAGGAGAGTTAATAAGATGAAAAGCCTTTGACTGCACCCTATTGATAAGACAAGTATGTTGGAAGCGTCCCCAAACATGAGAGTTGTACTCTGCACAGTGACGACTAAATCACATGTATGAAGTCAACAACTGTGCAGGGGTAAAATAGATACGGAGTCGGTTTTAGCACACCTAATCTTTTGGAAGCAGATTTTACGAGAGATGTAATATAATCTTTCCAAGATAAATTCCCGATAAAATGGAACCCCAAGTATGTTCAAGGATGATGCAGGATTGAGCTGGATATCATAAAAGATTTGAGGGTACTCCTGTGGAAGATTTTTTCTGGTCGATAGGAGTAAGAACTGAGTCTTTGATGCATTAAAAACAACAGGGTTACTTTTACCCCAGTCAGGGATACGAGCCAAACAAGAAATTAGGTGTGCCATAGCCTCATCCCTTGTTTGTTGAAGTAACTGCTGAGATGGACGTTGTGGGAACCGAATGGAAAGGGAAAGAGTGGAATCATCACCATATGAGTGGATAGGATTAGATGTACAGCTTAGAAGGTCATTGATGAATGAGAGGGATGAGAGTTGGTGATAGGACAAAGCCCCAAGGAACACCACTATTGATAGTTCTAGGAGGCGAATGGTGGCCGTCTACAGCAGCAGCTATAGATTGACCAGAAAGGAAGCTAAAGATGAAGGCACAGATAGAAGGATAGAAATCGTAAGAGGGAAGCTTGGAAATTAAAGATTTATGCCAGACTTGATCGAAAGCCTTTGAGATGTCAAGGGCAATGGCAAAGCTTTCGCCATAGTCCCGAAAGAAAGAGGACCAGGAGTCTAAAAGGTAGGTGAGAAGATCGCCAGTGGAGTGTCCCTGACGGAAGCCATAATGACGATCAGAAAGAAGGTTGTGATAGGAGAGATGCTTTAAAATTTTTCTGTTAAGAATAGACTCGCAAACTTTTGAGGCACACTATGTTGAAGCATTTGGGCGATAGTTAGAGGGTTGGTAATGGTCACCTATTTGGGACTGGCTGAATGAGAGGAAGCTTCCAGCAAGAAGGAAAGGTACAAGTTGATAGACAAAGGCGAAAGAGTGTATGTAGGCAGGGTGTAAGCACAGAAGCACACCCATCAGGCCCATATGCTTTGTTAGGATTGAGGCCCGTGATGGCAGAAAATACATCAGTTAAAGAAATTTTAATGTCAGCCAGGAGAAAGTCAGAGGGGGGATGTGATGGAGGAATAGCATCGGAATCATCTAATGTGGAACTGCAGGAGAAAGTCTGAGCGAAGAGATTTGCATTATCAGTTAAAGAAATTGCTACTGTGCCATCGGAGTAGAAACGAGGAGGGAAGGATGATGAGGTAAAGTTGTTATAAAGGTTTTTGGCAAAGTGCCAGAAGGAGCAGGAAGAATTTGAGTAGCTGAGTTGAGTGCATTTAGTACGGATGAAATTATTTTTAGCAAAGCAAAGAACAGACTTAGCACAATTCTGGCCAGAAACAAAAAAAAGATGTGATACAGGGGTGAGTTGGCTCCGGTACCTTTTATAGGCCTTCTTCTTGTTGTGGACAGCATTAGAACAAGCGTAATTAAACCAAGGCTTTTTGCATTAGTCAAAAAATATGAGAAAGGAATGTATGCTTCCATGCCCAAGAGAATAACCTTCGTAATGCGCATAGCACACTCAGATGGCTTCTGGCCATGGAAGCAATAATCATTCAAGGGAAAATCACAGAAGTATTGTCTGAGGGCTTCCCAATCAGCAGCTCCAAAGTGCCATAACCGACGTTTCTTTGGAGGGTCCACAGGCCATACAGGAGTGACAGGACAGGTTAAAGTAATAAGGTTGTGATTGGAGGAGACCAACGGAGAAGAAAGAGTACCGGTAACAGCATAAGCAGAATGATCAGTTGTAAGGAAGAGGTCAAGAATGTTGGAACTCTCTCCAGTGCGGTCAGGTATACGGGTATGATGCTGTACAAGCTGCACTAGGTCATTAAGGATAGATAATGTGTAGGCTTGTGTCACCAGGTGGATCAGTGAAAGGAGAGGAGAGCCAAAGGTGGTGGTGAACACTGAAATCTCCTAGAATGGAGATTTCAGAGAAAGAAGAAATGGATAGGATGTGTTCCATCGCAGAAGTAAGAGAGTCCGAGAATTTTTCATAGTAGAATTAGGGGATAAGTAAACAACACAGATATATTTAGTCAGAGAATGATAGGAAAGCCGAAGCCAGAGAGTAGAGAATTCAGAAGAATCATGTTCAGGAACACGAGAGCAAGATAAGTCGTTGCTTACATACACACAACAGCCACATTTGGCCTTGAAATAAGTATAAAGAAAGTAGGAGGATACAGAGAAGGGTTTGCTATCAATTGCCTCAGACAGTTGAGTCTCAGTTAAGAAAGGTGAGGTTTAGAGGAGGAAAGGTGGTGCTCAACAGAGGGAAAGTTAGAAGAAAGGCCGCGAATGTTGCAGAAATAAAGTCCGACAGTGGTTCAAGGCAGCTTGTTGTGTCGTCACCGGGAGAGGAGTGGATGGTGGAGACATTTGTGCCCCCTCCCCCCCGCGGACTCCGATGTCTGGTTATTAGAAGCCATTTTTTTTTTTTTTTTTTTTTTTTTTTTTTTTTTTTTTTGAGAAGGAAGTGTAGACTGTAATGCGCATGTAGTTTGGTGCTCATGTCATAAAAGACTTTGTAGTTACTTGTAGAGATGTTATCTATTAGACTTGTGGACGAGTGGTTGTTATACTTGAGTTGTTTGTAAGTAGATAATCTTGGTTCCCATTTGTCATGCAATGACAGGAGAGGTAAAGAATAGTATGGGACTATTTTTATTTGTCTTGGAAATATTAAACAAAGTCTCTCACACACGAGTGAAGTATAAGTAGAGTTCTGCTAGCTACCTCCCTGTCTCGCTCTCTCTCTCTCTCTTCCAAGTTGCTAAGCCTTTCTCCCTACCACCTGCCGATTCTATGGCCTCTCTCCTTCTGAGCTCTCTTTCCTAAATTCTGGTGAAACAGGGGTCGTGTCACGTGTGTTACACTGTAGTTGGAAAGTTCCAGAAACCTGTGTGTGAGTATGTGTGTATATCAATGGGCTTTGTTCTCCTGCTATTTCGCTGACAAATTACCTGCATCATCTCCTGACATTGCTACTTCCTAATCTGTCATCAGCTTTTCCTCAGTTTAACTTGCAAGATCATTTCCCATTCCCAGGCTCGCATAGAGCTGTCTATCTGTCTATTTATCTATCTATCTATTATGATTTGTAAATATAATATGGACTCATAACATTGCTCGGCCCACGCCGCTGAAGGTCCTCCGACAGCAGTTATCATTAACATATGCTAATCTATTAGTACAAAATATTGATTATAATATTGTATACATATAACATTCATAGTAAATAGCAATTATTCAGTAATATTACATTTTAAACAATTTGTATACATATTTGAATAAATGTATTAAAAGTAAACTATCTAACTGTAATATAGTATGTACTTGGGTTATTGCAGTGAAATGCATACATGCAAGAAAAAAAAATAGTTTAAAATTAAGATTATGGTAAGAGTTATTAATATTTCATTTAAAGATAATGGTACTGGTATGCCATACATGGGTCATTCTTCTTTGTATTATATATATATATATATATATATATATATATATATATATATATATATATATATATATATATATATATATATATATACAAAATATGTACACTTCATTCAGGGGGGTTAACGTGGATGTTAACTCTCCCCCCACCAAATACTGACTCCAAATTTGCAATTCTTGCATGCATTCTGTGCATTGCGAACAGCAGTACTGCAAATACAATGCAGAAGATTATAAAGACAGTAGGTGCTGGGCTATGCACATAATATGGGTTGAACATACTCAAACTCAATTCTTCGCAGGGCTTCATTGTTTCGTTGATCAGTTGCATAGTTTCGAACTTAGGTGAAGTCAACATAATACTTGTGCTCATGTTTAAGTCCATATCAGGCAGTGGGTGGAAATGTTTGTGTGTATGATTGAGAATGGAGTAGTGATTGATGGTGGATAAAGTAGACATGGCTGGTGTAAATACCGCACAGTAGTCTGGTGCTATGTATAATCCTGAGGCTGAAGTATGAGATGGTGGTATATCTGGACAGACTATGTAAACTGATGTGTTATGAGTGAAATAAAAAAATTGTGAGTGTCCGATGCGTTGATGGCGTACAAGTTTATCTGGAGCAAAAGTGAAGTTGCAGTGATTATGAATATTGTCATTTCTGATGATAGCCATTTCACAAGGGGCTGTATAAGTAGGATGAAACGTGAAAATGTACGCAGGACAAAGATGAACAGCATGTAAGGATGTGCGGCACTTTCGTTCAATCGTTGATTCACTTGCGAAAGTGACAGTGTCCCATCTCTTGGAGACCATGATGAGTTCGGTGTCTGTGTTGATGTTGATGATGACCAAAGTGTTGTTATTTTTATAGGAGAAGGGATGTATTTGGTATCCTGTGAACAGGTCTTCAGTTATGAATGGTATATGAAGTACTACTGATGTTGGTGTTAGTGTTGCTTCTAAATATGGATAATATTGCATGAATTCCCTACTGCGGAACAACGGCTTCAATTTATGTTTATGTATGCCTTGACTAATTATCTGACGTAGTTCATGAACTGGGAATAAGTCAATTGTGATCTTACCATCACCAGCATTCGAAATTCCTTGCATAAGTGCCCTGTAACGATCTCTAGTGTTGTCTAATTGTAGTAGAATCGTGTCAATATGTTCTGTGATGATGGAGAAGTGTTGGAAAAGTGTAATGTTTCCTTCCATTTCATTTATTTTATCTACACTCTCGAGAGCTATGTTTTCTGCCTTTTTCAGATTTTTCACAATTGTCTTCATTGCTGAGTTCTGTCCTGTGATGAATTTATCTTGGTATGTTAGTATCTGAGTTATCTTATTAAATTTGTTGTTTATTTCTTTAAGGTCATCCTCTGTAGCCAATCCAAAGATGTTCCCAAGAACTGCGCCACCCAGGTCGAATAAACCGCGCTTTTGGCGAGTACATGTGATGTTGTTCCTGTCGCTCAGTACCTCCGTTCCATAAGATGGGAGATCTTGGATCATGATGAGCATAGTTGACTTTGCCTGTTCTAGTTTCCATTTCGCTAACTTTACCATTTCATTCACTTCCTTTGTGTTATGTGCTTGTGAAACATAATTTCCCATCATGAAGTCCAGAGTTCGCATCGGCTTCGCAAGACTGTCTAGATAAGTGGGTAATTCATACAAGTAATCTAGACTTATTTCAGTACTCATGACGTCCTTAACGATTGTAGTCGTGGCCGTTGGAGCTATGAGGCATCCTTGTCGTACTTTGTGTTGGGGGTCTAAGTGCGCATATCCTCTTGCTATGTAGAGGAAAATCCATAGCATAAGTTCCTTCATCGTACCCTATCGAAAAAAAAAAAATCTATTAATTTCCGAATATGGTCATGCTGTGGTCGATGATAGTGATGTGCGTTACGGTTGATTGTTATTTCATTTATAGAAGGAGTTTAAATCGATATTTAATTCTCGTAAATGATGTACTGTAGATTTTATTGGAACAGTTGCACCTATGTTCGATTGTTTGGTATATGACCTTAATTTCTTTTTGTAATCATTGTTGTTTTCTTGCTTGGTTTCTTGAGGTACGTTCGCTTGTTCGGTTGTATCCGAGGCTGAATAATTATTGGATAATTCCCTTGAAACTCGTTTTAAATGGTCAATATGAACTTGTTTCTCTTCGCCACTTGACAGTGACTTAATTAAAACTTTGTTTGCTTTTATGTTAATTACTCTGTATGGGCCCTCAAATCTTGGGGATAATTTATTGTCTCTCGTATGAATGATACCGTAAACAATGTCTCCAAAGCTGATAGGTGAATCTCTTGCCTTCTTGTTAAATGCCTCCGTCATTTCTTCCTTGGACATCATTAATTGTTTTTTGACTCTTTTGTGAATGTCCTGGAATTCACGTAAACGGAGTTTAGAGTAATCATCGTAATTGTATATGGCCAGACTGTCACCTTCTAGGAGCTCATATGGTAGTTTTTTATCTGTTCCATATATAATGAAATGTGGTGTGTCACCTATGGATTTATTTATAGATCCATTAATTGAGGCTTCTACTCTGGGAATCCAATCATCCCAGCTTGCATAATTTTCACTGAGAATGTGTCGTAGCACATCTAATACTCTTTTATTTTGTCTCTCTACCAACCCATTCGATGCTGGGTGATAGGCTAAAACGTTAACTTTTTTAATGTTGTATTGTTTACATATTTCTTGTAAGATCTCAGAATTAAATTCTCCTCCATTAACACTTATTAGTACCTTTGGGGTATTAAAGCGACATATTACATTATCTGTTATTGCCTTTGCTACTGTCTCTGCAGTCTTATTTTTAATTGGAGCTAAAATGACATAACGGGAAAAATGATCCGTTGCTACGAATAAGTATAGGTTATTATTGTATGATAATGGCATCTTGAGTAAGCCAACAGCGACAACGTCCCATGGTTGATGTGGTACGGGGTAATTACCCATCGGTGCAGGTGTGATTGGGTATCCTTTGTGTTTCGCACATGAATCGCATCTGTCTATATGATTGTTTATAACTTTTCGTAATGAAGGCCAGTAATATAACAGCTAGGTTTGGTTGAATGTCTTATCCTTTCCAGGATGTCCTGCATGTGGGCTATCGTGTATCGTTCGTAATACTTCGGGTATCACGTCATTAGGTACTACCAACTGGTTAGTATTTCTTTGGCTTTTTGGTTGTTTAGAGTTAATCTTGTATAATGTATTATTGACCATTGTGAATTGTTCGAGTGGGACATGCAGTTTGGGAAATTGTATGTCATCTCCACTTTCTAACTTGTACATAACTTTAGACCATATTGGGTCAAGTCTCTGTGCTTTTGCGATATCATCGTGGTTTGGGATGTTTCCTTTGAGATCTAACACCGCGACGTGAATTGTGTTCGGGTTTCTAGATAATGCGTCAGCTACTATGTTCATTTTACCTTGTATATAATGAATTTGTACATTGTAGTTTTCAACTGTACATTTCCATCTTGCTCTCCTCCCAGAAAGGAGTTTTTCTTTAAACATACCCACAAGTGGTTTATGGTCGGTGAATAAGTGGATTTCGTAACCATATACCAAATCTCGAAACTTTTGTAATGAAAAAACCACTGCAAGTGCCTCTAAGTCTGTAGTGCAAAAAATTTTCTCTGCACCTCTTGTTTGTCTGCTGGCAAACGCAATTGGTTGACTTTTTTCCTCTTTTATCTTCCTGCATCAGTACAGCCTCTAATCCTTTAACTGATGCATCTGTACAAATAAGAAATAATTTTGTGTAATCTGGATATGCTAAACAAGGTGCATTTGTTAGTTTAATTTGTAGATTGTTAAATGCCCTTTTTTGTTCTCTTTCCCATTGGAATATAGCATCTTTTTTGAGTAGTTGGAATAGAGGAAAGGCTATATTAGAGAACTGTGGTACGAATGACCTATAGTACCCAGCCAGACCTAAAAATTGTCTAACTTCGTCAGTCGTAGTGGGTTCAGGAAAATCTCTCACTGCCTGTATTTTGTCATCAGTGGTGTGAATATCATTAGAACTTAATTTGTGGCCTAAGAAATTTATTTCCTTAAAGCAAAATTTGCATTTAGAAAGTTTAATTTTTAAACCATCATCACTAAGCTTTTGTAAGAGTAAGTTTAATTTCCTGAGATGATCCTTAATATTCTTCGTTGCGATTATAATATCGTCAAGATAAACAAATATTCCTTGTCCTAAAATTCCGGACAATACTTAATTCATAAGACGCTGGAATGTGTCTGGGGCTGTCCTCAGTCCCATTGGCATTCTTGTATGTTGATAATGGCCTCTGTTTGTTGAAAAGGCAGTGTATTTACGTGACTCCTTCGATACCGGGATTTGATAATAGCCGTTTAGGAGATCGATGGTTGAGAATATGTTATTCTCAGGACCAATATTCTGTAGAATGTCGCCTAGCAATGGCATGGGAAATCTGTCTGGGATTGTGTGATTATTTAGTTTACGGTAATCTACTACCGCACGCATTTCTCCATTTCGTTTGGGCACGAAGAATAATGGGGCATTCCACGGGGAGACTGAAGGCTCAATAATTCCAAGTTTTAACATTTCATCGACATACTGATTTGCAAGTGTACGTTGGGAGTGTGGTATGCGGTAAGCTGGTACGAAAATTGGTGGTGTTTCTGGGTGCACATTAATCATGTGATTAATCAAGTTAGTACACCCTAATTGTTCTCCGGGTAATGCTACAGTGTCCCTGTGTGTTTCCAGCAGGGTTAACAAATCATTTTCTTCATCAAATTCACCTGAGTGAATTAAATTCTCTTTTATTCTTTCTCTATCCGTAGATTTTATCTCACTTGTCACTCCAGCTATAACTATTTCCTTCACAGGGGCAGGACATTTTTCGATATTAACTATGCAAGTCCCCTTTTTCAACTGAACATCCCCATTCATGTGATTAATTATGAATATCTGAGTTTGCCCTTCGTCGTTCATCTGACATAATGCGTTTTCTACTGACAATCCCTTTACTTTACATAATTCTTCTAAGACAAGAACAGTACTATTCCGTAATTTGCTCTTTATGGTAACTTTCATGTAAGAATTAGGTGGTATAACTAAATCATTAGTGAGATGGGCTGGAAAAATTGATAAATCAGTACTGTTATCTGGGTCACTAATTCTGGAGGATGGGGTTGGTGGTGGGAGTGTATCTATATACTCATCCGTTTGTGTATGTTTGTTTAACCCTTTGATATTACCAATTCTTTTTGGCTCTCTTTTACCAATCGGTGAGGACTCTGAAGGTATTTCCTCTATGAATTCATTGTCAAAGTCTATTCCATTCATTTGTGGGAGTATAGTTATGTTCTCTGCTCTCATGGATCTTAAGCCCAGTAACATATGAGCTTTAATTGCTAAGTTTTCAACGATATAGAAAAATGAAGAGAATGGTCTTGTAGTCTCTGTGAAACTGATATTTAATCTTATCATACCTTTCACTGTAATTTGTTGTCCATCTACCGTGTATAAATCTAAATCAGCTTCTTCCAGAAAAGTTACTTTCTTTTTATTTTTAAGAATTCTATTTATTTCTTCATGTGTTATTAAGTTCACTGGAGAGCCTGTATCTAAAAATAAGGAAACGTTTTGATCCTCACATACAGCTGGTATCAAGATACACTCATTTCCCAACATGCCTCCTATGTGAATTTTAGACTTGTTTTTCTTTACGTTTGTTCGTTTTTTGTCATGACTTGGTCTTCCCCCAATTTGAACATAGACACAATTTTTTCTACTGTTTTGCAATCACTGGTCCAGTGCCCTTGGTATCTATGATGCCTACAGTAAGGACCAAATCCTTGTGTCTTTTGTTTGTCCTCTTTTGCTTTGATAAAGCATTCATACCTTGTGTATCCTAGTTTTGCACAATAATGACATAGAATGGACCTATCCCTTGACTGTGACCTTTGATGTGATTTCCCATAAGTAGTGTTGTTTATGGCGTGAGACCTGCTCGGGCTGCGCGAAAACTTATGAAACTGCCTGTAGCCTGGCGTCTGTGATCGAGGCCTCGTCATGTTTGGTTGTTTAGTCTGCCTGCTTTCGGGCCACGATCGATTTTGTTCTCTGTTTGGGGTCGGTGTAGATGTTTTCACAGCTGATACTGTCTCAGGTACCCTCATTCTACTAGAATGTGCAGGTGTGTCGACCATACCTGCTTTACTGCACTGCATCTCTACCTCGTTCATTAAGTCTAGTAAGCACATGCCTGGGGTGTACGCGATCGTCTTGGCGATCTTAAGGGTCCTATCAGGTAATTTACACATGGCAGCTACATAACCAATGATGTCCACGACGAGGTCTGGGGACATCTTTCCATCATTTGTTATCCAATTTGAGTTTTCCAAAGTAACTAACAATGTTCTTTTGATTGTGGAGACATCAGCAGTTATTTCACTGAGCACATGGTTTGTAGTGTGCTCCCTTACAAGATCTACAATTTTATGTAATTCTGGAATTATACCTGGCAAGAAGTTCATACCTCCAGAAAATTTCTTCAAAAATTCAGTTTTAAATTCATCATATGTCCTAGCTTTATGGAGCTTATCTGATCGCAATAAATTGCTCGCTGGACATCTTTCCTGGGTTATGCAAGATGAAAAAATAGCAATTTTCTCTTGTTCATCTAGTATGTGGCGCTTGATGAACATTTGTTCGCACTGACTTACTAATGAAATGACATCAATGCGATCTTTTTCTGTGCCAGAGAATTTTAGGGCAGTTTTATCCTCATGGTACACAAATACATGGGGTGTGGTTGTTAGATCATCGGTATTTGTTTCTTGATTCATTTTCACTGTTTGCTCTGTTAATTTAACTTGGACTTGTTTATCGTTGTGTGAGAGAATGGTGGAATATGTACAACCGGACCGGTGAACCCTGTTAAGTATATTGGCATACGTGTGCAAGTCAGCGACAAAGTTCTCACTTGCTACGTCAGAGGGGGTTTCCCATTCATCGTCTGAAACTGCCATATTTGTTTCTTGGTCTTTAGTTTGTGGTGAGGTTTGTACTAGGGGTGAGTTGCCTTGGTGCTCTCTTAATTGTGAGTCTGTTGTTGTGGCTAATTGTGTGTCATCTGGTATTACCATGGGTGATGGCGAAAATATTCCTGTCATTAAGATATGGTGTTATGAAATACGCCTTTTGTTTATTTGTCCTAACAAAATAGATGAGTAAATAAGTTTAAATAAATGATAGATAGTGAGTGTATAAGTGTATATATGGAAATAAGTAAAAAAGTTGAATATAGCTAATTTTAGCACTGAGAAGAAATGAGTAAGTATAATTTTACCCACTTGATACAGATCGTAGAGGTGTGTCGATACAAAAGTCGATCTCGGAAGAAAAATGCAGGGTTGATTGAAGATCTCTTGATAATTCTAGTGCTGTGTTGATGGACGATATTACTCAGGAAACTCCATGGCCTGGTGCTTGTGGTAGTTAACAGCTGTCCCAGGCAAACCTCAGCATGGAACGTCGAATTTTCAACTCAATACTGTGGATATAAATGAGTATGAGGAGGAGCTATGTGAATAATGAGTAATGAGTAGTGGGTGAGAAGTGCCTGGTGTCAGTCACACGTTGCTTGGCGTGGCAAACTCGCGTTGTGATGTCATCTCAGCACATGGTGACGTCAGCTTCCCACACTGGTAGCTGTCGTGAATACTGAGTAGCGATGCTTAAGCTGGGTGAAGAAAGGTGAGTAAGTCACGTTATAAATGTGGCTCTGGTGTTTTGTTGCGTGTCTTGACCTCTGCGTCAGCGATGAAGGTAGGCGGAAGAGAGTGGTAGGGGTATGTTAGCTTGTTGCTTTAATATTTCCTTTTCTTTACTTGCTTTGTTTTTTATTCTTCTTGCTGCTGCTTGATGTTATGTGAAGATTATAGAGTTGTTTTGTAGACTTGTAGGCTATTTGCATTGTAGGCTGGATTTTGTAGGAATTCACTGTAGAACTGAATTAATCTTGTAGAGTGTTGCCTGCTTTTGTAGAAATTCACTGTTGATTCGAAGATGAGGTGCGTTCTTTCGCTGCCACCAAATGTCATAAAAGACTTTGTAGTTACTTGTAGAGAAGTTATCTATTAGACTTGTGGACGAGCGATTGTTATACTTGAGTTGTTTGTAAGTAGATAATCTTGGTTCCCATTTGTCATGCAATGACAGGAGAGGTAAAGAATAGTATGGGACTATTTTTATTTGTCTTGGAAATATTAAACAAAGTCTCTCACACACGAGTGAAGTATAAGTAGCGTCCCGCTAGCTGCCTCCCTGTCTCGCTCTCTCTCTCTCTCTCTCCCAAGTTGCTAAGCCTTTCTCCCTACTACCTGCCGATTCTATGGCCTCTCTCCTTCTGAGCTCTCTTTCCTAAATTCTGGTGAAACAGGGGTCGTGTCACGTGTGTTACACTGTGGTTGGAAAGTTCTAGAAACCTGTGTGTGAGTATGTGTGTATGTCACTAGGCTTTGTTCTCCTGCTATTTCGCTGACAAATTACCTGCATCATCTCCTGACATTGCTATTTCCTAATCTGTCATCAGCTTTTCCTCAGTTTAACTTGCAAGATCATTTCCCATTCCCAGGCTCGCATAGAGCTGTCTATTTGTCTATTTATTTATCTATCTATTATGATTTGTAAATATAATATGGACTCATAACACTCAAAGTTAGAGAAACTTGTACTGGAGAGCATGCTGGCCTACTGTCTGTGTTACTGAAACACTGAAAAGGTTCAGCAAAAGGGGATGGTCAGGAACTTGTCCCGAGGACTGATGAAACGGGAGCTCCAGCTCTCCCTGTCATGAGCTTTCCACCCACCTTGGGAGTACTTCCCTGCTCGACTGGTGCTACAGTATACTCCTCTAAAGTAGAGCAACCTCCTCTCCGGAGGTTTCTCTGTGAGGGTGAGGGTTGCTGTGAGTGTGGGCAGAAGTAAAGATTGCTGTAGATGAAGGTTACTGATGGTGTGGTTAATGGGAAAGGATGAAGGTTACTGCAGGTGTGAACAGGGGGTGTGGGCAGTGACTGAGTGCTGTGGGTGAAGGTTACTGAGGGTGTGATTAATGGGAGAGGGTGAGAGATACTGGGAGTGTGGTCAGGGTCGAGTGTTGCAGTGGGCGTGAAAAAAGAGTAAGTGATACTGTTGGTGTAAGCAGTGGGTGAGGGTTCGCTGTGGGTGTGACCAATGGGTGAGGGTTTGCTGTGGATGTGATCAACGGACGAGAGCTACTGTGAATGTGACCAATGGCAAAGGTTGAGTCTTACTGAGGGTGTGGAAAATGAATGTGGGTTACCGTTGGCATGTTGGCAGTGGGTAATGGACAGAGAAAGAGAGAGAGAGAGAGAGAGAGAGAGAGAAACAATGACTTTGGTATCTTTCAGTAGTAATCATCTCGCCTCATGCTCCACACACAGCATTCCCCTGTAACCTACTGATATCATCTCGTAGACTTAGCAGGCTCACTCTACGATCAGGGACAAAAGTTCGCCTACTGTTCTGCTTGGTATGCTGCACACTTAGTCCTTGTAGGTCACTTTCCTCGTTTACGGGTCATGTCTTAGTCACCTACAGGCACAGAAACATACATAATATATATATATATATATATATATATATATATATATATATATATATATATATATATATATATATATATATATATATATTTACTTGCATACACATTACACTGTCATTCAGTCATGGTCAAAATTTCGGCTACACTTCCAGTTGCACATGTCGGTAAATTTCCTCCACGACGAGTCAACAAAGAGAATCATTAACGACAGAGAAACAAGCCAGGGATCTCTTAGCTTAGGATAATTAGCCATTAAAGGAAAATGAGAGCAGAAGAAGGAGAATTATTAGTTTGTACGTTTGTCCCCCACCCATTTTTTTGTGTTGTATTGCCAACCTTCAACTCCCTATAATCTCGCGTATGTTGTTTACATTTATTCAATGCCTTTATTCCGATGACCCTTTCTACTCCATTCCTGTTACCTCCACACGATTCTACTTAGCTAGGAAGGGAATTGAAGACTGGAGTGGCTAGTTGGCCTTAATTTTTCCTTTCACTAACAGGATGATCTAAGTTGCGCTAAATCGTCTGGCAGTAACAGAAGCAAAAATGTTTAAGTTCACGTGATGTAAATAGCCCTTGGCAATTATACCTCCGCCAACGAAGATGGAGGAGGTTATGTATTCACCTATGTTTGTCTGTCTGTTTGTCCAGACGATATCTCCAAAAGTTCTCAATGAATTTCAGTGTGGAAGGATGGGCCATGGGCCAAGGATGAAGTGATTAAATCTGGGGGCGGATCCGGAGTATACAGCGCAATATGTCTAAAAGCTTTCCATGAATTTAGATGAAAGTTTGTGGAAGGGTGATCCATGGGCCAAGGAAGAAGTGGTTACATTCGGGGGCGGATCTGGATTCTTTTTAATGGCAATGGCACTGGCAGAGGTATGAGCTCTGTGAGTGCTTCCTAGTTCATTGTCTTTATTGGGATTAGATTAGTAGTAGTAGTAGTAGTAGTTGTAGTAGTAGTAGTAGTAGTTGTTGTTGTTGTTGTTGTTGTGGAAGATGTAGGCAAGTGGTTGTATCATCATCATCATCACCACAATCATCATCATCATCATCATCATCATCATCATCATCATCATCATTAGTAATAGTAGTATTAGTTGTAGTAGTAGTAGTAGTAGTAGAAGAAGAAGAAGAAGAGGTAGTAGCAGTAGTAGTAGTAGTAGTAACAGTAGTAGTTGCAGTGTAGTAGTGTTAGCGGCAGTAGCTGCAACACATCCCTCACCAGCATGAGATGCAACAGTAGAACCATCAGCGGTAGCAGTAGAGTAGAATAGTAGTAGTAGTAGTTGTTGTACTAGTAGTAGTAGTAGTAGTTGTTGTTGTTGTAGTTGTTGTTTTTGTTGTTGTTTTGTCGTTGTTGTTGTTGATGTGGTTGTTTTTGTTGTAGTACTAGTAGTAGTACAGCAATGTTAACGGCAGTAGCAGCAACAGCACAATCAGTAGTAGTAATAGTAGTAGTAGTAGTAGTAGTAATAGTAGTAGTAGTAGTGGTGGTGGTGGTGGTGGTGGTGTAGTTATTATTATTAGTACTAGTAGTAGCAGTAGTAGTAAAAGAGGTAGCTTTTGTATCCCCCACCTTGATAGAACCACTGCCAGACAAGACTACGAAGAAACACTCGATGTATGGCAGGTATAAGAAGCGCGACCACGTTCACACAGTGGTTAGATGAGAACTGCTGTGGTGATGTTGTGGTGGTGCTGGGAAAGCGAGGTGGAGAAACGGTGGTGGGGAGGGGGGATGGACGGGGCAGGGGGGCAGTTGTGAAGAGATGCGTTATTTTACCAATTAGTTAACCCCGTATGCCTTTGGATATCGTTGTTATTATATTCTTCATGAGTCTGGACGATTTTACTCAGTTGAAGTCCTCTTGTCTATGAAGAGGTTAAAAAAGTAAATCTATCCTAATCTGAATAATACTGTCATTTTATCAATAATAAAACAAAAACAGAGCACTCAAAGTGCAACACTCGCGCTCCACCAACCTTCAACAATTTACTCTCAAAGAATAACTACTTCATTCTTGCCTAACCCTGAACAATTCCACCGACTTTGGGTCAGATTGGTTCAAAAGTGTTTGACCTCACTTTTATTTTTTACCCTTATCCCTAACCGTCACCTTTGACTAACAGTTCTCAAGAACAACAGATAAAACTATTTAGTGATCCTTAACTCATCTACCAAGTGTAATATAATTCAGGTCAAAGGATTTTAGTTCCTTTGTTCTGATACTGACATTTGGTTTCTAAGTAACATGTGATCCATGCGTGGACGTAACGAGTTTTTGTTGGGGGAGATGGTGGATGAATATATATATATATATATATATATATATATATATATATATATATATATATATATATATATATATATATATATATATATATATATATATATATATATATTAGGGTGGTCCTTAATTTCATCTTGAAATGTTTGCTGCACCTGCTGCGGGATTCCGTTCCTACTGATAAAAAATGGTGTATACAAATATTCATGCTTATTACATAATTTTAACTGATGCCGCATCACGTTCAGAGTTACACTATTATGGCGTAATGTTAATATGCCATTGGCTTACCTAGGTCCTCCTCTTTGTAGAGTATTAGCCCCTCACTGACAAAGGTATCATGGGAACCGAACTCTCACTCATTGTTTCCTAGTTTTATGGTTTGTAATTGCTGCCAACTGTAGCCTTCTTCGCATCTAGATACACTTGCCTGTGTTGCTCAACGACCTGGAGAAGAAACTGCAGTTGATTTTCGTTCTTGGTCAACACTGGATTAAACTCTTGAATCAGTGCTACCCCTTTTTCACTCTCCTTTCAGTAAAGTCATTTGTTACCTGTAGCCCCTGGACGATGCACTCAGCTTCCTTGTTATCCTCACGACTTTCTCATGTGGATGGATCGAATTCTAGAAATGAATGAGGAAGGCCAAGCAATGTGAAAATCTTGGTGATACTCGTCACAAAACTTAAAATTGTTTTCTGATTCGGTGTTGTCGCCTCAAGTTCAACTGTTGCTCTCTTTACTTGATCTTCGCTTCATTCTTCATTATGAGCCATTACCATTCTTCGCCTCTCTTTAGGATCAACAGTTGGAAAAAAAATGAATGCCAATCCAACTAATTGCTCTGACAAATACCACAAGTGACAACCAAATGCTTTCAAGCAGACTTGTGAGATGTCCTTATCAGGATAAAGTGACGATTCCTGAAGAAGCCTCAGATCGTCTGCTGGAGCTAGAGCTGCTTTTGTTGCCACGAACCATGATTTCAGGTACTGATTCATGATGAACACAACAAACCACTTCAATCCCCGGATTTGCATCAGTATGATGCTCGTCTGATGATGCAAAAGATAGACTTTGATGCTGTATATAACTTTAGCCATCCATTTGGCATGGTGGCAAGCACCAGGGCGCTGAAACCTTTTTCTACGGGGCGGTACACCTCCCAAGACAACAATGGACAGTTCTAGCAGTTCTCGACAATCATCTCCAGGTTGGCTTTCTTGCAGTTGTTTCATACAAAATGTTATGAGCTCATCACATTGCTCACTATCAATCACCGGCATTTCCTCATGTCATTCAAGGTCTGAAAACGTGTTGTGTCAATACATGTGTGTGTGTGTGTGTATATATATATATATATATATATATATATATATATATATATATATATATATATATATATATATATATATATATATGGGTGGGCGGAGGATCAGGATGGTGTGAATATCCGTGAAAACAACAAATGAGATAGAGGTGAATGGCGATCGCACTGATGGTGAACGGTGTTATTCTGTAAGTTCATACTACTGTTGTCCTGTGATTAAGGTGGCAAGATTTATTGGAGCTAAAAGCAAGACGCGCGCGCGCGCGCGTGTGCGCGTGTGTGTGTGTGTGTGTGTGTGTGTGTGTGTGTGTGTGTGTGTGTGTGTGTGTGTGTGTGTGTGTGTGTGTGTGTGTGTCAATTATATATATATAGAGAGAGAGATAGATAGATAGATAGATAGATAGATAGATATAGATAGATAGATATACCAGTAGGTATATAGATAGACAGATATTGACTAATGTGACAGCGACCGCTGCTGCGCTACACCTCAAACTGAGGCTGCTAATCAAACACTAACGTCTCCTACGAACTCCCAGCATACCGTACGGTACAGTGAATGGGTCGACCAGAGTTACCAGCTAGTGAGCATTACAGATTTTATATTAATAATTCGGTATTTCATTTGGTTAGGATTATGCATAATTTTTCTAATTCATCCTAATTTCATAATAGAAGGTCATGTTATATCTAATGCAATAGTAAGTTTCTAAAAGCGGGACAATTAAGATAATTTGCTCAAAAAGCGGGACATTCTTGTCACAATTAAAAAAGCGGGACGGACGTCCCAAAAGCGGGACTGTCCTGCCTAAAACCAGGACTCTGGTCACCTTACCTATGATGTGCTGGCTCTGTTATGAGGTGCAGGCATTACCTCCACCAGAGGTTATGTTTTTACCAGTGATTATTTGTGTCAGTTTGTCTGATTGTTCGTTACCAGGATTACTTTAAAAGTTATGAACGGATTTTGCTGAAAATGTTTTGAAGGATTTGGGAATTGGCCAAGGAACAAGCCAATAGATTTTGGTGGAGGTCCTGATCATCATCCGGATCCAGGATTTTTTAAAAGGAATCTTTACCACTCTGGGATAGTGGCATTTTCAACATTTTTGCTTCTACTGTAACTTGATAAATAATGCCTGCAATGCTTTCACAAAAATTACAAGATAACATCTCGATAAAACCTTCCACACACTCGGCCTTGACGGAGGTTTGCAATCTCGGACTGCTCTTGTTTGAATGTGAGATGGTGATAGGTATGTGACCCTGAGCCACAGAGCCAATGGTAGTTTAGCTTAAAACCCCGGGTATCGTTAGTAAGTTTAAGGTCAGCGTTGCTCAAGCTCTTGGTTAACTACTTCGGTACAACTATATGAAATCTCACGCCCCCGGCTGTTAAAGTAAAGAGAAAGAAGGTCCATATTTGGTTTGACCTCCGAGACATCATAGATCTTTCGTGGAGAGATTTGACTCCACTTTTTCAGCTCCATTATATCGTCTGGGCAAAACTTTTATTAGCTCTTGCCTACTGATATAAGGTAAGAAAAAAAACTGCACTAAAACAGAACTCAAGACAGATGGGCTCGTTTCTCAATCAAATCATTCCCTAGAGAATTTTCTCCTACGAAAGAGTTAGAATCACCAGGGTTTTGTACGGATGTCAGAAGTCGTAGCTGTCGGGTTATTCTTTTCATCTGATTACTGAGACTGCGTATATGTTGTCTGACAGTGTTCAGATCTATTTGGAAATTTTCGGTGGAGATGAAGGAAAACTTGATAGGTTCAAGTTCGGACATAGTGTTTTAAGCAACGCCTTGTACTCTCTCAGTCAAACTGCTCAGCTTAGCTTCCAGCGGTCCATGTATACTACGGAGCTTATGTATAGGACGGTGCTTAAAAACCAGTGTTATGAATCCATATTATAATTACAAATCATAATAGATAGATAGATAAATAGATACATAGATGGAGCTCCACGCAAGCCTGGAAAAGGGAAATGATCTTGCAAGTTAACTGAGGAAATGTTGACCATACACAGGAAGTAGCATGTCAGGGGATGATGTAGGTAGTGTGTCAGCGAGATAGCATACGAACAAAGCCTAGTGACATACACACGAACTCACACACAGGTTTCTGGAACTTTCCAACCACAGTGTAACACACGTGACACGACCCCTGCTTCACCAGAATTTAGGACGCAGAGGGCAGAAGGAGGCTAGCATTAGAACCGACAGGTAGTGGAGAGAGTGAACAAGAAAGAGGGGCCCAACTAGACTTACTTATTATATTGTCTCTGTAAGGCATACCCTGCTCAACTTAGATTTTCTCTGAAGATAATAAATTAAGATCAACTCACTGTATTCATCTTTAATTCCTACTACAAGAAATCGAGAGTGACAACTAAAAGACAAAACTTCTCTACAAGTTACTACAAAGTCTTTTATGACATATTGGTGGCAAGCGAATCTACGGACATCGTCTCCGAATCAAAAGCGAATTTCTACAAAAGCAGGCGAAACTCTACAAGATTAGCTTAAGTTCTACAGTGAATTCCTACAAAATACAGCCTACAATGCAAGTAGCCTACAAGTCTACAAAACAACTCTATAATCTTCACGTAACTTCAAGCAGCAGCAAGAAGAATATAAAACAAAGCAAGTAAAGAAGAGGAAAGACCAAAGCAACAAGCACACAAACCCCCACCACTCTCTCTCGCCTACCTCCATCGCTGACACAGAGGTCAACACACGCAGCAAAACACCAGAGCCACATTTATAATGCGTCTTACTCACTTTTCTTCACCCAGGTTACACATCGCTACTCAGAATTCACCACAGCTACCAGTGTGAGAAGCCGACATCACCATGTGCTGAGATGACATCACAACGCGTGTTTGCTGACTTAGAGCCACGCCAAGCAATGTGTGACTGACACCAGGCACTTCTCACCCACTACTCATTACTCATTATTCACATAGCTCCTACTCATACTCATTTATTTCCACAGTATTGAGTTGGAAATTCGACGTTCTATCCTGAGGTTTGCCTGTGACAGCTGTTAACCACCACAAGCACCAGGCAATGAAATTTCCTGAGTAATATCGTCCATCAACACAGCACTAGAATTATCAAGAGATATTCAATCAACCCTGCATTTTTCTTCCGAGATCGATAGTTGCATCAACACGCCTCTACGATCTGTATCAAGTGGGTGAAATTACACTTACTCTTTTCTTCTCAGTGCTAAAATTTGGTATATTCAACTCCTTTACTTATTCCTATATATACACTTATACACTCACTATCTATCATTTATTACAACTCATTTACCCATCTATTAAGTTAGGACATAAATAAACAAAAGGCGAATTTCATAACACTATATCTTAATGACAGGGATATTTTTGCCACCACCCACGTTAATACCAGATGAAACACAATTAGCTCCAATAAAAGATTCACAATTAGGAGAGCACCAAGCCAACGCACCCATTGTACAAACCTCACCACAAACTAAAAATCAAGAAACAAATACGTCAGTTCCAGATGATGAATGGGAAACCCCCCCTGACGTAGCAAGTCAGGACTTAGTTTCTGCCTTGCATACCTATCAGAATATACTTGATATAGTGCAACGTGCAGGCGAATCCTATTCCACCATTCCCTCACACAACGATAAACAAGTCCAAGTTAAATTAACAGAGCAAACAGTAAAAATTAATCACGAAACAAATACCGCGGATCTAACATCCCCACCTCATGTGTATGTTTACCATGAAGATAAAACTGCCCTAAAATTCTCTGGCACAGAAAAAGATTGCATTGACGTCATTTCATTGGTCAGTCAGTGCGAACAAATGTTCATCAAGCGCCACATACTCGATGAACAAGAGAAAATTGCCATTTTTTCATCTTACATATGCCAGAAAAGATGTCCAACAAGCAATTTATTGCGATCAGATAAGCTCCTCAAGGTTAGGACATATGATGAATTTAAAACTGAATTTTTGAAGAAATTTTCTGGAGGTATGAACTTCTCGCCAGGTATAATTCCAGAATTACATAAGATTGTGGATCTTGTAAGGGAGCACACTACAAACCATGTGCTCAGTGAAATAACTGCTGATGTCTCCACAATCAAAAGAACATTGTTAGTTACTTTGGAAAACTCAAATTGGATAACAGATGATGGAAAGATGTCCCCAGACCTCGTCGTGGACATCATTGGTTATGTAGCTGCCTTGTGTAAATTACCTGATAGGACCCTTAAGATCGCCAAGACGATCAGGTACACCCCAGGCATGTGCTTACTAGACTTAATGAACGAGGTAGAGATGCAGTGCAGTAAAGCAGGTATGGTCGACACACCTGCACATTCTAGTAGAATGAGAGTACCTGAGACAGTATCAGCTGTGAAAACATCTACACCGACCCCAAACAGAGAACAAAATCGATCGTGACCCGAAAGCAGGCAGACCAAACAACTAAGCGTGACGAGAGTTCGATCACAAACACCAGGCTACAGGCAGTTTCATAAGTTTTCGCGCAGCCCGAGCAGGTCTCACGCCATAAACAACACTACTTATGGGAAGTCACCTCGTAGGTCATGGTCAAGAGATAGGTCCATTCTATGTCATATTGTGCAAAAACCAGGACACACAAGGTATGAATGCTTTATCAAAGCAAAAGAGGATAGACAAAAGACACAAGGATTTGGTCCTTAATGTAGGCATCATAGATACCAAGGGCACTGGACCAGTGACTGCAAAGCAATAGAAAAAATTGTGTCTATGTTCAAATTGGGGGAGGACCAAGTCATGACAAAAAACGAACAAACGTAAAGAAAAGCAAGTCTACAATTCACATAGGAGGCATGTTGGGAAATGAGTGTATCTTGATACCAGCTGTATGTGAGGATCAAAACGTTTCCATATTTTTAGATACAGGCTCTCCAGTGAACTTAATAACACATGAAGAAATAAATAGAATTCTTAAAAATAAAAAAAAAGTAACTTTTCTGGAAGAAGCTGATTTAGATTTATATACAGTAGATGGAAAAAAAATTACAGTGAAAGGTATGATAAGGTTGAATATCAGTTTCACAGAGACTACAAGACCATTCTCTGCATTTTTCTATATCGTTGAAAACTTAGCAATTAAAGCTCATATGTTACTGGGCTTAAGATCCATGAGAGCTGAGAACATAACTATACTCCCACAAATGAATGAAATAGACTTTGACAATGAATTCATAGAGGAAATACTATCAGAACCCTCACCGATTAGTAAAAGAGAGCCAAAAAGAATTGGTAACATTAAAGGGTTAAACAAACATACACAAACAGATAAGTGTATAGATCCACTCCCACCACAAGCCCCATCCTCCAGAATTACTGTAGTGACCCAGATAATAGTACCGATTTATCAGTTTTTCCAGCCCATCTCACCAATGACTTAGGTATACCACCTAATTCCTACGTGAAAGATACCATAAAGAGCAAATTACGGAATAGTACTGTTCTTGTCTTAGAAGAATTACGTAAAGTAAAGGGATTGTCAGTAGAAAACGCATTATGTCAGATGAACGACGAAGGGCAAACTCAGATATTCATAATTAATCACATGAATGGGGAAGTTCATTTGAAAAAGGGGACTTGCATAGTTAATATTGAAAAATGTCCTGCCCCTGTGAAGGAAATAGTTATAGCTGGAGTGACAAGTGAGATAAAATCTACGGAGAGAGAAAGCATAAAAGAGAATTTAATTCACTCAGGTGAATTTGATGAAGAAAATGATTTGTTAACCCTGCTGGAAACACACAGGGACACCGTAGCATTACCCGGAGAACAATTAGGGTGTACTAACCTGATTAATAACAAGATTAATGTCCACCCAGAAACACCACCAATTTTCGTACCAGCCTACCGCATCCCACACTCCCAACGTACACTTGCAAATCAGTATGTCGATGAAATGTTAAAACTTGGAATTATTGAGCCTTCCGTCTCCCCGTGGAATGCCCCATTATTCTTCGTGGCCAAACGAAATGGAGAAATGCGTGCGGTAGTAGATTACCGTAAACTAAAGAATCACACAATTCCAGATCGATTTCCCATGCCATTGCTAAGCGACGTTCTACAGAACATTAGACCGGAGAATAACATATTCTCAACCACCGATCTCCTAAACGGCTATTATCAGATACCGGTTTCAAAGGAGTCACGTAAATACACTGCCTTTTCCACAAACAGAGGCCATTACCAATATACAAGGATGCCAATGGGACTGAGGACAGCCCCAGGCACATTCCAGCCTCTTATGAATTACGTATTGTCCGGAATTTTAGGACAAGGAATATTTGTTTATCTTGACCATATTATCATCGCAACGAAGAATATTACTGATCATCTCAGGAAATTAGACTTACTCTTACAAAAGCTTAGTGATGCTGGTTTAAAAATTAAGCATTCTAAATGCAAATTTTGCTTTAAGGAAATAAATTTCTTAGGCCACAATTTAAGTTCTTATGGTATTCACACCACTGATGACAAAATACAGGCAGTGAGAGATTTTCCTGAACCCACTACGACTGACGAAGTTAGACAATTTTTAGGTCTGGCTGGGTACTATAGGTCATTCGTACCACAATTCTCTCATATAGCCTTTCCTCTATTCCAACTACTCAAAAAAGATGCTATATTCCAATGGGAAGAAGAACAAAAAAAGGCATTTAACAATCTACAAATTAAACTAACAAATGCACCTTGTTTAGCATATCCGGATTACACAAAATCATTTCTTATTTGTACAGACGCATCAGTTAAAGGATTTGGAGCTGTACTGATGCAGGAAGATAAAAGAGGAAAGAATCAACCAATTGCATTTGCCAGCAGACAAACAAAAGGTGCAGAGAAAAATTATTGCACTACAGACTTAGAGGCACTTGCAGTGGTTTTTGCATTACAAAAGTTTCGAGATTTGGTATATGGTTACGAAATCCAATTATTCACTGACCATAAACCATTAGTGGGTATGTTTAAAGCAAAACTCCTTTCTGAGAGGAGAGGAAGATGGAAATGTACAGTTGAAAACTACAATGTACAAATTCATTATATCTATCTATCTATCTATTGCCAGACGCCTCAATCCCGTTTGGGGTGGCCACAAACAAATCGCCTCCAAGTCGCCCTGTCCACCGCCATTTCACTGCCCTGCTCCCAACTCACACCCCCCTCCCTCATATACCTCTCCACCCCATCCCTCCATCTCATCCTCGGCCTCCTCCTCCCTCTTCCCCCCTCCACCTCACTCACATACACTCTCTTCGTCAGTCTTTCACCCTCCATCCTCTCCACATGGCCAAACCACCTCAGTGTGTTCCTCATAACGCTTCCTATCACATCCACATCATTATATACAAGGTAAAATGAACATAGTAGCTGACGCATTATCTAGGAACCCTAACACAATTCAGGTCGCGGCATTAGATCTCAAAGGAAATATCCCAAACCACGATGATATTGCAAAAGCACAAAGACTTGACCCACTATGGTCTAAAGTTATATACAAGTTAGAATGTGGAGATGACATACAATTACCCAAACTGCATGTACCACTCGAACAATTCACAATTGTCAAAAATACATTATACAAGATTAACTCTAAACAACCAAAACGCCAAAGAAATACTAACCAGTTGGTAGTACCTAATGATGTGATACCCCAAGTATTACGAACGATACACGATAGCCCACATGCAGGACATCCTGGAAAGGATAAGACATTCAAACAGGCCCAGCTGTTATATTACTGTCCTTCATTACGAAAAGATATAAACAATCCTATAGACAGATGCGAATCATGTGCAAAACACAAAGGATACCCAATCACACCTGCACCGATCGGTAACTACCCTGTACCACATCAACCATGGGACGTTGTCGCTGTTGATTTACTCAAGATGCCATTACCATACAATAATAACCTATACCTATTTGTAGCAACGGATCATTTTTCCCGTTATGTCATTTTAGCTCCAATTAAAGGTAAGACAGCAGAGACAGTAGCAAAGGCAATAACAGATAATGTAATATGTCGCTTTACTACCCCAAAGTACTAATAAGTGATAATGGAGGAGAATGTAATTCTGAGATCTTACAAGAAATATGTAAACAATACAACATCAAAAAGGTTAACGTTTTAGCCTATCACCCAGCATCGAATGGGTTGGCAGAGAGACAAAATAAAAAGGTATTAGATGTGCTACGACACATTCTCAGTGAAAATTATGCAAGCTGGGATAATTGGATTCCCAGAGTAGAAGCTTAAATTAATGGATCTATAAATAAATCCATAGGTGACACACCACATTTCATTATGTACGGGACAGATAAAAAACTACCATATGAGCTCCTAGAAGGTGACAGTCTGGCCATATACAATTACGATGATTACTCCGTTTATGTGAATTCCAGGACAAACAAAAGAGTCAAAAATCAATTAACGATGTCCAAGGAAAAAAATGACGGAGGCATTTAACAAGAAGGCAAGTGATTCACCTATCAGCTTAGGAAACATTGTTTATGGTATCATTCATACGAGAGACAATAAATTATCCCCAAAATTTGAGGGCCCATACAGAGTAATTAACATAAAAGCAAACAAAGTTTTAATTAAGTCACTGTCAAGTGGCGAAGAGAAACAAGTTCATATTGACCTTTTAAAACGAGTTTCAAGGGAATTATCCAATAGTTATTCAGCATCGGATACAACCGAACAGGCGAATGTACCTCAAGAAACCAAGCAAGAAAACAACAATGATTACAAAAAGAAATTAAGGTCATATACCAAACAATCAGACATAGGTGCAACTGTTCCAATAAAATCTACAGTACATAATTTACGAGAACTAAAAATCGATTTAAACTCCTTCTATAAATGAAATAACAATCAACCGTAACGCACATCATCACTAACATCGACCACAGCATGACCATATTCAGAAATTAATAGATTTTTTTTTCGGTAGGTAGCGATTAAGGGACTTATGCTATGGATTCTCCTCTACATAGCAAGAGGATATGCGCACTTAGACCCCCAACACATAGTACGACAAGGATGCCTCATAGCTCCAACGGCCGCGACTTCAATCGTAAAAGACGTCATGAGTACTTAAATAAGTCTGAATTACTTGTATGAATTACCTTCTTATCTAGAAAATCTTGCGAAGCCTATGCGAACCCTGGACTTCATGATAGGAAGCTATGTTTCACAAGCACATAACACAAAGGAAGTGAATGAAATAGTGAAGTTAGCGAAATGGAAAATAGAACAGGCAAAGTCAACTATGCTCATCATGATCCAAGATCTCCCATCTTATGGAACGGAGGTACTAAGCGACAGGAACAACATCACACGTACTCGCCAAAAGCGCGGTTTGTTCGACCTGGGTGGCGCAGTTCTTGGGATCATCTTTGGATTGGCTACAGAGGATGACCTTAAAAAAATAAACAACAAATTTAATAATATAGCTCAGGTACTAACATACCAAGATAAATTCATCACAGGACAGAACTCAGCAATGAAGACAATTGTGAAAAAACTGAAAACGGCAGAAAACATAGCTCTCCAAAGTGTAGATAAAATAAATGAAATGGAAGGTAACATAACACTTTTCCAACACTTCTCCATCATCACAGAACATATTGACATGATTCTACTACAATTAGACAATACTAGAGATCGTTACAGGGCACTTATGCAAGGAATTTCGAATGCTGGTGATGGCAAGATCACAATTGACTTACTCCCAGTTCATGAACTACGTCAGATAATTAGTCAAGGCAAACATCAACATAAATTGAAGCCTTTGTTCCGAAGTAGGGAATTCATGCAATATTATCCATATTTAGAAGCAACACTAACACCAACATCAGTAGTAGTTCATGTGCCATTCATAACTGAAGACCTGTTCACAGTATACCAAATACACCCCCTTCCCCTCTAAAAATAACAACACTTTGGTCATCACCAACATCAACACAGACACCGAACTCATCATGGTCTCCAAGAGACGGAACACTGTCACTTTCGCAAGTGAATCAACGATTGAACGAAAGTGCCGCACATCCTTACATGCTGTTCATCTTTGTCCTGCGTACATTTTCACGTTTCATCCTACTGATACAGTCCCTTGTGAAATGGCTATCATCAGAAATGACAATATTCATAATCATTGCAACTTCACTTTTGCTCCAGATAAACTTGTACGCCATCAATGCATCGGACACTCACAGTTTTTTTATTTCACTTATAACACATCAGTTTACATAGTCTGTCCAGATATACCACCATCTCATACTTCAGCCTCAGGATTATACATAGCACCAGACTACTGTGCGGTATTTACACCAGCCATGTCTACTTTATCCACCATCAATCACTACGCCATCCTCAATCATACACACAAACATTTCCACCCACTGCCTGATATGGACTTAAACATGAGCACAAGTATTAAGCTGACTTCACCTAAGTTTGAAACTATGCAACTGATCAATGAAACAATGAAGCCCTGGGAAGATTCGAGTTTTAGTATGTTCAACCCATATCATGTGTATAGCCCAGCACCTACTGTCTTTATAATCTTCTGCATTGTATTTGCAGTACTGCTGTTCGCAATGCACAGAATGCATGCAAGAATTACAAATTTGGAGTCAGTATTTAGTGGGGAGAGAGTTAACATTCAAGTTAACTCCCCTGAATGAAGTGTACATATTTTGTATATAGTATTAATTATATATATATATATATATATATATATATATATATATATATATATATATATATATATATATATAGAAGTATGGCATACTAGTACTATTAACTTTAAATGAAATATTAATAACTCTTACCATAATCTTAATTTTAAACTTCTTTTTTTTTTTGCATGTATGCATTTCACTACAATAACCCATGTACATACTGTATTACAATAAAATAGTTTACCTTTAGTGCATTTATTCAAATATGTATAAAACTTGTTTAAAATGTAATATTACTGGATCATTGCAATTTACTCTGAATATTATATGTATACAATATTATAATCCATATTATGTACTAATAGATTATCATATGTCAATGATAATTGCTGTCGGAGGACCTTCAGCGGCGTAGCCGAGCAATGTTATGAATCCATAATATAATTACAAATCATAATAGATAGATAGATAAATAGATAGATAGACGGAGCTCCACACAAGCCTGGGAAAGGGAAATGATCTTATAAGTTAACTGAGGAAATGTTGACCATACACAGGAAGTAGCATGTCAGGAGATGATGTAGGTAGTGTGTCAGCGAGATAGCATACGAACAAAGCCTAGTGACATACGCACGAACTCACACACAGGTTTCTGGAACTTTCCAACCACAGTGTAACACACGTGACATGACCCCTGCTTCACCAGAATTTAGGAAGCAGTGGGCAGAAGGAGGCATTAGAACCGACAGGTAGTGGAGAGAGTGAACAAGAAAGAGGGGCCCAACTAGACTTACTTATTATATTGTCTCTGTAAGACATGCCCTGCTCAACTTAGATTTTCTCTGAAGATAATAAATTAAGATCAACTCACTGTATTCATCTTTAATTCCTACTACAAGAAATCGAGAGTGACAACTAAACGACAAAACTTCTCCACAAGTTACTACAAAGTCTTTTATGACACCAGGTGCACCATTTGTTCTTTGCTTTTTACGAACTCCGTTACACTTTCAACCTCTCCCTTAAACTTGCCATCAATCAATGCATCTTTCCAGACGAACTTACAATTTGCGGCAGGACTTCATGCAGATGATCTACAACACTTGTAAGCTAAATCTGAAGTATGGGTTTTTCGCTCGAAACGTACAGTAGTTACAGAGATCTCATCAGTTTTATTAACAGCATCGTTCTGAAAAACTAGAAAACAGACAACGTTAACCAACCTCTTGTGGATGATATCCAAGTTACCTTCATCAGTGAGTATCGTCTAGGAGGGCATGGCCGCCCTTACCGCTACTACTGGTGCGCTTGAACGCTGGATCCGATGCGGAAAATATTAACACTTATTTATTTACGGTGGAACAACAGCTCCCAAAGGATGGTGTGATAGTCTACTTTCTTTTACAGTCACAGCATAGAGAATGACCAAGCAAAGATGACCGCAGATGACACCTTGTGACTGGCGGATGCAATACGTTGATTAGAGAATGTTACACTCCGTATAATCTTCGAATTCTAGATGAGAAGCAACTCCAAATGAGTGTAAGTAATGGCAGAGTGATATGGAGGGCTATACCAGCGGGTTCATAGAGTACTTGGATCCTGTAGTTTCAACAGTGCACATTCGTGATCTTTTGGAGACTTGGGTAGGGTGTTTGCCATGTATATCCCCCGAAAGGATAAATTTAAAGCTTTTCCGTGACTGTTATAAAATCGTATTACTTAGTGCTTTATGCGGTATGTTTAACCGATATATGGTGAGAAGAAAGGTCTTTGCCGATTTTCTGAATGAGTAGTTTAGAAAAAGACCGTTGTCACTTCTCTGGCTGTCAATCAGTCAGTCAATCATTTCCTGTGGCACCCCACGGGATACATAGGGCCTCGATGAACTCTCTCTACCAATATTTAAAACGAGTTTCAGGTCCCACCAACACTCCTCTCCTGCTTCTCTATTCACTGTCCTTAACCAGGTTTCCCTCGGCCTACCTCTGCCTCTTCTTCCTCTATCAGTCCACTCTGGCACATCCTGTATTAAACTGCCTTCTTTTCTATATATGTGCCCCAGCCACTTCCAGCGAGATAGTCTCACATATTCAACAACTGGTTCCATTCTCGTAATATCCCTTACGCTTTCATTTGTAACTCTCTCTTGCCACTTTATCCCAAGTATCCTTCTCAGTATTTTATTCTCAAATCATAATACTTTCTGATCTGTTGCAATTGTACTGTACCATGACTCATGTCCATAAAAAATTGGTCTAATCATGGACTTGTAAATTTTTACTCTAGTATGTACCGAAAGCATATTATTATTCCAAACAGATTTCAACATTCCAACAGCTCGCCAAGCCTGTCTAATCCTCTCCCGAATTTCATTGTTTAATGATCCATTTGATGATACAATCGTTCCCAGATTTTTTAAATTTTCTATATTCTTCACCACATTATTCCCAATTACACAATCGATTTGGTTCTCCACATTCATATTAATAATTTCAGTCTTTCCACAGTTTATTACCAATCCCACTTTTTCTACTTCCTCCACCAGACAATCAAGCACCCTCTACATCTCGTAAATACTTCCACAAATCAGTACAGTATCATCAGCATTGTCCAAATCCAGCAGCCTCTTATTTTCTTTCAAGTTAATTCCTGCACCTGTTCTCCTTACAACCTTTTTCATAACATAAATCATATCCAAAACAAACAGCAATGGCTAAAGAACTCCTCCTTGAATCACTCCTGACCTAACTTCAAATGGATCACTCAAAGAACCACCCACCATTACCTTACAAAAAGTACCTTCATGCAAGCTTGTAATAATGTTTACAAACTTTTCTGGTATACCATAAAATCTCATAATTTTCAACATAGCTCCACGTGAAACACTATCAAACGCCTTTTCAAAATCCACAGAACACATACTAAGTGGCATTTGCATCTCATTAGCTTGTTGCATTAGATGCCTCACAATAAAAATCTGATCATTACAACCTCGACCCTTTATAACCCTGCTTGTTCTTCTCTTAAAATTTTATCATTTACTGGCACTATTCTGTTCAATAAGATTTTGGAAAAGACTTTTGCAACTACAGGTGTCAAAGTTATTCCCCTCCAATTGCCACACACACTTGAAACTCCCTTTTTTGGTATTTTTTATAATCACTCCATTTTTCCACTCTTCTGGAATTCCTCCATTATCCCATGCCACATTAAAAAGTTTCAAAAGCGCTTTCAACAACTCATTATTTTCCACCTTAAGCATTTCAGGAAATATTCCATCCTCTCCTGGGGCCTGAAAATTCTTTAACTCCTTCATAGATTTTGCTACCTCCTCCAAGGTTATGCCCCCTGTTTCTATCAGCAAATCTCTCTCAGCTGGCAAAATGTCCTCTTCAGCTGGGATGGTCTATTTAGAACAGATTCAAAATGCTCTTTCCACCTTCCTTTTATATCCAAATCTTTAGTCATCAAGTTACCATTTCTGCCTCGCACAGGTATTTCCTTCCTTCCCTTTTCAGTCCCAGTTAACTCCTTTATGGCCTGATACGCTGCTCTAATGCTCTGACCGTCATTGTTACTTAATTTAATTTGTGTCTCTGTTGCCTTTATATCATATAGCCTCCTGTTATCACAGCTAACAAGTCTTTTTACTTCAGAATGTAAACTTCATTACTTTGCTCTAAGTACTTCAGCAACCTGACCATCAACATGTTGTTCTTCACTTCTTAACTTTGCCTCTTTCCTTTTCTGAATTGCATTCCATGTTTCATCTGACATCCACTTTTTCCTCTTCGCTTTTCCCTTTATCTTAATAGTAACCTTAGCACTCTCATGCAAAACCTCTTTTACCTCTATCCACATTTGAGTAATATGATTGTCTTCAGATTCCATCAAAGTCTGCAGGACTAGAAACCTGTTCCTACATTCCCACCGAAACTTTTCCTTCGTGTTCTCATCATGTCTCAGATCATCAAAATCATAATTATCACCTCCTTTACAATTAGCATTAACGTTTCTCATAAGTTTTATATTAATCTCTGACACAACAAGTTGATGATCCCTACCTATATCTGCCCCCCTCCTTACGCAAACATCTTGCAAATAACTCCTATGCCTTCTATTAATTGCAGTGTGATCAATCTGGTTACAATATTTGCCACATAGTGAAATCCAAGTAGTTTTAGGTATTTTTCTATGCTCAAAGATAGTTCCACCAATCATAAGGTCATTTGTGAAACAAAAACTTCCAAATCGCACCCCATTATCGTTTCTTTTACCAACACTCTCCTTATCCATACAATCTTCAAAGCCTTCCCTACTATTGCCAACAATCACATTAAAATCAACAATGCAAACTAACACATCATGTCTTGATCCTGCAGCTTCTCGTGAAAGTCATCCTTCATTTCATCAGCAGCCTCATTTTGTCGGAGCGTACCCTACAATCATGCTGATATTACCATGGTCAGATTTTAAACGAGCATAAAGCAAGTGCTCATTAATTGGCTTAAACTCACATAGTGCCTTGCAAGCATCTCTACTCAGCAGTAAGCCTACTCCTTGGTAATGATTTCTATCACTCCTTCTAGAAACCAACAAAGTAATACCATCTTCCAAATTCATTTTATCAACTCCAAGCAACCTGTAAGAAAAAAAAAAAACTTCCTTTCTCCTCCATCATTCAAAATGTCTCCCTAACACATTAACCACTTACCAAGTGCTTTTTAAAGTGTTAACGACTTTAGCAACCGAGCTGGCAAAGTCAGCGAGAGAACTCAGGGCACCTGCTGCTCTTAGCAAGGCTCGTAATTGAGAAGAGAAAGCCGATGTGTCCCAGATAACTAAGTAACCTTAATCTTACTCAGTTTTATGGAAAAGAGAGCTTCTTTTATAACCATTTGTGTCTGTGTCAGTAATACCAATGTGTTTCCAGTCTTACTCGGATCAGTCATAAAGGACACAGGTGGCTGATGATTAACGGCAGGATTTTTTTTTTTTTTTTTTTTTGCCTAACCTAACCTTGTGATAAGTATTTTGTGCTCCATATATTATAAAAAAAAATTATATTGTTTTATCGCAGACTATTCCAATCCGCAGAAGCTCATTGTTAATTAACTGTAATTCACTGAATACACTCGTATTACCAGCCTGTATTTCTAGATATAATACATAGTGTCGGTCGAGAAGATTATCTGAGACATGTGGAAGTATAATGGATGCACTGCACCCTTCATCGGTCTTAAAGTAATGAGTGACATATGGTATGCTATTTCAACGTGCACAATATGGAAGGTATATAACACATCGATTTTACAATGTCTGATTATTTACTTCCTATCTTTGTTTTGGCATAACCGTTTCCTTTATGAATGATTTTGTTTTCACCATAATCTCAGAACATAGTCCTTACCTGTTACAAGTCCTTTTTTTTTTTTTTTTTTTTTTTTTTTTTTTAAGGCCAGGAGTTTCCACACCCCTGATATGTTGTATCATCAATGCTTACACCATCTCCTTCAGCACGTTTGTGACTCTCACCCATTGTAAATCCTAAACCATCATTACAGGGCTGTGTACTAGAGGCATAATCATAAATAATCCTATGGAAGTATCCCCAGTATTTTCAAGCACTGTTGTGATACCCCTTCCAACTTTAAAACGTGATTTTGCTGGAGTGAAGAAAGAGGTTGAGGTACTGTTGGAAGCTGAGACTGAATGGCAGGAAGCTGAGGTCCAATTCGTCTCCATCAGTGGTTTTAGAAAATTAACATTTTCTTTTTACACATCCTGCTGTCCTAATTTTCTTTCTCGAAATGGCTTTTCAAGTTTCCTCTTTGATTTTCGAAATCAGCGTTTAGTATAGTATTACTATAAATCATTAATTTCTTTGAACAAAAAAGACCACAAATCCTGATAGTGTAACCACCAGTTCTGATCTTTCAAGCATAAACTCATACTGTGCAACCTACAGTCTTCTACCCATGTTTCAGTATGTTATGCTTCAACAGATCCTCCATAGAGACATTTCCGATAAATTCTTCACCGTCCATATCCTTCATTCTGTACGTTGTTGCGTTCGTTTTTGAGTCCTCTAAGTCGACACACTCTTTGGTAGTAAAGTTGGGAAAATAAGCTTTACAGCTTTATACTTTCTACTCATTCTAACTTTGTATCCAGCCTGAAACTTTGACTTAGCTGCATATCTCCAGTGGAGGAAATAAAGTTTACAGATGCGCTTATTATTGTATAAAAGGTACCGGAGCCAACCCACCCCTGAATCTCATCTTTATACGTTTCTGCCCGGAATCGTGCTAAGTCTGTTCTTCGCTCTGCTAAAAATAATTTCATCCGTACTAAATGCTCTCAACTCTCCAACTCGAATTTTTCCAGCTCCTTCTGGCATCTAGCCAAAAACCTTTCTAACAACTTTACCTCACCATCCTTCCCTCCTCTTTTCTACTCTGATGGTTCTGTAGCTATTTCTTCTACTGATAAAGCAGATCTCTTCACACAGACTTTCTCCTCCAATTCCGCCTTAGACGATTCCAGTGCTGTTCCTCCATCACTTCCCCCCTCCGACTTCCTCATGGCTGACATTAAAATTTCTTCCACTGATGTATTTTCTGCCATCACAGGCCTCAACACTAACAAGGCATATGGGCCTGATGGAGTCCCTCCAGTTGTTCTCAAAAACTGTACTTCTGTGCCTACACCCTGCCTGGGCAAACTCTTTCGTCTTTGTCTGTCAACTTGTACCTTTCCTTTTTGCTGGAAGTTTGCTTTCATTCAGACAGTCCCAAAAAAGGGTGACCATTCCCAACCCTCTAACTATCATCCAACTGCTTTAATGTCCTGTATTTCAAAAGTTTTCAAGTCAATTCTCAAGAGAAAAATTTTTAAGGACTCTTTCCTATCACAACCTTCTTTCTGATCATCAGTACGGGTTCCGTCAGGGACGCTCCTCTGGCGATCTTCTCACCTACCTTTCAGACTTCCGGTCATCCTCTTTTCGGGACTTTGGTGAAAGCTTTGCCATTGCCTTGACATCTCAAAGGCTCTTGATAGAGTCTGGCATAAATCTTTAATTTCCAAACTGCCCTCTTACGGTTTCTATCCTTCTATCTGTGCCTTCATAGCTAGCTTCCTTTCTGGTCGTTCTATAGCCACTGTTGTAAACGGCCATCATTCTTCTCCTAGATCTATCAGCAGTGGTGTTCCTCAGAGCTCTGTCCTATCACCAATTCTCTTCCTTTTGTTCATCAATGACCTTCTAAGCTGTACATCTAACCCTATCCACTCATACGCTGATGACTCCACCCTTCACCTTTCCATTCGGTTCCTGCAACGCCCATCTCGGCAGTTACTTCAACAAACAAGGGATGAGGGTATGGCACACCTAATGTCTGACTTGGCTGGTATCTCTGACTGGGGTAAAAATAATTTGTTGTTTTTAATGCATCTAAGACTCAGTTCTTACACCTATCAACCTGACAAAATCTTCCACAGGTATACCCACTAATCTTCAATAATATTCAGCTTAATCCTGCATCATCCTTGAACATGCTTGGGGTTTCATTTTCTCGGGACTTATCTTGGAAAAATCGTATTACATCTCTTGTAAAATCTTCTTCCAAGAGACTAGGTGTGCTAAGCCGACACCGTTCTTTCTTTACCCCTGCAGAATTGTTGACTCTATACAGAGATTTTATCCACCCCTGTGTGGAGTACAACTCTCATGTGTGGGGAGGCTCCCCTTATACAGCTCTTCTCAATAGGGTGGAGTCAAAGGCTTTTCATCTCATTAACTCTCCTCCTCTTACTGACTCCCTTCAACCTCTGTCTCTTCACCGCACTGATGCATCTTTATCTCTTTTCTATCACTACTTTAATGGCCACTGCTCCTCTGAACTGTCTGCATGCATTCCTCCACCTGTACGACGGGCGTGTAGCACCCGTCTAGCAGCAAACTCGTATCCCTTTTCTGTCCAACTCTCTAATGCAAGAGTTAACCGTTGCTCCCAGTCCTTCATTTATGCAACAGGTCAGCTCTGGAACTGTCTCCCTCTGTATTTCCTGCTGCCTATGATCTCCAGTCTTTCAAACGCAGTGTGTCCAGGCATCTCGAAATGAATGGATCTTGAATTTGGCTCTCTCTGGTATTTTGTTTTTCTCTTACTTAAGCCTTCTTTTTGCCCTTGGCTGCAAATCAAGGAACTCATTTTTTTTTGTTTTTCAATAGGTCTCAAGTTATCTTACTGATGAAGTCCTACCCTTCATTTGTTTGCAATTTTCTGGAACTCGTTTGCTAAAAAATACCTTAAAAATAATCATAATCTCTACACTTGTTTCCTTCGTAATGGAGATAGCTCGAACATATTTGCTAAAGATATCGAGTACGCGTAGAATAAAATTAAACTTCTGTGTGCTTTACATTTACTCATATCTACTAAGTTCGTCGGCCATTTACCATCAGGGTATGATACTATGATCTTCCTTGTAAATTTATGATTCTTGGGCTTGTGTAGTGTGCACACATGGTACCGACTCAGCCACTCCTTCACAGTGTTTAAAGGTAGTTAACCATTTCGAGTTAGGTCGTTTATTCCAGACGATGTCGTTCCAGGGTTCAAGTATAACTTCTTCAACTAGTAGTTCGTGTGCTTTTTTTTTTTTTTTTTTTTTTGCCACAATCAGAATTTGAATTCCATACTCATGATACCTGTAACGAAACGAGCGTCAATTATAACATAGTCAGGCTAGCTGGGATTGATGGAACTTTCGTTAGCCTGTCTTGCAAGAATATTATCATCTTTACTTCTGTCTTAGGTGCTCGGGAATCAGCATTGTCGTGTTGCTTACAAAATTGGTCTATACTATTCACTCCCTGATACCCCTTTTCTCCCTTGTTGTAGCTTCTTACCCAAACCAAAGGATGAATATTTTTTCCGGTGTTACTCAAGAAGCCATTGGGAATATATCAAGAAGGGTCATGAGGGTGCGACCTCAAATGGATTTCTGGGAGTCGCATCAGTATGGATTTGACTGTTTCCTCACCCTTTTTTCCGCCATCCAGATATGGTAGATATTTTTAATTCTCGGGGGTTAATGGGCTCGAGGGAGGTTGCATGGAGTTTGTTTAACCACTTTCTGTGCTGTATTGTACTGTATATGCTACATTTATTATTGAAAGGTTAATACCTATGCAAAATGCATACATGGAAGTTAAGTGAATAACATTGTGTAACAAAGTTTTTTTTCTTTGTTTCTGGGAATTCATCGCTATTTTCGTATTACATAGATCACGTTTAATTTGTAATAAGTTTTTACTCAGAACTTTGGGACTTCAGGGTTACGCAACCTGACCCATAATAATTAGCAGAATTAAGATCAGCATGTTTTCTTTTCAACTTTTTCATTTATGAACATGTTTGATTGAAACTTTGCAACATGTGTATCTTGAAATTTTGCATTTTGAATTAAGGGAAAAATGCATTTTGTCCCCATGGTATTTTCTTACATTTTGCAGCGTTTGTCTAATTATGTGCGTTTTCATACCTGCATTTTGTCTTAGATGGCCTCAAGAGGTTCCAAGCATCCAGCAGACGCGTTCTGCTATGTCTGCGGCCAGTTCACCAAGAAAAGAGCAAAAAGGCACTCCGCGGAAGCATCTGCCAAGAAGTGTGTGGCTTACAAAGCGTATTTCTGCATGCCAGTAGGGGATCAAGACAATCCCTGGGAACATGTTACCGGTGAGCATTGCAAGAAAATTCTCGAAGGTAAAAAAGGTTGGTAAAATCTATATATCAAATGTAATTAAAATATTCATTTTTAATATTATTCTTTATAATATTACTTTGTTGTTTTGCAAGTTGGTTCAGGGGGTGAAGAGAGCTATGAGATTCACTATCCCCAGAATTTGGCGGGAACCCACTGGCCATTCGAGCAACTGCTACTTCTGCAGTGTGGACCCTTCCAATCATCTGACTGGCAAGAACGCACATGCTGTCAAGTATACGGACCTTCCTTCATCCATTCCCTCCCCCCGTGTCACACTGCCCTGAACTCCCCATACCCACCCCTCTCAAGGTAGGGCTTATGTACTCATCAGGAGATGGCAGCAAGTCAGAGGTTGAGCATGACAATCCTGATCTAGATTACAATTTCCATGCAGAGGCTGAGGAATGAAACCCGTACTACCCCAAACAAGACCTCAATGTTTTGATAAGAAATCTTTGTCTCACAAAGTCAAATGCCGAGCTTCTGAAGTCTAGGTTCAAACAGTGGAACTTGTTAGACGAAAAAGTGGTAGTCTCAAGTCAAAGGAAGCGTTACTAGGCATTCTCCAGTTTCTTCACCCTTAAGATGGACTCTCCTTTTGTCACAAAGTGACCGTTCTGTTTGAGACAATCTGAATCCCTTTCAGCTAACATCAGTGGCGTCTCTTCATTCATGGCTCAATCAGGGGCCTCAAAACTGTGCTGCACGACAATGGGATCTGGTTTCCGTCTCTTTCCCAGGCTCACTCAGTGCACTTGAAGGAGGAGCACAACAAAGTCAAGATTCTGCTGGACACCTTGAAGCATAATGAGTACAGCTCAGAGATCATCGGTGACTTCGAAATGGTGGCCTTCCTGATGGGTCTCCAGGGCGGTTTCACCAAGGTCCCTTCCTATTTTAGTCTTTGGGACAGTCGGAACACAATGGCACACTACCAAAGGCGGGACTGGCCACAGCGGACCGAGTTCTCCGTGGGGAGGAGCAACGTCAATTGGGAGCTGCTGGTGGACCTTAGAAGTTGTTGATGCCACCACTGCATATCAAGCTGGGCCTTATGAAGCAATTCGTCACAGCTCTAGATAAGGAGTCAGTGACCTACAAGTACCTCCTAGACTTTTTCCCTTAGTTGTCTGACATAAAGGTCAAAGCCGGTGTTTTTGTCGGGGCACAGATAAAAAAGATCTTAGAGTGCATTCAATTCTCTAAGTAGTTCACCAGGTTGAAGAAGGGTGGAGAAGCTCACCAGGGTGGGCAACTTCAAGACCAAGAACTATGTGGAGCTGGTTGAGACTTTGGTGAGGACTTACAGCTCCTTGGGCTGAAGGTTGTCCCTCTACGTCCATATCCTCGACACTCATCTCAATAAATTCAAGGAGAGCCTGGGAACGAACTTGGAGGAGCAAGGCAAGCTCTTCCAGCAGGACATACTGGAGTTTGAATGCCTCTACCAAGGACAGTATAAGACGATGGGAGATTAAAGTTTATCTGGGGGCTGGTTCGTGAAAGTGACTTATTGTATACACGTAAATCTCGAAAACTAGTCAATTTTAGATATTTTCAAATAATTTTTGTGTAAATACATATATATTTACATTCATTCCAAGTGTTTTTCTGACTTTTTTGCAAATAAGGAAAATTGCCGATCTTCTCACTGAAAACAGGCAAATTTCGAAATATCTATTTCCTGGTCATAAATTGAAAGTTTGAGACGAATCAAGCTACTTAGGGAACTGATTGCACTAAAAAATCTTATATATATATATATATATATATATATATATATATATATATATATATATATATATATATATATATATATATATACATATACATATCTATATATCTATATCTATCTATCTATCTATCTATATATGGTAAGGAATTCTTGAACATAGAGAATGAAAGTAATGCGAATATAAGTGGCAGGAGATTGGCTGGGAGAAGGAAGGATGTGAGAGGAAAGGAAGATGTCAGTAAGGTGTAAGTTGTGGAAGTAATGAAGAGAGTCAAAATAGGGAAAGCCCGAGGAACTGATGGGGTGTCTGGTGAAATGCTGAAGCATAGGGGAGAGATAGTAGTAGGATGGATATGGAAAACGTGCATATTGGCCTGGGAGGAAGGTATAGTTCCGGAGGATTGGAAGTCAAGTGTAATTATTGCCTGGTACAAAGGGAAAGGGGGAAAAGAAGTGTGTGGTAACCCAAGGCCTAAAGAAGTATAAGGTCTAACCATGCTTGACCGGAAATTGAGTACATTCCTGAGGGGTTATGTCTCACGCCCCTCATACCGCCATGACCCTACCCCACACGTACAGACTACAGTGCATTGCCCTCTTCCACAGTTCACGCTCATGAACAAAAGGAAATGAACTATAATGCCCACTTATTGTGCAGTGTATGGGAGCTTTTCACATTACAGAAACAAAGATGGAATTACTTTTCACAGATTCCCAAAGAACGAAGAGGTGAAGAAGAAATGGATTAGTCTGTGTAAAAGACAAGACCCAATTAATGCAAGTAGGGCAGTGATATGTAGCTTATATTTCGATGCAAGTGCATATGAAAGAAATCTCAAATATGAGTTCCTTGACCAGCCTGTTCCCAAACACTTTGTGTGGATAAAGGAAGGTGCAGTTCCAACACAACAGTTACCGACAACTCAAGGTGAGAAAAGATAAGGGTATTATCACACTGCACAAATAAAGAAATCATCTAAAACTTTTTTTCTGCATGCTCCAGAAATTAAATAATATTAGTCAGGAAAGGGTTAATCGAAGTGAATGGCACGTCCTGATATGCGACTGAGAGAAAAATCTCCTCATGCATGAATTAATTTATCTCAGACGTGCAATATACTCCGACAGTTACTGATGTGTACACCAAAAGAGAGGCAAGAGCTGTCAGAAGGGGACAGAAACGACTTGTGCAAGTTATTTTAGAAACAGAAGTTGAGATACCAGGGGGAGAATCAATAGATGAAGAGAGACAACAACTTCCATCTCTTGAGGATTTGCAGCGCCAAGTAATTGATTTGAGAGAGGAGAGCGGAGTGTTGCTGCGCCAGCTGGATGGTATGAAGAAAGAATGGGAGACTGAATGCGCTAAGTGGGAGAAGGAGAAAACTGTACTACTTGACCAGCTCCACACAGCACCTGCTGGTGCAACTGATAATGTGAGGAGTACTTTGTCTCAGTATTTTTCTTTATCTCAAGTAAAGCTTCTTTTAACTGGGAAGCCAATAAATCACAGGGCTGACGATGATATTAGCAAGGCAATTACCCTGCGTTGTTTAAGCCCAAAAGGTTACACATATTTAAGGAAAAAATGGAAATTTCCGTTCCCTTCAGTCACCACTTTAAATTGATGGTTCAAGTAGAACCAGGTGTTTTGCATCCAGCAATGAAGTTGCTGCAGCACAAAGCAGAGTTAATGAGTGAAAGAGACTGCGTTTGTGTCATGTCATTTGATGAGTGTAACACAGCAAAGGAATGGTCTTAAGATAAAGCAACAGACGCTTTGACCGTAAGAGCAAAGTGCGGTGTGTAATGGCTAGAGGCCTTACGTGTTCATGGAAACAGCTCCTCTACGACGATTTTGACTGTAACATGACGAAAGACATTTTGTTTGAGTTAGTCACTGAGGTAGAAGCATCTGGTTTTCCTGTGGTAGCAATAGTGAATGACCTTTCTCCACCAAATATCAGGCTGTGGAAAATGCTGGAGATCAGCGTTGAAAAAAACAACATTCACAAATCCTGCAGCTTGTGAGGGACAGGTGTATGTTTTTGCCGATGCTCCCCATCTCATAAAACTTATCAGGAATAATTTCCTGGATTCAGGATTTGTTCTATCTAAGACAGATACTTTCATAGTAGACCTGTACGAGAATTCATACAAAGAAACAAGAGTGATCTGACATCTGCACATAAGTTATCAGTTAAACATATCAATGTTTGTGGTGTGGAGCGCATGAAAGTTTAGTCAGCAACACAACTTTTACCACAAACCACATTTAAGTCTGTAGAGGACTTTGGAAGAAAGGGTTGCTTCAGAGAAAACACTGGGATAACACTAGCCAATTCATTGTTATAGTTGATAGATGGTTTGATTTATTTAATTCAAAGGTGCCAAATGACATAAAGCCATCCAAGAATGCCTATGGATTATCTCTGCATAACCAAAATGAAGTCCTGGAGGACATGATCTGCACAGCGAAAACCAATGAGAGTTTGTTAAACTAAAGGTCTTTATCCATTTTGAAAAGGTCTGGTTTGTTAATTTGATCTGTTTCTCTGCCCAGGTTGATGGAAATGGCACAGAACAAGTGTAGTATATCATACACACTAACATATAGGTTAAACCAACATGGTGAGGAACATAATTTTACATGCCTATGGCATATGGGGGGTGTCACAACCATCTGTCACCAGCTGCAGTGAAACACTGAATAAGATCTCATCTTTGGGGAAAAAACATGGCCGTCATGGGAACTAAGTACAACTTTGAAGGAATATACAGTGAAGATAACATGACAGCAGGCTCAGTATCTCACTATCAAGGTTGACCTCCAACAGTGTCTGAAAATCTTGATGAGTTTCTACAACGTGAACTAAGATTGTGCTATGTTGTTCTCTTCTTTCCCTGTAGAGGATTCATCACCTGAGAATAATGAGAGTGTTATCTTGGACAGCCTAGATGAAGAGGTTAATGAATTTGAGAGTGTGGTGGAAGAGGAGGGTTTAAGGTATTTTGGTGGATTCATTGTCCGAAAATTCCCAAAATATGAATGTCTTGGATCAAAGGTAACAAAGGAAGTTACCCCGTGGATTGTTTCAGTGACTAGAGGGGAAAGGAAGTTATTCAAACCTAGTTGTGAGTTCTTGGAAGAGATACAAGTAATGGATAAAATCTTCATTTCCTATCATGGGGAAAAGGATCTTAAACCTGCTTAGTGATTGATAAAGGGGCTTGCTTCAGATATTTCCAAGATTGTGTCATTACCTACAGAATTGAGGTCATCACATACTTCGTTCGTTCCAGAACATTTTTCAAAATTCATATTATGGATAGGAATTTAACTTCATCAAGAAACGTAATGAACAAAATTAATATCAAAACTGATGATGTAGATGTGTCTGAGTCATGTGTAAATAAAACATAATCCATAGTTCTTAACCAGCTGTCACCATAGTGTAATTTTACTTAACTAGGTGTGAAACTGAACACAAATTTCTTCATATTGTGTGTCATTATCTTTGCATGTAATTTCTTCATATTGTCTTTCATTATCTTTGCATGTAATGATTACTTTCACAGATATCATTTATAGAAGAGCTGAGAGTACTGGTAATATCATAACGTATGGACGTAATAATCTGGTAGTCTATGGGAGTACAAAGCGGGGCTGAGTGAGGGGCGTGTGACCTCAGCAGTGCGCGGGGTGAGAGGACGTGGTTTGACCTTGTACTTCTCTAGGTCTTGTGGTAAACATTCGGGCATTTTTCTTCTTCGTGTAATAGGAAACTATATGGCAGGATACTTATTGACAGAGTTAAGGAAATAACAGAGAAATTAACTGAAGAAGAATAGGGAGATTTTAGGAAAGGAAGAGGTTGTGTAGATCAGATATTCATTCGTAGGTCTTTCGTGGTAAAGTTTCTAGAGAAGGGAAAGAAGTTGTATGCGGCCTTCATGGATTTGGAGAAAGCATATGACAGGGTGGATAGACAAGGATTGTGGAAAGGATTAAGAAAATATGGAGTAGATGAGAAGTTGTTGAATGCTGTGAAGAATATGTATGAGGGTGCTAAGGCTGCAGTGCGTGTGGACAGTGAACTGAGTGATTTTTTCTATTTAAAGATTGGATTGAAACAGGAATGTGTCATGCCTCCATGGTTGTTCAGTCTGTATATGGATGGGGTTATAAAAGAGATACAAGGTAGGGCAGTGGATGTTGGAGCAGCCCTAATGAGAGAGGGTAGTGTATGGAAACTCCCCGTACTGTTGTTTGCAGAAGATACTGTGTTGTTAAGTGAAGATCAAAGAGATCTGCAAGGATTTGTGAATGAGTTTGGGAGAGTGTGTGAGAAACGGATTCTAAAAGTAAATGTAAGGAAGAGTAAAGTTGTTGTTCTCGAGAGAAATGAAGTCACTGAATGTACAGTGAGGCTGGATGAGGAGGAAATGGAAAATGTGAGTGCATTTAAGTACTTGGGTAGTGTGATGAGTAAAGAGGGAACTGCTTGAAAGGGTACAACAACGAAGAAAGGTTTGCTGGTCTTTTGAAAACAGTGAAAAGAAACAGGGAAGTGAACATGGAAGTGAAAAAGTTACTGCATGACAGTATTTTGATACCAACTCTAACTTATGAAAGTGATGCTTGGACCTTGTTGGAGAGACACAAGTCAAGAGTAAGAGCGGTGGAAATGAGTTATTTGAGAGGAGCATGTGAAGTCAAATGGGGAGACAGAATGACAAATGAGGAAGTGAAGAACAGTTGCGGTGTGGATGTGGATGTCATAGGAAGCGTTAGGAGAAACACATTGAGGTGGTTTGGCCGTGTGGAGAGGATGGAGAGCGAGAGACTGACGAGGAGAGTGTATGTGAGTTAGGTGGAGGAGGGGAGAGGGAGGGGGAATCCGTGGATGAGATGGAGGGATGGAGTGGTGAGGTATATGAGAGAGGGGGATGTGAGCTGGGAGCAGGATAGTGAAATGGTGGGCGACAGGGCGACATGGACGCGATTTGTTTACGGCCAACCTTACTGCTGCCGGAAGAATCATTCCATCTGTTGACAACTTTATGCACTGCATTTCGTAAAGGGAAAAAAATGTGTAATGGAGCCCATCATTCGTCACTATAAAATGCACCCAAACTAAAATGATTCTTTGGAACTCGTTTCTTTCAGTGGTCCTTACCTCGAGGCAAGGAGGTGATGCATGAACTCAGTATCCCCAGCAATAATCTGTAGTTTTACGTACAACCCCCTGGGCAGCGATAGCTCAAGCATTAGGAGGTACTTTCTCAGCAGGTTCGTTTCTACATGTGTTGCTGTATTCTCTGTGCCCGTCTCCATGGCAACCACTGTACACTGCACCAAGCTAAACTAAGTACTGTACATGGGATTCCTTCAGATCCAGTGACATTAGGGCTAGACGAAGGAGCCATCTCCTAACATCATGATGGAACTTTTATCCCACAGTTCAGTTTTAATCTATCTGTCTTCTGCCAGACACCTCAATCTCGTAAGGGGTGGCTACAAACAAATCGCCTCCATGTCGCCCTGTTCCCCACCATTTCACTGCCCTTCCCCCAGATCACACCTCCCTCTCTCATATACCTCTCCATTCCATCCCTCCATCTCATCCTCGACCTCCCCTTTCCTCTCCCTTCTCACCAACAGACTCACATACACTCTCCTCGTTAGTCTGGAGCTCTCCATCCGCTCCACATGGCCAAACCACCGCACTGTGTTTCTTCTAAACGCTTAAAATTATGAAGAACTCGGACTCAGATCCGTAGCACTGACTCTGCAGTGTCTTAGCCACATCACAAGGACAAGTAATTAATTCCTTGGAGGCACACAGGCCAGAGATGACCTCCGTAGCTTGGTAGTTGACAAATCCTACCAACACAAATTTAAATAAAAATAAACGCATACAAATCTCTGTAACAATGAATGTGCTGTATAAAAGACAAATGTTTCCATTGCATATCGTCAACAACCAAACCAACGTAATAAAAAATATCAGACTAATTTTGAGTAGGCCTATGGGTTGTTGCAATCTAAAGAAAACGATTCTTGTAACGGAGGAGCCTGTATTTTTGCCCTTACATAAATGGAGCGCTGACCCGGCTTTGTGGACCGATAAATTTAATAAGATTTTGTTACTTGTGAAATGGTGAATCCCTCCTACTCACCTCAAAAATCTTTCATCCTTGTGATGGAAATTACTGCTCCAGGTATTCTTCGAAAATGCTCTTATTACGTTAATGTAAAAAGGTGTTAAGACTGGCCATGTTTACAGAAGAATGTAGATAAACTCGTCATCCTCAACGATCAATTTGATGGACCTTACAGATCAGTGAAGGAAAGCAATCGGAAGAAATCCCCTCACACGCTCTCTCTCTCTCTCTCTCTCTCTCTCTCTCTCTCTCTGTCGTGCCGAGTAAGGTAAACTGCCGATTTGTTCAAATTAGTCAAGTTCCTGCCTATTTTGCAAAGTTAGTATTGTTGTTGGTCATATTGCTGTATGGATAATATTTCTGCATTGCTAACAAAGTACGCAATTGCAGTTATGCTAAATTTTTAAATTAAAAAAATAAATATCATTTTTTGCCTCCCCATTTGGTTGAGTAGAAGAAATTTCTGAGGGCAGGAGAACAAGCGAAGGGAAGGGATGTGAATGGAAGAGGAGAGTGGAGAGGAATTATGGAGATGAAACAGGGAGAGAGGAGAGCTTTAAAAATACATGTATTGAAAGGAGCATTTACTTCTTAATTTTCTTAGATAAGGAGATAAATATAGGTACATAGAGAAAGAGTGTTATACTCTGAATAAATGGATATATATTTTTGACTGGATTAATTAAATTCACGTCACTAAAAACATCGACTGAATATGTAATTCCTTTCATAGAAAATGTCTTTTAGTCTACCTCTCAGAGGCGGCACATTTATGCATGCATGGGTTAGTGATTCACACTTACAGGCGAGGGCACACCTTTGCTAACCTCTGTGCATGTGCATGTCGGTGAGTGAGTCACACTCTCAAAGAGGGCACACCTGTGCTAGCATATGAGCGGGCTGTAATAAAGAAAAAATTATTACCATTATGAAGGAAAACTACCGGTGTACTGATATTGGCACACCTGTGCTAGCCTGTGTGCGTGTGCATGCCGGTGGGTGAGTCACACTCTCAAACGAGAGCACACCCGTTCTGGCATATGAGTGGGCTGTAATAAAGAAAAAATTATTACCACCAAGAGGGAAAAACTATATTGATATTGACACACCTGTGCTAGCCTGTGTGCGTGTGCATCTAGGTGGGTGAGTCACACTCTCAAACGAGGGCACACCCATTCTGGCATATGAGTGGCCTGTAATAAAGAAAAATGTATTACCAGCGAGAAGAAAAAACTGTTCCAAACTGATATTGGGATATGATTCATCACCAACAATTGTATTAATAAAAGAAAATATAGTGAAAAAGCTGTTGGGCCTTAACAGATGACTATTATTACAAATGTGACATAGGACAATAACAAACACATTTATAGAACTCAGATATTTCAGTTAAAGGAGACTAGAGTAAAAATTAATGACAAGTCTCTCCCATTATTATGGAATAATTCGAGATCTTATCAGAGAAATTGAGGTTAATATTTTACCCTTGTAAAACAATGTGATGTGTGCAGCACGAGTGTTTATTGTGCCTCATGCAAGTGTTCACAGTGATTTATGCCAATATGTGATAAAAAACGTGGATATGAAATTTGCCACGAAACCCCAATTTGCTTCATCTTAGTTTCGAATGTAGCTACGCTGGGTAAAACTAGGTTGTTTCCCTACTACAAATAGTCCATACATCCACCCACTTTCCAGGAAAAATTCACCATCTATCCATATGAGCCGTGAGGGCATGTGAAATTTGCTATTATTATGCACATCTGGGATCCTGGAATGTTTTCTATTCCTCGACTTGCAAGGGAAGACGTCTCTGAAAGTAAAGTAAGCTAATCTTAGTTGATGTAAGAAACGTAGAAATAAATCATATAATGTACACTCGGTAAAAAAAAGTATCGGTGCATGGAGGGTTCGATGTCTTCCGAAAATATTCACTCACGTGCTGGCTGTGTGGGAGGGTTGGTAACTTGTTATGCCTGGCTGTAGCAGGTTCAGAATGTTTATTTATATTTTAGCGAGGGGATACCTCAGATGACGTTATATGACACCTCCCAACACCTCCCAACACGTCGGACACAAATATTTCAGAGACCTTCGTACCGTGATCCAAAATGTTTCGTCAGTGTTGTGCACCGATACTTTTTTTACCGAGTGTACCTCATAAAAAAAAAAAAAATAAGTATGAAAACTGACATGAAACTCCAACTTGCTGTCATCATAGTTTCGACTGTTGCTACACTAGGCAAAACTTGGTTGTCTTTCCCTACTACAAACAGTCCATACATCCACCCACTTTCCACCAAAAATTAACCATCTGTCCAAATCAGCCAGTGAGGGTATGTGAACTTTGCTTTTTGGTGCACATCTTGGATTTTGGAATACAATGTATTTCCCGACTTTCAAGGGAAGATGTATCTGAAAGGAAAGTAAGGTAATGTTAGTAGATGTAAGAAAAACAGAAATAAATCATATAATCTACCTCATAAAAAAAAAAAAAAAAAATGAAAACTTACATGAAACTCGAACTTGTCATCATAGTTTCGCTTGTGCCTACACGAGGTAAAACTATGTTGTTTTTTCCTACTAGAAATAGTACATACATCCACCCACTTTCCACCAAAAATTGACCATCAGTAGTACAACCCTGCCGATGACTATGCATGCGTAGTCATGGACATGCCCTCAAGCAATCCCTCCTCTTCCCCTTCCCACCCATGCATAGTGCTGAGCATGCCCATTAATACGTGTGCGTAGTAATGGGCATGCCCTAAAGCAATCCCCCCTCCCCCCCTTCCTCCTCCCACCTGCCCAATACTACGCGTGTGTAGTACTGGGCATGCCAACAAGCACCCCTCCCTCCTGATTATTACGCCACACACACCCTGTCCAAATCTATGAAGGCTAATGTTTAATCATGAGAGCACACACGTCCACCTTGTACTGTAGCTACTGGGTAAATGTCCATGCGAAGGGAGACCAAAGTGAGTGGCCTTGACCAACTTTCATACCCAAGTAACTTTCACCTAGTGAAATTCTCTCTCTCTCTCTCTCTCTCTCTCTCTCTCTCTGGTGCGGCAACCGATATGATTTGCCAAACCAATATGTTCTTGATATTCTCATATTTCCAAGACAGAACCGATACCGATATTTACTGTTGATATTGGAATATTCGATATGACGGAAGAAATTTTAACATGATTTTTAATGAGGATTTAGTCCACTTCCTCCCCCTCTTCCCCCTCCCTATCCCCTTTCCCCATTCCCCTCCCTCTTCCTCCTACTTATGCCCAGTACTATCTATCTAAGGGGAGCGAATGATGAGGTGAATGAGAGATTGTCCAGGTGCTTGAGGGTGCGAAAGTTGATGTATGCGAAATAACTGAAACGAAATGGAGAGGTGAGAGTGTGAGAGAATGGGAGTATGGATGGGCTTTATGTGCAGGAGTAGGTGAGAATGAGAGGGCAAAAGAAGGAGTAAGTATAGTTGTGAGTAAAAGATGGAAAAAGAGCATAAGAGAGTATGGATCAGTTGGGTCAAGGATTGTGTGGGTAAGATTGAAAATTGGAATACAAATGTGGGCAATTGTGTTTGTGCATGCGCCAACGCAAGATCGTGCAAGCAGAGTGAGAAAAGAGTTCTGGACAAATGTGGAAGTGTGCATGGAAAAGTTTGGAAGGAATGAGAGAGTGTTTTTGATCAGAGATATGAATGGTAAAGTAAGGAATGTGAAGATGGATGGAAGAGTTGGTGAGTGGGGTGTGCCTGCTGAGATAGATGAGAATGGCAGTGCATTAGTGGACATTTGTGCTGGGAGGGGGTTTGTGATAGCCAATACCCTCTTCAGGCACAAAATGATCCACAGGTATACATGGCGAGTGATGAGAAGGGTGGGTGGTGAACTGAATGAAAGGAAGGCAAATGCGTGTGTGGCTGAAAGGATGCAGAAATGTGTAATGGATGCAAGAGCTTATAGAGGTTCGGGGAGTGGACTTTCTGACCACTACTTGGTGGTGGCCAGAATCAAGGTCCAATTAGAATGGAGAAATAGAAGAAGGGAAGGACGGGAAGAAGGACACATAAGGAGAGTGGAAAGGTTACAAGAGGATGAGAAAAAGGCAGAGTATAAGAGAGAAGTGGAGGAACAATTGGGCAAATATGAATTGGATCAGATGGGGGACGTGGAAGGTGTGTGCAGGATATTTACAGAAGAAATATGTGCAGCATGTGATGTGGTGTGTGGGATGAAGAGAAGACGGAGGGGTGTGCAAGAAACATTGTGGAGGAATGAAGCGGTGAGACAGGCTGTGGCACAAAGGAATAAAGCATACAATGACTGGATGAGAAATAGGGGAGTGGAAGAAGTTGAGAGGCGGAAGAGAGAGGTATATGTAGAAAGAAAGTGAGAGGTGAAAAGATTAGTAAGAGAGAGTAAGAAGAGAGTGGATGAGGAATTTGGAAGGAACTTGAGTGTAAAGTGGAGGGACTGTAAGATAATGTTCTGGAAAGAAGTGAAAAGAGTAAGACAGGGTAGAAGTGAAGTTAGCAGGGGAGTGAAAGATAAAAATGGTAGATTACCAGTGGAGAAGGGAGAAAAAGTGAGCAGATGGAGGGAACACTTTAAGGAATTGTTGAACATAGAGGATGGAAGTAATGCGAGTATAAGTGGCTGGGGAATGGCTGGGAGAAGGAGGGATATGAGAAGACAGGAAGAAATCAGTAGGATAGAAGTTGTGGAAGCAACGAAAAAAGTTAAATTGGGGAAAGCCCCAGGAATTGATGGAGTGTGTGGTGAAATGCTGAAGTATGGGGGAGAGATAGTAGCAGAATGGATGTGGAAAATGTGCAGATTGGCCTGGGAGGAAGGTAGAGTCCCGGAGGATTGGAAGTCAGGTATAATTATTCCCTTCTACAAAGGAAAACGGGAAAAAGAATTGTTTGGTAATGATAGGGGCATCTGTCTTCTTAGTATAATAGGAAAAGTGTATGGTAGGATACTTATTGACGGAGTTAGAGAAAGAACAGAGGAAGTAGTTGGAGAAGAACAGGGAGGCTTTAGGATGGGAAGAGGTTGTGTAGATCAGATATTCATTCTAAGATCTTTAGCGGAAAAGTTTCTAGAGAAGGGATAGAAATTGTATGCGGCTTTCATGGATTTGGAGAAAGCATATGACAGGGTGGATAGACAAGGATTGTGGAAAGTATTAAGAATATATGGAGTAGATGGGAAGTTGTTGAATGATGTGAAGAGTATGTATGATGGTGCTAAGGCTGCAGTGCGTGTGGATGGTGAAATGAGTGAATTTTTCTCTTTGACGGTTGGGTTGAAACAGAGATGTGTCATGTCTCCATAGTTGTTCAATCTGTACATGGATGGAGTAATAAAAGAGGTACAAGGTAGGGTAATGGATGTTGAAGTGGCCCTGGTGAGAGAGGGTAGTGTTTGACAACTCCCTGTACTGTTGTTTGCAGATGATACTGTGTTGTTGAGTGAAGACGAAGGAGAGCTGCAAGGCTTGGCGGATGAGTTTGGGAGAGTGTGTAAGAAACGGAATCTAAACGTGAATGTAGGGAAGAGTAAAGTGATGGTCTTTGAGAGAGGTGAAGTCAGTGAATGTACAGCGAGATTGGATGGTGAGGAATTGGAAAATGAGAGTACGTTTCAGTACTTGAATAATGTGATGAGTAAGGATGGAGGGTTGGAGGGTGAAGTGCTTGAAAGGGTACAGCAGGGAAAAAAGGTTGCTGGTTCCTTGAAAGCAGTGATAGGAAGCAGGGAAGTGAGCATGCAAGTGAAAAAGTTACTACATGACAGTATTCTGATACCAACTCTAACGTATGGAGGTGAAGCTTGGACGTTGCTGGAAGGACACAAGTCAAGAGTGAGAGCAGTGGAAATGAGTTATTTAAGAGGAGCCTTTGGAGTCACATGGAGAGACAGGCTGACAAATGAGGATATAAAGGAGCGTTGTGGTGTGGATGTGGATGTGATAGGAAGCATTAGGAGGAATACTCTGAGGTTGTTTGGTCATGTGGAGAGGATAGAGGGTGAAAGACTGACGAAGAGAGGGTATGTGAGTGAGGTGGAGGGAGGAAGAGGGAGGGGAAGGCCGAGGATGAGATGGAGGGATGGGGTGGAGAGGTATATGAGAGAGGGGGGTGTGAGTTGAGAGCGGGGCAGTGAAATGGCGGGGGACAGAGCGACATGGAGGCGATTTGTTTGTGGTCACCCCGAACGGGATTGAGGCGTCTGGCAATAGATAGATAGACAGACTATCTATCTATCTATTGCCAGACGCCTCAACCCCGTAGCGGGTGGCCACAAACAAATCTCTCCATGTCGCTCTGTCGCCCGCCATTTCACTGCCCTGCTCCCAGCTCACACACCCCTCTCTCATATACCTCTCCACTCCATCCTTCCATCTCATACTTGGCCTCCCCCTCCCTCTCCCCCCTCCACCTCACTCACATACACTCTCCTCATCAGTCTCTCACTCTTCATCCTCTCCACACGGCCAAACCACCTCAATGTGTTTTTCCTAACGCTTCCTATCACATCCACATCCACATCACAACGCTCTGTCACTTCCTCATTTGTCAGTTTGTCTCTCCATGTGACTCCACATGCTCCTCTGAAATAACTCATTTCTACTGCTCTCTCTTGACTTCTGACCGTCCAACAACGTCCAAGCTTCACTTTCATGTTAGAGTTGGTATCACAATACTGTCATATAGTACCTTTTTCACTTTTATGCCCACTTCCCTGCTTTTTATCACTGCTTTCAAGGAACCAGCAACCTTTCTTCCCTGCTGCACCCTTTCAAGCACTTCACCCTCTATACTTCCATTCTTACTCATCACACTACCCAAGTGCTTAAACGTACTCACATTCTCCATCTCCTCCCCATCCAATCTCAGTGTACATTCACTGACTTCATTTCTCTCGAAGACATCACTTTACTACACGTGCGTAGTAATGGGCATGCCCGCAAGCAATCCCCCCCCAACCCTCCCCCCTCTCCCACTCTGATTTTAGACCATGACTTCCTGTCCATAGTTACGCATGTCACATCTTCCCCCCCCCCCGTCCAAATCCACGCCGGCTGAAGCTGTTTAATCATGAGAGCACACACGACCACATCGTACAGTTGCAACTGGCTAAATGACGAATGGAAAGAGAGACCAAGGCGAGTGCCTAACCAACCTTCATTCCCGGGTGGCTTTCACCTACCAAAATAAACAACAAAACATATTCGTTTCCTGCATGCTTTACCTGACCTTGACCCTGGTAGGATACTTTCACGAAGGCGAGTGTACTGAAAAAAAAGGAAGGCGTAGTCTCTCTCTCTCTCTCTCTCTCTCTCTCTCTCTCTCTCTCTCTCTCTCCGTCTCTTCATTCTGTTTTATCCCTTATTTCTTCTTTTTTTCTGTTGACTGTTACCACAGTCACATTCAATCTACAGCTACAATAACCACAACTGATACCACCACTACTATTACCTGATTTAAGAGACTTTTCATAATTATACAGAACAAATTAAAAGGTTTTGTTCTGAAGTGTGGGTTGTCACCTTGATTCAAGAACTTAGGCAGAGCAAGAACAAACGTCAAACACACACACACACACACACACACACACACACACACACACATATCATAAACTTTTTTTTTTTATGCAAGGAAGAAGGAACCAAAGTCTGAGCCTGCAAAACAGTTCCTTCCAAGAAAAAAACAAAATAACAAAAGAGAGCCAAATTCAAGATCCATTCATTTCGAGATGCCTGGACACATTGCGTTTCAAAGACTGGGGATCATATGAAGTAGGAAATACAGACAGAGGGAGACAGTTCCAGAGTTGACCTGTTGCATAAATGACGGACTGGGAAAAACGGTTAACACTTCCATTAGAGAGTTGGACAGAAAAGGAATGAGAGTTTGTTGCTAGAAAGGTGCTGTGCACCCGTCATAGAGGTGGAGGGATGCAAGCAGACAGTTCAGAGGAGCAGCGACTATTGAAGTAGCGATAGCAAAGAAATAAAAAAGCAACAGTGCGCCAAAGAGACAGAGGTTGAACGGAGCCTTAATGAGAAGTGCTGTATGTGGGGAGCCTCCCCACACATGAGAGTTGTACTCTAAAGAGGGGCGAATAAAATCCGTGTATAAAGTCAACAACTGTGCAGGGGTAAAGAAGGTACAGGGTCGGCTTAGCACACCTTATCTCTTGGAAGCAGATTTTACAAGAAATGTAATATGACCTTTCCAAGATAAGTCCTAAGTGAAAGAAACCCCAAGCATATTGAAGGATGATGCAGGATTGAGCTGAATATTATTAAACATTAGTGGGTACTCCTGTGGAAGATTTTGTTGGGTTGATAGGTGTAAAAACTGAGTCTTTCATGCATTAAAAGCAATATTATTTTTACCCCAGTCAAAGATACGAGCCAAGTCAGATATTAGGTGTGCCATGGCCTCATCCTTTGTTTGTTGAAGTAACTGCTGAGATGGACGTTGCGGAAAACGAATGATAAAGGTGAAGGTGGAATCATCAGCGTACGAGTGGCTAGGGTTAGATGAACAGCTTAGACATTCATTGATGAATAAAAGGAAGAGAGTTGGTAATAGGACAGAGCCCTGAGGAACACTGCTGTTGACAGATCTAGGAGAAGAACGATGGCCGTCTACAATAGCAGCTATAGAATGAGCAGAGAGAAGCTATAGATGAAGGCACAGATAGAAGTATAGAAACCGTAAGAGAGGAGTTTGGAAATTAAAGACTTATGCCAGGCTCGATCGAAAGTCTTTGAGATATCAAGTGCAATGGCAAAGCTTTCGCCTAAGGCTCGAAAAGAAGATGACCAGGAGTCTGAAAGGTAGGTGAAAAGATCGCCAATGGAGCGTCCTTGCCGGAACCCATACTGACGATCAGAAAGAAGGTTGTGATAGGAAAGATGCTTTAAAATTTTTCTGTTAAGAATAGATTCGAAAACTTTTGAGACACAGGATGTTAAAGGAATTGGACGATAGTTAGAGGGTTGGGAATGGTTACCCGTTTTGAGACTGGCTTAATGAGAGCAAACTTCCAGCAAGAAGGAAATGTACAAGTTGAAAGATAAAGGTGATAGAGCAGGGTGTTAGCACGGAAGCACAGTTCTTGAGGACAACAGGAGGGACTCCATCAGGCCCATATGTCTTGTTAGTATTGAGGCCAGTGATGGCAGAAAATACATCAGCTGAAGTAATTTTAGTGCCAGCCATAAAGAAGACAGAGGGGGAAGTGATGGAGGAACAGCACCCGAATTGTGTAAGGTGGAATTGGAGGAGAAAGCCTGTGCGAAGAGATCTGGTTTATCAGTAGAAAAAATTGCTACAGAGCCATCAGAGTGGAAAAGAGGAGGGAAGGATGTTGAGGTAATGTTGTTGGAAACGTTTTTGGCAAGGTGCCAGAAGGAGCGGGAAGAATTCGAGTTGGAGATTTGAGAGCATTTAGTACAGATGAAGAACAGACTGAGCACCATTCTGGGCAGAAACATAAAAAAAATGTGATTCGGGGGTGGGTTGGCTCCGGTACCTTTTATAGGCCCTCTCCTTGTTGTGGACAACATTAGATCAAGTGTGATTAAACCTAGGCTTTCTTATATTAGTCAAAGGATATGAGAAAGGAATGTATGCTTCCATGCCCGAGAGAATAACCTCCGTATTGCACAAGGCACACTCAGATGGCTCCCGGCCATGGAAACAATAATCAATTCAAGGAATATCAAAGAAGTACTGCCTGAGGGCCTCCCAATCCGCAGCTCCAAAGTGCCACAGATGACGTTTTTTGGAGGGTCAACAGGCAGTACCAGAGTGATAAGACAGGTTAAGGTAATAAGGTTATGATCGGAGAAGCCCAAAAGAGAGAAAAGATTAACAGTGTAAGCAGAAATCTTAGTTGTAAGGAAGAGGTCAAGTATGTTGGAGCTCTCTCCAAGGCAGTCAGGGATACGGGTAGGGTGCTGTACAAGCTACTCTAGGTTATTAAGGATAAAGATGTAGGCTTGTGTCACCAGGTGGATCAGTGAAAGGAGAGGAGACCAAAGGTGGTGGTGAACAATGAAATCTCCTTGAATGGAGATTTCAAAGAAAGGAGAAATGGATAGAATGCATTCCATTGTAGAAGTAAGATAGTCAAAGAACTTTTGATAGTCAGTAGAATTAGGAGATAAGAAAACAGCGCAGATATATTTAGTCAGAGAATGACATGAGAGCCGAAGCCAGAAAGTAGAGAATTCAGAAGGACCAAGTTCAGAAACAAGAGAGCAAGATAGGTCGTCGCGTACATACTGTACACACAACAGCCTCCTTTGGCTCTGAAATGAGTGTAAATATAGAGAAAGTAGGAGGATACAGAAAAGGATTTGCTGTCAGTTGCCTTAGACAGCTGAGTCTCGGTAAGGAAGAGAAGGTGAGGTCTAGAGGAGGAGAGGTGGCGTTCAACAGAGAGATAGAGGAAAGACCACGAATGTTGTAGAAATGAAGATATAAGTTAGACAGTGGTTACAGGTAGCTCATAGACTCGCCACCGGGAGAGGGGCGGATGGTGGGGACATTGATGGTGCTCCCCCCTGGGGACTCTGGGGCATGGTTTAGGTGTGCCATTTTCTTTTACATTTTTTTTGTAATTTTGAAAAGGAAGTGTAGTGTCTACTGTGCCTGTAGATTTCTGTTGATTTAGAGAAACTTGTATTGGAGAACATGCTGGCCTACTCTCTGTGTTACTGAAACACTGAAAAAGTTCAGCAAAGGGGAATGGTCAGGAACTATACTCGGTTCCACGGAGTCGTTTAATCTCACCCAGTTGGTAAAGCAACCAACCAGAATACCTGATAATCCTGACCATAATGCCCATCTCTTGGATTTATTCTTGACAAATAATCCAGATCAATACAGGATAGAGGTACTGTAACCACTTGGATCCTCTGACCACAATCTCATCAAAGCCTCATTAGTTAACCCTCCTACACCTCCCCATTCTGAACCTGTCAGAGTGACCCGATGGCACTTTGACAGGGCAGACTGGGATGGATTTAGAAATTATCTTGCTGATGTTCCATGGCAGTCTTTCTTCTTTAGTGATCCCAATTCTACCCAGTCCCACATTTGCGACTTAATACTAGCTGGTATGGATTTATTCATACCAAGTCAACAATTCACTAAAAGATCAAACTCTCCAAAATGGTTTGATGGCAATTGTGCCAGAGCAACAGCCCAAAAGTCATTAGCATATAACTCTTACTTAAAATCAAAAACATCTGAATCACTCTCCTAATTTAAAATTGCTAGAAATCATGCAAAAGCTGTATTAAATCTATCTAAATCAAACTTTCTTCAAAAGCATGCATCAAAACTATTTAACAACCCTAATGACAATAGAATATTCTGGTCATCTCTTAATTCTTTCAATAATAACTTTAACAAGTCATCTTCCATTCCCCCACTAAAATCTTCAGATGGCAATATTACAAATGACCCACGTGGGAAAGCAGATATCTTTGCTAGTACCTTTGCCAGAAATTCTACCATAGATGATACCAGCCAGAATGTCTCAGTACTGGAACTTGACTCTCCTGAAATTGACCCACTTAAAATACAGACAAGATTCGTAAAATCCATCCTAGACAATTTACCTACCAACAAAGCTCCAGGCCCAGATGGAATTCCGCCAATTGTTTTGAAAAAGTGTTCCCCTGAACTTGCCTCTGTCCTAGCTAAATTATTCAGACTATGCATACTTACTTCTTTATTTCCAAATTCATAGAAAGAAGCCAATATCCACCCAGTTCCGAAGAAAGGGAGTTCGTCTGACCCCTCCAATTACAGACCAATAGCTGTCACATCTTCTCTTGGTAAGGTATTTGAAACTTTAATTAATAAGCATATTGTTAAACATCTTGAATCCAACAACTTAATTAGTGATAGACAATACGGTTTTCGCCACGAAAGATCCACCATTGACATACTCAATCTCTTAACTCATACCATCCATCTATCAATTGATCTTTGTGGAGAAACTCATGCAGTAGCTCTTGATAACTCTTAGGTTTTCGACAGAGTATGGCACCGTTCCCTGCTGTCCAAACTCCCTTGCTATAGAGTAACGTCTTTTGTTCCTTTGATTTCTTCTTATCTTAGTGACAGGAAAATAAGAGTAAAAGTAGATGATGTATATTCGAATTTCCACTCAATTAACGCCGGCGTGCCGCAGGGATCAGTTCTGGCGCCAACCCTATTTCTGGTTCATATTAATGATCTCTTATCTGTCACTCACAATCCCATTCACTCATATGCAGATGACTCAACACTAAACAGTTCATTCACACTCAGACATCCATTTACAAAGTCTAATATCTCTACCTCTCAACTCAGTACAGCCATCTCCATAAATCAAGATCTATCTACAATCAGTGAATGGGGACAAAACAACCTTGTCTCTTTTAATGCTAGTAAAACTAAATATATACAGTTTACTAATAGACAGATATTGCCAGATTCGTACATTACCTTCAGTGCTACTAATATTCCCATCTCCAAAAGTATTGAAATTCTTGGTATCTCACTTAACAGTGCCCTCAGCTGGACCTCTCATGTCAAATCACTTGCTAAAACCGCCTCAAAGAAACTTGGATTATTGTACAGAGTCCGTAACTTCTTCGCCGATGAGCAGTTGGCTATAATTTATAAAAGTCATGTGCGCTCTCAGCTTGAATATTGCTCACCCTTGTGGAATGGTTGTGGAGAGGTTGCATTAAGACAACTAGACAAAATTCAGAATAAAGCTGTTAGAATCATTAACAACCCTGCCATTACATATAAACTACCTCCCCTGCAAGTAAGAAGGAATGTTGCCTCCCTTGCATTATTTTACAGATATTTTTTTGGCAAATGCTCAGACGAAGTTGCGTCCATGGTGCCACCTCTCCATGCCTTCCCTCGTGCTACACGGGCATCTGGTAGCGCTCATGACTGGAATGTCACTCAACCATATTGCAGAACTTCTGCCTATCAGAATTCTTTTATTCCCCGAACTGCATCTCTCTGGAACTCGCTTCCCCAGAGTTGTTTTCCTTCAAATTTCAACCCACAACTGTTCAAGTCTAACTGTTACAGATATTTTATGAACAGAGGACACCAGTAATCTGGTGTATGGATTATTCTTTTTTACCCATTTGTTTTTCCTTCCTCCGTTCTGTTATTTATAAAAAAAAAAAAAAAAAAAAAGTCTGACGCACTGATTTTGCCAGCTGAGGACAGGCAGTATTGGTAACACTGCGCCGTGTCCTCAGGCGGTGATTGGTCAATCTCCATCATATTTGATCTTGCGCCAAATTGAATTTGTATTCATACCAACCTCCTCATTTATTTGTAAGATACAGAATTATACGGCTGCAGATTAATGCAATGATATCTTTAGTGATAAATATGTCCTTTTTAATTTATTAGAGATAAACCTGAACGACACTGATAACAAAACTAAGTCACTATGGATGCATACAGACAACAGGTAAGGACAGAATCAAGTCTAATGATAATTATGATTTATTTGTTTACATTGTCATTTCACTATGATTAATTTCGTTCACACTTTACACGGTTTAATTGTAGCGGCATGGTACAAGTTATTATTTTCTCATGGGGTTTGTTTTTATATTTCCTTTATTCCGTCCTTAACAAATACTCGGTTCATTCTGCAATAATGTAATCCATTACTTTCCGGGTCTCTCTCTCTCTCTCTCTCTCTCTCTCTGTCATGATACTTTCTTATGAAATGGCTCAGAAAAATAACCACCACACGTATTACTGTAAGAAAAAAAATTAGTGAATCTGACTATGAGTACAAACAAAATAATGTAGCTCTGTAAAGCTACTGTTACCTATGAAGGTATTGAAAATGTGTGTTTATTAAGAACAGCATGTATTGACCCCACTGAGATTGTGTGTGTGTGTGTGTGTGTGTGTGTGTGTGTGTGTGTGTGTGTGTGTGCTCACGCAAATCATAATTAAGAAAAGCTAAGCATATCTAAGGTAAGGTTGTATATTTAGGTCTCCATATCACTTTCCTCTTCACTTGGATCGTCCACACTACTTTCGTCAGATGCCACATTAATTACAAAATTTTCAACATAATGATCTTGTGCAATGTCCTTGGCCCTGAATTCAGCCTCAATTTTTAGTGTGTGGTCGATGCATTCCCGCCAATGTTCAGATGTTATGTTGTTGATTGCCTCATAGGCTATTTGCTCAGTTCTCTTCAGGCACTGGTTACCATTAGAGTTTTTCTGCTTCACTTCAGTTTTCACCTGTGCCCAAATTAGTTCAATGGGGTTCAGCATGCAGTGGTAGGGGGGTAGCCTGAGTACTCTATGTCCGTGACTAACTGCTATCTGATCAATTTCGTATTCTTGCTTTGACCTGTGTTTTTTACAGATCTGAAGTAACTGTACTTTAGTAGCAGAGGGATCATGGGGGATGTTGTTTGAAGCCAACCACTGTAGTAGTTCATTTTTTCTGCTGCTGGTTGTTGGCACTTTACAGGTGATTTTTGAGTGGTATGGTGCATTATCTAAAACTATTAGTGATCCTTCATTGATGTTGGGAAGTAATTGTTCTTGGAACCAGATCTTGAACCGTTCATGGTCCATTGCATCATGGTAGTCCCCCTTTGATCCATTCTTGGACCGGAACATCAAAAGAGCTCCAGGTATGAAGCCTTGGTGACCACCAGCATGAACTATGATGAATCTGGCACCTCTCCCCGTTTTAAGTTTAGGGCCAGCTGTTCCGTCTGGATCAGTCCAACAACGCTCAACACAGATGTTTTGGTTGATCCATGTTTCATCCAAAAAGACCACCGGACGGGGATGGGAACTTGCTCTGTTGTTGTTCATTTCTCGAAGGTATTCTTTTCTGGCTGCCACAATGTCCTTCCTTTCCATCAAAATTTTCCTTCCACTTTGCACCTTCTTATACTGAAATCCCAGTTGTCTTATTATTCTAAATAATGAAGTTCGACACCCCTTGAAATTGATAGGAGGCTCCTGGACTTTCTTTAATAAAGCCGAAATCGTTGGCAGTTCACCTCGTTCATAAAATGCCAGCAGCTCTCGTCTGATGCATCCTTGGTCAAAACTGTCCAGATTTCCTACGATGGGTGATGGTCGTACACGTTTAGGTGGTGAACACATTATACCATTCGGCGACTTAGAAGCCTCTGCTATTATCCTCTGGATAGTTCTGTAGCTGACTCCAGTTGCTTTTGCTGTTTTCAGTGTCACTTGTAGTTGTGTTTCACACTGACCCTCCCTCGTAAAAAATCGGTGAACGTTCATTATAATATTTCGACTCTGACTTCCATATTTGTGTGGGGACCGTTGGAACTTTTTGTCAGGGCCTGTGTGTTGCTCTGTACTTGCAGTGCAGGTGGCGGTTGTATTAGTGGTAGTGGTAGTAGTAGTAACAGTGGTGGTAGTAGTAGTATTACTACTTGTTGTTGCTGTAGTAGTTGTCGTTGGTGTTGTTGTTGTGGTGGTGGTAATGTCATGCTGGTTCCACGCATGTTGTCCAATACATACCTGCCGACAAATCTTTAATTCAGGCAATACATCCTAAGCAGGAATATATTAAAAATAAACGAAAAACCTACAGATGAACCCGTCAATCGTAATGATTATACTATATATAAATAATTTCATACTTCTAACAAGTATAGGAAACCTATGCAATACAACTCTTGTGCTGCTTTCTGTTATAATATAGGTCATCAATTATACAGTGTTTATGGCACTATTTTAAAAAGGATTTTGGGCAGTCGTCTTTTGACATGGTTATTACAACAGCTTCATAAATTTTAAAGGATGCTTATGTAATGTCTATATAACACAACTAAGAAAATCTACAGATATTTTTTTTTCCTTTCTGTCATCCTACCTTCCAGGGCTACGTAAGTTGTGCAGGCGTTTGCAGCTAGCCTACAGGCCATATTCGGGCGCTATCACGTTCGCAAACATGGCCTACTGTCTCGCTCGCTGTTACCTCTACACCAGCATTGTTATTAACTGATTGTACTAATCCGTATAATCGCTCTTCCTTATTACTATTTATTACCAACAAGTAATGGAACTACAACCCACGATGAATATTAACACGACGGAAGAGTACAGAAAGTATTTGCTTGAGAACAATTTTTGAATTATGAACTGTACATATGTCATAAAGACTTTGTAGTTACTTGTAGAGAAGTATATTTTAGACTTGTGGTCGAGCGGCTTTTATATCTTGTAGTAGTTTCCCCACCAGATGTCATGTAGTGACGGGAGAGGTAAAGAATAGTATGGGACTATTTTTATTTGTCTTTGAAATATTAAACAGGTATAAGAGTATAAGTCCTGGGTAGCTACCTCCCTGTCTCGCTATCTCTCTCTCTTTCTCTGTTCTAAGGCTAATCTCCGTCTCGACCTCTCTCTAGGGTCGCTTGTCTCCTTCTCAACTCTCTTTCCTAAAATCTGGTGTAGCAGGGGTTCCTCATGGTTACCAGATCTTTCTCACGAGAGGACTGCTGACAGCTAACTGCATCATCTCCTTACTGGCCGCTGTCGTCAGCTTTCCTCCGTGTAAGCATGTTTAGCGCTGCTCGATTCTCGCAGACACAACACCTTCTCATCATTTGACTTCCTGCTTCTATCTGTCTCTCTATCTATCTATTTATCTATCTATCTATTATGTAGTCCTATATTTGCTCGGCCGCGCGAAAATGGCGTACCATCGACATTTAATAGTTATAATATATTAATACATACTACATACACATTATAATGAACTTATAAGCTAATTAAGTGAAATACATAATATTGTAAAGTAACATAATTGTATGAATATTGTATACATATATTATTCATAGTAAATAGTGATTATTCAGTAATATTACATTTTAAATAAGTTGTATACATATTGGAATAAATGCAATGGTTGTTGTATAACACTTGTAAGACATGCATGTACAACAGACGTACGCATATAATTGTGCAATGGTAATACTGCTAGGTCATACATTACATATTTGAGTTATCACTTTAGTAATGTCTAATATTTCACCTAACTTGTATGATGATACTGGTAATACAGAATTGTGCTATAATTGTATGACTTATATTGTGTTAATGCATAATTGTGTTGGCCTTATAATTGTAGTTACATTTTGTTAATGCAACTCTGACATAAGTGTCTTGGCCTTATAATTGTAGTTAAAGTTACATAAAAGTTACATCTTGTTAATGCAACTGTTTTGTCGTTACATAATTGTTAATATCGTTTGTAGGTACATAATTGTAGTTAGTGTAACATAATGCAATCGTTTGTCGTTACATAATTGTTACATATCGTTTGTAGTTACAAAATTGTAGTTAAAGTTACATAAAAGTTACATCTTGTTAATGCAACTGTCACAGAAATGGTACATATTGTTTGTAGTTACATAATTGTAACAAGTGTAACATAATTGTAATAACTGCAGTCCTAACATATGCTGCGGTCGATGATAGTGATGATGTGTCCTTATTACTATTTATTACCAACAAGTAATGGAACTACAACCCACGATGAATATTAACACGACGGAAGAGTACAGAAAGTATTTGCTTGAGAACAATTTTTGAATTATGAACTGTACATAGCATCATCACACACTACGACTAAGTTAGGACTAAAGATACCAAAAATTCTTACAGTAGATGAGGTAATGAAGGGCATGGTGTAGTCTGTGATAGTGCAGTAGTAGTGGGAAAAACATTCGAGCCTACGAAACCACCTTGCTCCGAACGTCTGAATTCCCGCGACAATCGCCAACACTTGTCCGTATGCTCCCAGTTGCGACTTTACTTAATTTTGTTTTGAGTGTCGTTCAGGTTTATCTCTAATAAATTAAAAGGGACATATTTATCATTAAATATATCATTGCATTAATTTATATCTTTATAATCCTGTATCTTTCAAATAAATGTGGAGGGGTGGCAGGAATACAAAGTCAACAGGGCGCACGTTCAAACACAACGGAAATCCACCAATCACCGCCCGAGTGCATCGCGCAGTGTTACCAGATCCACCTGTCCTCGGCTGGCAAAATCAGTGCGCCAGACTCCGTGGAACCGAGTATAGTCCCGAGGGCTGATGAAATGGAAGCTTCAGCTCTCCCTGTCATCAGCTTTCCATCCATCTTGGCAGTACTGCCCTGCACGACTGGTGCTACAGTCTACTCCTCTGGTCATAAATTGCCTAATTTTGTGTATCACTGCTTCAATATGATGTGGAGAAACATTGAACCTAACAGGTAACAGTTACGGAGCTTGCAGGAGTGCTTTTGATTATTGAGTAAAAAGATAGAATAGTTCTGTGTCTTGACTACTTCTTGTTTACAGAGAACTGGTGAGATGGGTCAGAAATATTTACACTTTAGTGGTTTTATTACGTTATGTTTACAGAGAGCTGGTAAGATATGTCAAAGATGTTTACAGATATTTTCAAGTGATTATTTTTATGACACAATGGCTATAAAAGGGCAAAATGCTATGAACAGAGCTGGGTATTATTAAAATAAGTTTGTATTTAAATATGTATTTAAATACATTTGCGTTTTTAGAACTGTTTATAATTACACTAGTTTTAATGTATTTAAATAAAGCATTTAAATACTTTGAGTATTAAAATACAATGTATTTTAATCCTCAAAAAATATAAATACTTTTTTAACAGTTAATTTGGCCATAAACCCGTTCAACTCTGGCAATCCTGAACAGTGAACACGGCGTGAGTCACCAGTTCAGTTCCATCAGTCAGAGTTGCCAGGTCTGGCATACTTTTGCCAGTCTGGCTTATTTCGGGAGCGATTGGCATGAAAACGTGTATTCCATATGCCAGGTACTGTCTGGCTATATGTATATATATAAATGTTAATATTTGTATGTATTTAATACGTATTTACAGATGTACTTAAATACAATTGATGTATTTAGTATTTAAATACATTCATAAAATGTTTAGTAATTAGTATTTAAATACATTCAGTGTATTTAGTGCCCACCTCTGGCTATGGATAGGATAAAGGACTGTATGCCGAGTTGCACAGGAGATTTCGTATCGCCACTTGCCTAGCGATTTTATCTGAACTTACTGTAACACTTCAGTATCGTCTGTATGTTACTTATGCATTCACCGTCAGGATAATAACTGCACAGACAGCATACACGAGAACTGCAAGGTGTTATAGCAAACTAGATCGCTGAGAAGATTGTGCGAATCTTCCAGTGCCATCTAGAATATTGCCTAAAATGAACGGTTCCCAGTGATGATGATGATGATGATAGCGTTCGAATAAGTAACGTAGAGAGAGAGAGAGAGAGAGAGAGAGAGAGAGAGAGTGAAGGATGTAGAATGGTCATGATGATGGTAAAGATAACAAGTTGTCGATTAGGTAGTGAATCATTGGTGAAGGGCAGACGCGACAAAGGTAGGGTGATGATGATGATAATACTGATGATGATGATGATGATGTGCAGTTACGCTACGCAGCATCTTCAGTCGTTAAAGAAAAGACATGGGAGACGTTGAATATAATGATGTTGATGATGATGATGATGATGCGCTTTTAGGTTACGTGGCCAGTCATAGAGAGATGGGAGCAGTTAGGTATGATAAAGATGATGGTGACTTTTCCCGTTTGGTGGTAAATTCTGAAGACGGCCAAAGAAAGGCGAGATGGTGGATGATGGTTTTCTTCGACTGAGTACAACAGTAAATCGATGACAGTGAGAGGTGGAGTAGGTTAACAGTATTCCTCTCTCTCTCTCTCTCTCTCTCTCTCTCTCTCTCTCTCTCTCTCTCTCTCTCTCATTTTTGCTACTACCAGTAGTTCTGTTACCGATACGATTCGCCGAAACGATATATCGCCGATATTTGCATTTTCATCCGATTCAGAACCGGTGCCGATATTTACTGTTGATATCGGGATATTGGATATGGACGGAAGAAACCGTAACATAACTTTATTGAGGATTTTGGTTATTGTTTTGCCTGATTCTGTGCGAAAGACTGTTGTTACCCTGACACTGTTTAGCAGCCTAATGGCTTTAGAATCATTAAAGGTTCATTATAAGTGAGCTAGTGGGAAAGCTGAGGAAAAAAGAACTGAAGGCCTTAAGCAGCAAGTTCAGTTACGTATACTGTATACGTGTACTGGTAGTGTGTAAGTCTTATGGGAAGGGCCTGGCCGCAGGCGAAAATCATCTAAACTGCGCATGCGCCAGAGTCTCGTTGCTGATTGGCCCATGTTTTCTCTCAGCTGGCAGATGTAAGCATTAGAATTTTAAACAAATACAAGAGTAGAAGCTAACAAAATTTTGCACCTTTTGCTTGTCACAGCTTTAGATGGGTAGGCTATTATTATATTATTGTACTGTCACTCATACACAGCTTTGGAAACATGAAAATATATTTCCTATAGTAATCGACGATTTATGAACCAATTTGATAATCATGTTGCAAATGACAGGCTTGGACTTGAATTGTCAGATTGGCTTAGAAGTAAATATATATAATTTCATGGCGACAAAAATTGTCTTAGGCTAAATATCTTATGCACGTTTCTCTTAGCCTAGCATATTCTACAGGAGCTGGGGGTTGTTTTTGTTATTGTGGTTTTAGTGTCTAATCTGTGGAATATGAGGTTTTACCCTATAGGCCTATACTGATATGTTTTTAAGTCATTCTATGATATTTTCTTGTGTATTTGGATGTTTCCTACAATAGGTTACATAGGTTAGGTTAGTATAAGAGTAATACTTTTATCATTTCTGACAGAAATGGATGTCCGCTTTGAACTAATCACATTATAAAACATTTTAAAAAGTTAAAGTAAAGCTTCAGAGTGAGTTGGGTGCAGGTCTGGAAATTTGCCCTTTTAGCATTCGATGATTTATGAACGAATTTGATCATCGTGTTGCAAACGACAGGTTTGGACTTGAGTTTCTCTTAGGCTATTCTACAGGAGCTGGGACTTGTTTTTGTTACTCTGGTTTTAGTGTCTAATCTGCGGAATATGTGGTTTTACCCTATATACTGATATATTCACACCTACAATAACGACTTGCCTTTGCAGCAGGCTAAGTGGCCAGGCCTTGATGCAGGGGTAAAGGCATAAGACATGGGCATAATTCAAAACTTCGTTATTAGTGGAAATATGAACATTTTTGTTTGTTTTGTAATATGATACTAACTTGTGTATTCAGCCCTCAGGCTGCCTCCCCCTGAAGAGGGGAGGGCTTTGAAGGGAAGGGCCTGGCCGCAGGCAAAACATGCGCCAGCCAAAAGAAAACACGGCCCAACCAGGGACGAGACTCTCTGGCTCATGCACAGTTTAGATGATTTTCGCCTGCGGCCAGACCCTTCCGTCTGATGGCCATCTGGATTTATGTACGTAAATAGTGTATACTCGCTGGCGAATTAAGCGCGAAATTTCCGCACGTATTTGTTATTGTAGGCTATTCTTTATCTAGTCGTAATAGTCAATCATCTCACTGGAGTCTAAATAAGAAGTTATTTGCTGTAATAATAAGGGAGAAGGCAGTAGATAGTGGCAATAAGAGGACAGTGCCTCTCAGACATGGGATGAGCGACATTTGGCAACTTTGCTGAAGCTCAGCATAAACAGTGAAACAAACATTACTTGATGGAAAAAGTTACATATAGATCTTGACTAAGCTTTTCACCACTAAGCTATACGTACAGTCATAAGAAAAATTATCGTTACCCTTCAGAGCTATCCACTGTGATACAATGACGAAGTGTTGTGGAATGACGGGACAGGAAAGTTTGTACCGCAAACCCGTCAATGTCGGTTATGTGAGACACAGATATTAGAATTTGTGCTAGATGTAATAAAGCTATTTAGATCGTTTGGCCTCTGTGCATAGAGACAATACGTTTTATCATCCGGCACAGAATTCATTAAATAAAAATATAACAATGGTGTACAGTCGGCAGCACACATGCAGACGGGCAATGAGTGTGTGCACCCATACCGGACGTATGATAGTAATGCAGCCGATACAAGCCAAGTTAGTAAATTTCAGTGTAATAATTATTTGTATTGCTTTCTACATATAATAAATGTTGAGTAAAAGGAAAATAATAACACGTATTCAGTCTCATTGCTTTAATATTTTGTATACCCACCTCCTGCTTCCAAAACAGCCTATAGACGTCGACGCATTGATGCCACTAACTGAAGCATCCATCTGAAGCATTTAACAACTCATCCAAAGCAAACAATGAACTCGTGTACCCCTGCTACACTGTCATAAAAAAAAAAAAAAGTCGATGCTTATAGATTTAATACACTTCTCAATAATTAATTTGTTGCATTCCATAGATAATAAGTGTTAAATAGTAGGAAAATAATAAACGTGCCAAGTTTCATTATTAACCCCCGGCGGGACGCTCAGGGTAACGGAAGCACTCCCTCTATATTTCCCTGTCATATGCCTCATTCTTGCTCATTATTCCAACTCTTGTAATGGGATTGAGATATGGCAACACTAGACAGGGGAGGGGCGAACAGCATGGATCTGCCCACATAGCCCAGCTAACGTTCGATTCGCTTTTAATCCCTGGGCGTAACGATACTTTTTCTTATGACTGTACATGGTTTGCAATTTGATACGTGTGTGTGTGTGTGGATAGACAGATAGATGATAACGTATACACAAAGGAATGACAGTAAATCGAAGGGTGTGAACGTCTTTTGATGATGCGTATGTATGGTCGATCGCGTGTGAGGTACCAGTGTTTGTGTACGTAAATGATGTCCAGATTCGAGCGTCATCTCAGAACGAATATTTAGCATTGCTGAAGGGGTGATCCAGATCGTCGCTCTTTTTAAACACAGAACCCCAGTGATTAGTTTTTTTTAAAGTAAATAAGATATACTTGACTGAAGACTGTCTTAAAATCTACAGAATTATAACATTTTGTGCGTGTAATGTGAGCCACTACTGTACCTACATTCCGTATACTGAACTTAGACATTTATGCTTTATTTCGTGGAGAGCGGTTTTAATCAGGATATAAATGAGAATCAGTCTTTGGCTATTAGTGTGTTAAAGCTAATCTCAGCAATGAAAGTAGGTGTATTTTGCCACAGTTGCACTAACTCTCGGCTGGTCTGGCCTGAATTGGCTAATGATCAAAATGTTACGTACTGTGGGACACAAAAGTATCGGTGCTCAGGGGTCGAATGTTTAGCAAAAACACTGGAACAACTACTTACATTACCAACATCACATTTTGTATGACCAGTGTTTATATAAACATACTATATGCTAAATGTTTGCATGAGGATATTGTTCGTTGGCAATATGACACCTCCCGACGATAGAACTACCAGCTTGTGGTAGGTTGGACACTAATATTTCACTGATCTTCGTTCTTTGGTCCAAAATGTTTCACGCTTATTGTGCACCGATATTCTGGGATCCATAGTAAGTTTAAAAACAAGAGTTGCATAATTTTACGGCTAATGACCGGCCGGCCAAGATTTTACATACGGTACGCAACCTAGAAGTAAAAATGTTTTAATGAGGGCAATGACCTGCTTATATATGTTATGCTTTTCATATATCGTTAAATCACAATGACCTGGCTTAGACTTAGAAGCTGTTATATGTTTACTGTTTGTCTCATGACTTAGTGTTCCGTACTTTTAGAACAAAAGTTACAGCATGTGCTTTATGCTTCCTATTACTTCACCCATTTATCATTTTGTAGCTTCTTGATATTAAAAACTCAAATACAAAAGCTTAAGGAAATGTTATTCATGTAATTATATATATATATATATATATATATATATATATATATATATATATATATATATATATATATATATATATATATACAGTTGAGAAGTGGGATTTGGTAGTTAAGTAGTTGAGAAATTTCTCACTGACTCTCGATGTCTACGGTGGCTAGTTCCAGTATAAGTCAGGGTTGTCAGCTTGCCTGCTGTTTGTTAGAGTACGGTAGTTGTTTCGTGAGTTATGCATTAATGTTTGTGCTCTTTTTCTTTATGATGTTTTATTTTTGTGATTGTTTTTTAAATTATGTAATTGAACTTAAGTCTGTATGGTAAATGATTTAGAGTGTTGTGCAGTGTAAGAAACTCTGGCATGTTTTGGATATATTCTAGTTGGCAACTTGTTCTCAAGAAATTTGGAAGTTCCTAGGGTAAAGTAAGGCTTATATAAGGATGGGGAAGGCTCTACAGAAAGTTCAGTCAGTTTACAGTTCAGTTTGAGTGTAGTGCGGTGTCCGTGAAGTTTGTATATTTTCGGAACTTGTGAAAACAGTGAAATGTTGTTGGCAAACAATGAAGTATTACTGAAGTTTGTATATTGCTCATACTTGTGAAACAGTGAAGTGTTGTTGGCAAACAATGAAGTGTTACTGAAGTTTGTATATCATCGGTACTTATGAAAATAGTTAAGTGTTTTCAAGCATTACAATGGCCACAAAAAAAAAGTGTACATATTTGATGCAAAAAAAATTTAAATGATGTTTTGCGTAAAGATTTTACTTGCACTGTTTTGCAACAATCAGTGGGAGGAGCTTGGTATGATGTGAGCCCCTAGGCCGAGATTCTGGTCACCAGCCAGCAACTCAGTTCGTGTCAGCGAACTATGGGCTCAGATTGAGAGAGGTTGTCCTGTATGTCTCTCATCCAGCAGCATTTTTTTTTTTTTTTCACTTGTGGGCCCAGTTTGAGAGCTTGTAACTCCACTTTGATTCAACATAATGGGTCAAAACAAGCTGACAGTACAGAAGACCCGTTGTTTAACCCTATTGGAACAGGGAATGTCTGTGATACATGTAGCTGCAAATGTGAAGGTATCCAGACAGGCAGTTTACAACCTGAAATGTGCGGCAGCTGCATTACCATCTAGCGCAGTACTACAGAGGAAACATGGGTCTGCTCCACAATGGAAGACTTTGACAAGGACAGAAAAGATTCTCAAGTGTAAAGTGTTATCTGACCCTGTTGTAACAGCTTCTACGCCGAAGAAGGAGCGTCCAGATCTCCTCAAGGACGTGTCAATTAGGACCATACAGCATCGTCTCCAGAAGGACGTCGATTTACCAGCTCGGCGCACTGCTAGGAAGCCTTTACTCACCAAAGCTATGAAGAAAAGGATTAATTTCGGCAAGAAATTTCAGCAATGGACATCAGAGGACTGGAAAAAAGTGATGTTCAGTCATGAAAGGACCTTCAGGCTGGTAAGGGGAACCTCAAAGATCATGTGTTGGTCCTGTGCTGTGTCACACTATGACCCAACATATACTGTGAAAACAGTGAAACATCCAGACAGTGTGATGGTTTGGGGTGCATTTAGTGGAAATAAGGGCAAGGGAGGTCTGTACTTTCTTCCAAAGAATGTGACAATGAACGGAAGTAATTACATTGATGTGTTGAGGCAACATTCGCTGTTACATTGGGAAATCCATAACTGTAATTATTTTATGCATGATGGTGCCCCTTGCCACAGGTCAGAACAGTGCAAAAGTTCCTCAGTGATGATGGAATAGCTGTGTTTGAGTGGCCAAGTAACTCCACTGACCTAAACCCAATTGAAAACGCTTGGAACATCATGAAAACCAGGGTGCAAGAGGCCAGACCGAGCAATATCAAGGACTAAACTGTGGTCTAACATGAATGTCTCCTACTTTGCCAAACTCGCCGAATCAGTGCCAAAAAGACTGAGGAAGGTATTGAAACAGAAAGGCGACATGACCAAAAACTAGATTTAAAGAGTACCCTCAAGAAAAGTTAAATAAGTCAAGTTATCATCTTTAATTCTCCCTCAAATGTCAATGTAAACTTTTTTTATGGCTACTGTAAGTGTAATTGCAGTTAGTAAAGTTTGTACAGCTCCAGTGCAAGTAAGAATAGTGAAGTGAAGCTGAAAAGCATTAAATGTACTTATTTGGAAAATAAAGACAGTGAACTGAAGAAGCTAGTGTTTATTTACGATGCCTGAGCTGATCCTGTGTAATGTACACCGAAAGGCTGCCTCTTGGAAGAACAGCCCACTGGGCAATGTCCTTCCTATACTGGACTACTGCTGTAGGAGTTTGTGGCAGTGTGGGGTGGGGACATAAGAGTGGTGTCAGGAGTGTGGATTACTAAGTGCTACAGTGAGTTTAACCTTTGGAGGCAGAAGGTGTCCAGACAAGAAGCCAAGATAGGCAGGAAAAGGCATCACTGGGTGCAATTATGAAACTACATGTACTACAAGCACAAGGTGTCCAGTTGCAAGCAGAAAGTCTACAACTACAAGATCAATTGCAGGTACAGAATGAAGACCTGAAAGAATGATATGAACAGCTTGAGGAGGCATTACAGGAGCAACAGAGTGAAGTAAAACTGAGGGCACAAGGACAGCTAGATGCATTCATGAGGGAAATGTAGGAAGAACAGCACCATCTTAAGGAGGAGATTCCAAGCTAGTGCAGCATAAGAATGAGGTATGCAATAATGTGATGGAGTGTAAACAGCATGCAGGCGATCGGTTGCAGACAACTAGTGAGGAAATAGTAATGGAGTGCAGATAGCATGTTGATAACCAGTTGAAGCATGTAGTCGAGAATGTGAAGATAATCAGTGAGAAAATTGAGGCTGTAGAGAAATATTGCACTGCTGACCCTCAGGTTACTGAACAGGGAGCATATGAAAAGAATGGACAGTGTATGGTGAATCTTGACAGATCCCAAGGATCAAAACATAGCATTATAGGGTTGAATAATCAGAATGAAGGAGATCTAAGTCCTGGACTTAAACCCTAGGATACGCAGTTCAATTGACCTAATTCCCCTGAAAACCAGTATAGGGAGTCGATTTTTCATCTCTACCAGAAGTAAAAAGTTTTATGCCCAAGGTTTAGAGCTTGAATTTACACACCTTATGCCGCAAACCAGAGCATTTTAGACGAACTGGTACATGAGCTACAGCATGTCAAGTTGAAAAAGGTTACCCTTCCAGGCGAAATGACTCCAGTTTTATGTGTGCTCCCACCCCTCCCTCCCTCATTCCTCCCCTCCCATGACTTTCCTCAATCACTCCCATCACCCCACCCTCTTAATCCCCTCCCCCTTGCCCCCTACCCTCCCTTCAGAATTTTCCAGCTTTTTTTTTTTTTTTTTTTTTTTTCAAACAATAGCATGCAAAATAATTATGCTGATGTTCCTCATTCATAGTAAAGGACATGAAAACATCAATATAGCTTACAAGCCATTATTGCGAAGTACTGGGACACCAAGATCAGGCAAAAAATAGTAGGCAATATTGACACCAGCAATATACTATGGGTGCATGACATATATATAATATACAGTAGCAAATGCAACAATATTGCAAAGGAAAGCATACACACACACACACACACACACACACACACACACACATATATATATATATATATATATATATATATATATATATATATATATATATATACATGGAGCCTCTGTGGTACAATGGTAAAGTGTGCGTGTTCATACACTGACAAACGAGGGTTCGCGCCCCGCCAGGGTAATAAACTCTGGGAGAGTTCTTCAGGCCACGTACTCCATTGGCGGACACAAGGGGTGCTATGGTTGAACCAGTGTCGCTTATTATAAAGTATGCTTGCACCCAGTCGGCTTGCGCAGTCCGATTACAATTGGTTCACAGACTACACACACATCCAAAGCCACTCCAACACTTCAGTTACACTTACAAGCACTTCTCACCCTACATACAATCTCTGCTAGACAGCCTAAGCCACTTGGTAGAGATACATTGGCTGCATCGTCCCCACTTCGGTCGGGATAGGCCGGTCCTGCAGTGGACACTCAAAACGGCTGAGGATATATATATATATATATATATATATATATATATATATATATATATATATATATACTGTGTTGAAGGAAAATTTGTCAGTTAGGTAATCTCATACTTTCGAGACGTTTCTTGCACCGTAAGTTCCGGTACTGGTACGAGTCAGAGTTGCCAGTCAGCCTGCTGTTTGTGAGCGTAGTTATTTCGTAAGTTATGCATTATTTTTTTTGCTCTTTTTCTCTATAAGGTTTTATTTAAGTGATTGCTTGTTGAATTAAGTAATTTAAGTTCCTATGGTAAATGATTTATAGTGACATGTAATGTAAGGGTGCGTGCACAGAGAACGCTGGTTTTCTCGTGCGAGCAACCAGCGCCGACCGGTGCGGACCCGCGCTGGCTTCCGGCGCTGGTAGGTGGTCACAAAGGACGCGAGTAATCTGCTCCGACCAGCGCGGGGAGGGGGCATGGTAGCAGGTTTATCTGTCAGTATTGATTTACCAGCTGTGTAGTAAACATGTCAAGCTCACCGTCTGATGATGAGCTAATATTGCTCGAGAGTACTCATGCAAAACTGAATGGGAAAAAAGTAGGAATATATGAAATAAATTGCAGAAGAAAACAGTATGGAGAATATCACCATCTTTTTAATGACCTAAACAGGGACTTGAGAAGATTTTTTTTAGTATACACGGATGAGCCAAGATACTTTTGACTACATTCTCAAGAAAATTGAACATCGCCTGGGAAAGACATGGTGTAACTGGCACAGACAGCCTATTCTACCAGAAGAAAGACTAGTCATCACTCTCAGGTGAGCTGAAATCAAATTCCAGAATAAATTTAATGTGGTACAAAATAAATATAATGAAATTTCTGGAAACCAAATAATTTTCCTTTTATTTTGAGATAGAGTTTGTACCGTAGTGGTACTGATAAACACTACCACTGAGCAGGGCATAGATACAAATATAATTGATATAATAATAGCACAAAAAAAAAATCCTTCCGTTTACCTTTATATGGTATGAAGACTACTATTCTACAGTACAGAGGTATTGTAGCTATCAGTGGCAACATTTTGAGGTTCCAACGGAGAGTGGGTGTAGGAGTGAGGTTCCAATGGAGAGTGGGTGTAGGAGTGAGGTTCCAAAGGAGAGTGGGTGTAGGAGTGAGGAGACACCTGTGGAGTGGAAACAGAAGCTGGGTAGGAAGAAATGCTGCTGTACTGTAGTGATGGGGCCAGCACTGGACGGAGAAGACCTGGGGTGGATGCAGAGGGAGGGTGCAGATTTGCAACTGGTGCTGGAGTGGCTGCAGCGGAATGCAGTGCGACCATCATGGGGACAAGTTTCCAGGTTGGGCATTGCAACCGGGAGCTGCTGGAGTCAGTGGGACCTTCGTTGCAACGGACTACTGGAGCATCAGTGGAAGACACCCAGTGGCCTCGGTGAGTGTTGGCAACTGGTGGTTCTGAAGAAGATGAGGTCTGAGATCTTGGATGAGTCCCATAACCAGATCACTAGTGGGCACCTGGGAGTGAAGACAATTCTAAGCCGGCTGCGACACAAGTTCTACTGGATTGGCATGCGTCAGGTTGTTGAAGGGTGGTGTCGGACCTGTGGTGTGTGCTGTGTCAAGAAGAGGACCAAGACCTTCCTGGTGGAGTGGACTGTGTGGAAGAGCAAGGACATCGTCAGAAGCGGCATAGAAGAAGACCTGATAAGTTGAAGAATTATTTTGTTTATAGTTAGATGTTTCATTAGAATTAAGGTTTATGTTTGTATAGGATATATTAGGTAGTTTTGTCGGGATGGCAAAGAACTAGGGAGGGGGCAGTGATATGAAAGGAGATTTGCACTTTCGAGACGTTTCTCGCACCGTAAGTTCTAGTACTGGTACGAGTCAGAGTTGCCAGTTAGCCTGCAGTTTGTGAGTGTAGTTATTTCATAAGTTATGCATTAATTATTGTGCTCTTATTCTCTATAATGTTTTATTTAAGTGACTGCTTGTTGAATTAAGTAATTTATTTTCCTATGGTAAATGATTTATAGTGTTATGTAATGTAAGACAACACTGGCATGTTTTGGCTGTTTCTGAGTTGGCAACTGTTGCCCGTCAAGAGTAAACACGACGTTTCGACAGTATTGCAAGCTTATATTAGATGGGGTAGAGATTATTACAAGTTTAGTGAGGTGTCAAGTCAGTTTGAGTCAAGTGCAGTTGGTTTTGGTTCTGTCAGAGTATAGTGCAGTGTCAGTGAAGATTGTATATGTTTCGTACTTGTGAAAACAGTGGCAAACAGTGACGGGTTATTGAAGTTTGTATATCACTGGAACTTGAGAAAACAGTGAAGTGTTAAGCATTAAGTGAAATAACTGTGAAGTGTTGTTAAGCATTAAGTGTAACAGCAGTTAGTAGAGTGTGTATAGCTTCATTCCTTGTGAGAACAGTGAAGTTGGAAACCATTAAGTGGAATTTTTCAGAAAATAAGTACAGTGAACTTTAAGGAGCCAGTGTTTTTTTTTTTTTTTTTGCCTCGGCTGATCTTGTGTACTGCACACCTAAATGCTAACCATAGGAAGAACAACTCACTGGGCAATGTCCTTCCGGTACTGTACTGCTGCTGCTGGAGCCTGTGGCAGTGTGGGACGAGGACGTAACAATATATATATATATATATATATATATATATATATATATATATATATATATATATATATATATATATATATATATATATATATATATATATACCCTGAGGGTAGGGTTCTTTTTCAAGAATACTCCCCCAGTATCCCTGCTTGTTGTAAAAGGCGACTAAAAGGGTTGGCGGGGGGTTAGTGCCCCTCCCGGAAAACAACTAACTAAAAAAACAAACAATAAGCCTCGGACAAGGACTGACCAAACGATGACGACCAAGGACCGGACAAAGGACATGGTTATTGGAACGTGGAATGTAAGGGGAGCGAATGATGAGGTGAAAGAGAGATTGTCCAGGTGCTTGAGGGTGCAAAAATGGATGTATGTGGAATAACTGAAACAAAATAGAGAGGAGAAAGTGAGCAAATGGGAGTATGGATGGGGTATATGTGCAGGAGTAGGTGAGAATGAGAGGGCAAAGGAAGGAGTTTGTATAGTTGTGAGTAAAAGATGGAAGAAGAGCATAAGACAGTATGGATCAGTTGGGTCAAGGATTGTGTGGGTAAAGTTGAAAGTTGGAATACAAATGTGGGCGATTGTGTGTGTGTATGCGCCAACGCAAGATCATGCTAGAAGAGTGAGAGAAGAGTTCTGGACAAATGTAGAAGTGTGCATGGAAAAGTTTGGAAGGAATGAGAGAGTGTTTTTGATTGGTGATATGAATGGTAAAGTTGGGAATGTGAAGGTGGATGGAATAGTTGGTGAGTGGGGTGTGCCTGCTGAGATAGATGAGAATGGGAGTGCGTTAGTGGACATTTGTGCTGGGATGGGGTTGGTGATAGCCAATACCCTCTTCAGGCATAAAATGATCCACAGGTATACATGACGAGTGATGAGAAGGGTGGGTGGTGAACTGAATGAAAGGAAGGCAATGATTGATTATGTGTGTGTGGATGAATTGATGCGAAGATGTGTAATGGATGCAAGAGCATATAGAGGTTGGGGGAGTGGACTTTCTGACCACTACTTGGTGGTGGCCAGGATTAAAATTCAGGTAAGATGGAGGAATAGAAGAAGGGAAAGATGAGAGGAAGGAGTAGTTGCAAGGAGAGTGGAAAGGTTACAAGAGGATGAGAAAAAGGCAGAGTATAAGAGGGAAGTGGAGGAACGATTGGGCAAATATGAATTGGAGCAGATGGGAGACGTGGAAGGTGTGTGTAGGATATTTACAGAAGAAATATGTGCAGCATGTGATGTGGTGTGTGGAAGGAAGAGAAGACGGAGGGGGGTGCAAAGAACAGCATGGTGGAATGAAGGAGTGAGACAGGCTGTGGCACAAAAGAAGAAAGCATACAATGATTGGATGAGAAATAGGGGCGTGGAAGAAGTTGAGAGGCGGAAGAGAGTTATATGTAGAAAGAAAGAGAGAGGTGAAAAGATTAGTAAGAGAGAGTAAGAAGAGAGTGGATGAGGAATTTGGAAGGATTTTGAGTGTAAAGTGGATGGACTGTAAGAAAATGTTCTGGAAAGAGGTGAAAAGAGTAAGACATGGTGGAAGTGAAGTTAGCAGGGGAGTAAAAGATAAAAATGGTAGATTACTAGTGGAGGAAGGAGAAAAAGTGAGCAGATGGAGAGAACACTTTAACCCCTTAAACGCGGATTGTCATGTTTGCGACGCTCGGCGAAAAGAACATAACAGCGGATCGTCGCGTTTGCGATTCTAGTTAATTTTGAATAACCGTGGGCAAGCAGGTTCAAGCTGGTAATGTCTATCAGTACCGCCACCCTGTAGCTACTATTAGCACACTTGACCTTTGTACCACTGGCCTCCGTTGTTGCCAAGTATCTTTTTTTTTATCCACCCATGCACTGCGGCCTCACCACCCTCGCCGTGATATATGACAGCGTGCGGACTGCTCAGACATGTCAATCTGTGCCTTCCTCTCGCAAGCACTTTATGCTAATTGGAAACACTTGTTTCCCCAGTTGTCACACTCGCTTTTTTTTTGCACAGTTTGCCCCTGTTTAGCGTCAGTTTACCGCATTCTTTGAAGGTGACACCATGTCAAATTCTTGCTCTTCCGAGTCAGTGCCTTCCAGCCCTCCGAAAAAGGGCTTTGTGACCTCTACCCCATCCAAACCCTTACTAGGGAGTGCAAAGGGCCTGAGTGAGTCTGCTATAGGTCTAGAATTACTGAAAGCCTCTATGGACTACGGTAGTGACGTTGCGGTGTTATCGAGCCTTGCTGAATCAGACACTTTATCGAGTGCTGAGTCTGAGGTGCAGGAAGAGACAATTCCTGTGCCTAGCACCTCGTCAGGCAAGGCTCCAGTGCAGAAGGGAGTGGCGTATGGTAAGGGGGCCAAGAGGAAGCGAAGTGGTGACCCCGATTCCCAGCCATTGTTCTCCTCAGGCCGGCCATTGTCCCCAACCCCAGGTCACGCTGCCGCCATACCGCCTCGCACCCCCAGCCCCATTCTCTCGTCATCATCATCTGCTGTGCTTTCTCCTGAGTCTTCGGAGTCTCCACCACCTCGGAAGGGAAGTAGGCAGTCTGGTTTTCGTAGAGGTTTCCATAGGCCCCGTGTTCATGCTGGCATGAGTAGGAAAGTGTCTCCTAGTGGTAAAATTAGTGGTAAGGTTTACCGCACTAGGCAACTCACCACCCAGGCTACTGCGAGTGACCTTGAACCTTCTCCAACTCTCCCCACCACCACCACCACCACACAGGCACGACCTAGCTCACCCACTGCCACACGGCCTGCCTCACTCACTGCCTCACCGCCTGCCTCACCCACTGCCACATGGCCTGCCTCACCCCCCGCTGCACCCACCCACTCCCAGCCTAGGCAGGGCACTCTGGATGCCTTCGTGTGGTCTGAGGGCTCTGATTTTGTGCCAGAGGATCTGCCCTTTGATTCCACTGGGTGTGGGATCCAGGCTGACTTCCCTGTCCCCGAGGGTGGTGAATGCTTGGACTACCTGTTGGCCTTCCTGGATAACGAAGTCATGGAGCAGATTTGTACCGAGACGAACAGGTACGAAGGACAATGTGCTGCAGTTCGTCAAGGTGAAGGTGCAACGCCATCCACGTCGCGGATGGCAGCATGGGTTCCTGTGACGATCCGGGAACTATTTGTATTCATCAGCTTGATGCTTCTGATGCCACATAACTGGAAGCACAAGCTCGAGGAGTACTGGAGTGCTGACGATCTTTGCCCCACACCCATCTTCAACAAGTACATGACTCGGGATCGTTTCAGGCAACTCATGACGTACCTTCACTTTGCCAACAACGATGAGCCTTCCCGGACTGACCCCCTATGGAAAGTGAGGGGAATCCTGAACATGATCAAGGACAAGTTTATGACATTCCTTTGGCCCTTCAAGAAAGCAGTGATCGACGAGTCCTTGGTTTTGTTCAGAGGCCGTCTTCGGTTCGTGCAGTATATTCCAAGCAAACGCCATCGCTTTGGAATAAAGTTTTTCATGCTGTGCGACTGCAAGACGGGGTTCATCCTAGACTTCGTTATCTACACCGCCAACAATGTGGACTTGGACAACACTGACCCCCTTGGATTCTCTGGCTCTGTGGTGAAAGTGCTTCTGGAAAAGTACTTTGGCGGGAATCATGTCCTGTATACGGACAATTATTATACAGCTCCCAAACTCACCAAGTACCTTTCAGAGCACGGCGTTGGATCCTGTGGCACTGTCAGGAGCAATACGACACACTACCCTGTCTTCCCCGAGGCTGAAAGATCAAAGCGGGGAGATGTGCACCTGAAGAAATCCGACAAGATGCTGTCAATACGGTGGCACGACAAGAGGATCGTCAATCTGCTCACCACAGTCCACAAGGGGGAAATGCAAGCCACAGGGAAGGTCGACAGAAGGACTGGCGATCCTGTGATGAAGCCTGATGCTGTAATTGACTACAACGTCAATATGCAGCTGGTGGACAAGTCCGATATGATGATCGGAGAGATTGACTGCCTGAGGAGGAACTGTCACAGGTACAGGAAGGTGTTATTGCACTTGCTGGATATGTGCATGCTGAACGCCTTCATGCTGTATAAGATCAAGAACAGGAAGCCAGCTAACTACTCTCTCAGGCGGTTTTCTAAGACTTGTGTCTATCAGCTGCTTCAGCGTTTTGGGCAGGTACTGCCATCAGGACCCAGGCGCCACTCACAGATACCTCCAGACCGCCTACAGTGCCAGGACTACCTTCAGCGACACCGCCTGGAGCCACTGCCTAGCACTGCCAAGAGGGGGAAAGCACTGAGGAGGTGCCATGTTTACAGCCACACTAACCGGCAAAAAAGAACTTTTAGACGCACCTCCTTGCAGTGCAAAGAGTGTCAGATTCCCCTGTGCGCTTACCCGTGTTTCTTTGACTACCACAGCCTGACTAGATATTGAAAATAAGGGTAAAAATATGTAAATAATACTGAGGGTTTTTTGATGCGATATTCTGTAGCTCAGTGCAATAAATAAGGCCCGTAAATATGTAAATAGGCTATTATTATGGGAAATGCAAACGGGTATAAGTTCAAATTATTGTAAGTGCTGAAATATATTCTAAGTCAAAATATTCCTAGCGTGTGTATAGAGATGCGATATCCTGACGCTCAGTGGAATGAATAAGGCCCGTAATTATGAAAATAGAAGTCAACAAGTGGGAAAGTGTGTAATATATGTGAAGAATTTGTATGTAAGAGTTTGAGTATTATGTTGGTCGAAATATTCATTGCGAGGGTATTTTCATGCGATATTCTGACGCTCACTTGAATAAATAATGCCAGTAACTATGTCACGAATTAAATTCGCGACATTTCCCTTTTGTGAAAAACACGAACTATTAGTGGAAAACTCACTGTGTACCGCTCAGTTAACCGTTTCTCTCTCCACTTCGGTGGTATACTTTTCAAAACATTCGTCACTGTTTCAAAAGTGACCGATTTCATGCATGTCACTAAGTGCTCTACTGAGCGATACTATTGTTTCTTTATTGTTCGCCCCTGCTTGCCTCGACCGTTAGAAAAATGCGGCCTAGTGCTCCGCTTTTCTTTCCCACGACTTATGCAGTCGAGTGTTTGCTCTGACGGAGAGAGGTCCTGTGCTCCAGAAGTGAGAGGTCAACCCAAGCTCCACTAGAATCAAAGTTATCCAGTGCTCCCACCTTGGTGATACACAGCATTCATCGACCAGTATTTCTTTTTGTATTTTCCTAGTTTTAAGAGCTTAGTTAAGGTGTTTTTTTTTCTAGGCGTAAGAATTTAGCTCGTGTGTGAGTGAGTGAGTGCGATCTCATTAATTTGATTTGAAATGTAACGTTAAATTTATTTTTGTAATCAATAAATTTAACACTTCTTTTTTTTGAGCTTAATGTAATGTAATCTCTTGTTTCATTTCTCCATAATTAAGCCTATTTCGCATATAGCTCCTAGCTTGCATAAACGTTTGCCTTTCATAACTGGTACTTAGGCTAGTCTTGTTGTATTAAGCTTAAAATCCGTTGTGCCACCTATGAGTTAAGCACCAGCAAGAACCTGATACTGTTATTAGTATTAGTTATTTATTGTCAGGGGTGAAGTAACTTTCTCCAGAGGCTACAGTACAAATAAACAGCAATTGAGTGATTAGTCTCTGCTGTGTACTGTCGAGAAAGTTTATAAATTCTCGTTCTTAGAGAATCGTGCGAAGCAAGATAGCGTAAAGTAATCGTTGCTTGATTTAGCAAGACAATCACTGTCCCTGCTCTGCAATATTATTGAATATTATTATCAACTGAATAATATTTAGCATTTATTTTAAAAACCCCGTGATATTTTAAAAACCCCTTGACAATTGGCGACCTCATTCCAGGATATTAACTCCTAGCTCTAAAGCTATTCACGAGATAGTACTCACTCGTTCATATTTAGGTATTTATAATTAAAGTTTATAGGCACAAGCTTACTGGTGTTTACCGTTAATTTAGCAAGTGAATTTTTGCTTTATTAATCCATAGAGTATTTAACTTTATTTAGTACTTTATTTTTGGTAACGCCAGACGATTTTATTCGCTCCTGGGTAGCCACCGTACCCATTGTGTTAATTATTGAGTTCTCAGTTATTTGCATTTTTGCTTTAATCTTTGCCAGTTAACTAGATAAGACTGGTCACCACTAGCTTGTGTCTGTACTCTTTACTTGTGTTTATTAGCATTCGCTTGCGAAGCAGCAGTCAGTACTGAGTCGCTAGTTATTTAAATTGAACTAGCATCATGGCAACCAGTGCTTATGTACAGGAAGCCAAAGATATGGGTCTCACAGACCCAGAGAAAATACAGTCACGTTCTCTCACGGTTTAATTACGAGCAAGAATGTGAGAAAGATGCTCGTGAAGAGCGTAGAATTCAGCGCAAATACGAGCAAGAACAACGCGAATACGAGCGAGAACAGCGCGAACACGAGCGAGAACAGCGCAAACACGAGCAGAAACAACGCGAGCTCGAGTTAGAAAAAGAGCGACAACAGCACGAACACGAGCAAAAACGGCGCGAACTCGACTTGGAACATGAGCGAGAACAGCGTGAGGAACGAGAGAGAGAACGAGAACACGAACGTGCCGAGCGAGAAGCACGCGAAAAACACGAATATGAAATGCTGAAGCTCAAGCGAGATTCCTTGGCTTCAGATACATCTGGTGCAGTTGGTCAAAGCTCCACGAGCGTTCTCCCTGCACATGTCCTGGCGACCCCACGCATCAAGCTTCCTTCATACAAGGAAAGCGAGCGAATCGAGCCGTACATAGCTCGTTTTGAGGACATGGCAGACATGTATCAACTGGATGAGGCAGCTAAGCGGCTTCAGTTTCTTAGCCTATTTGAGGGCCCTGCCCTCGATATTCTCCACAGAATTCGTGGAGACAATCTCACGTATGAGATGATGAAAGATGCACTCATTAAGGCGTATGGTCTCACAGTAGACGACGCCAAAGTTCAATTCGTGCAAGCTCGTCTCCAAGACAAGGAGACAGCTGTTCAGTTCATTGATCGTCTCACTGCTTACTTAAATGAGTGGATGGAGAAAGATGAAACTCTTTCCATGCGTGAGGGGATAATTGACCTTATGTTACGTACACAGCTAGAGAGGTCGTGGCCTGCTGAGCTCATAGCACAGCTTAAGATCTGCCAGGTGAAAGATGCTAGCCAAATGGCAGAAAAGGCTGACGCATTCTTTACTGCATATGGGTATCAAACGCATAAGCAAAACACCTGGAACAGAAAACCTGATAAATCTGGGAAATCGTCTCGGACTGAATCCCAGCACCAAGGCCATTCTCAGAGTAATGGCCAAGGTCCAAGCAAACCGCAGAAGGACCAGGGGCAAAATACACAGCAGCCTGCTTGGAAGCGGTACAACAAGCACCCCAACCAGCAGCAGCACCCCAAGCAGCAGCAGCAATACAAGGACAAGCCACGTAACCCTCAGTCAGGTCAATTAGTGTATCGGAGGCAGGAGGCAAATGCAGCCTTCATTCCACAACAAGTACCCGGTGGTGCCATCTCTACCAGTACAGGTACTTCCCAACAGTTCACAAGTCCCCCTCCGACCATGAACTCTCCTCAGACACCTAGTTCCCAGGGCGCCACGTTTGCTGCATCGGTTGTTCCGCAGTCTCATGAATGACTAGCTGCTACCTCCTCAGACCCTTCCACCAGCAACACTGCCTTTCTTGTTCAACCAGGGTCTGTGGGAGGTGTTTCTGTAAATGTTCTGAGGGACAATGGTTCCTCAGGTTGCTCTGTTAAGCAGAGTTTAGTTCGGCCTGATGAGTATACAGGTCGACAGATCCAAGTTAGACTTATTGATGGATCAATGAGATTGTTCCCTGAGGCACGTATCCAGGTGGCATCTCCATTTTATACTGGTACGACACTTGCAGTTGTCATGCCAGAACCTCTATTTGACCTAATAATAGGAAACATTCACGGAGTCAAAAATAGTTGCGCCGTACATGTTGCTACTCAGACTTCGGCTGCTGCGATAACACGAGCCATGGCCAAGGCTCCAAATCGCGTCACTCCGTTGACTGTCACAACGCCGCAAGATCTGATTCGTAGTCAAGATGTTGTCCAAGAGCAACAGACTGACTCGACACTTGCCTCAGTGCGCAAGAAGCTGGAGGGTAAAGTGATCAAGTATTCACGGGGAGGACAAGCCAGGTTCCTTCGTAAGCGAGGACGGCTGTACCGTGAGTCACAGACACCCCAGGGTGAGGTTCGACTGCAGTTTGTCGTTCCTGCAAAGTATCGCCGAGCAGTGTTTGAATTAGGTCATTGTTCAGCGATGGGAGGTCACATGGGTCAAAAGAAGACCTCTGACCGCATCCATGCTGACTTTTTCTGGCCAGGAATGGGACGGGAAATAACGAGGCTCGTACGTTCCTGTGATGGGTGTCAGCGTACCACTGACCGGGGACGTGTCCGTCCTGCGCCATTGAAGCCAATGCCTATAATCTCTGAACAATTCGAGAGAGTAGCAGTTGACATAGTTGGGCCAATCTCCCCTAGGGCTAGTGATGGATCAAAGTATATCCTCACTATTGTTGATTTCAGCACACGGTGGCCTGAAGCCATGGCCCTTAAGAATATAGAGGCCGTCACTGTTGCTGAGGCATTAATTGAAGTGTTCTGTCGTGTAGGTATCCCTAAGGAGGTCTTAAGCGACCGGGGTTCGCAGTTCACTTCAGCAATGATGAACGAAGCGTTCAGGTTGCTGTCCATCCGAGGCTTACGAACTATGCCGTATCATCCCATGTGTAACGGGTTGTGTGAGAGGTTCAATGGAACTCTCAAGAAGATGTTGAGGCGCATGACCGCCGAACAGCCAAAGGAATGGCCGCGGTTCATTGGTCCTCTTCTATTTACTTATCGAGAAGCCCCACAGCATTCATTGAAATTTTCACCCTTTGAACTGGTGTATGGGAGGTCGGTCCGGGGCCCACTTCAAGTCCTTCGTGAGTTATGGGACGATGAAGAACCCGACCCTGAAGTCAAGACCACCTACACCTACGTCCTTGATTTGGCTGACCGCCTCCAGTCGACGTGCGAGTTAGCTTAAAAAGAGTTCAGGAGACTAAGGTATCAGGTTCGCCTGAGGGCTGTGGGGCTTTTTTAGCAGAAAGTCGTAGACTACGAGGTCAGCTCATTAAAGTGTTTAATATCTGAATTGGTTTCACAATCATTACATAGAAAGTTGCTTACTCTTAACACGGACTCGGCACACAACCTTGGTTGGAAGCTATAAATGAAAAAAAATTTACCAGCAGAATTACGTAAAAACTTTTTCACGTGCAAGATCTGCTCCACGTGACTCAACATGGACGTTGTTAACACTACAGTAGAGAAGTTTAAGCGATTCATCGGCAGGATCTTACACTAGAATAAATGGAAATTGGATATGCATTCCCAGGCAAGCAAGAAGTATCTCCACGGTATGGACTGTATAGTCATTAAGATCCTAACTTTTCCTTGTAACTTCTCTCTCTCTCTCTCTCTCTCTCTCTCTCTCTCTCTCTCTCTCTCTCTCTCTCTCTCTCTCTCTTTGTGTGTGTGTGTGTGTGTGTGTGTGTGTGTGAGTAAAAGAGGTATCTACTATCGCAACATTTAATCACAAGAGATTTATTTATTTCCTGTGTGTGTGTGTGTGTGTGTGTGTGTGTGTGTGTGTGTGTGTGTAAAAGAGGTGTCTACTGCAGCAACATTTTATCACAGCAGATTTATTCTCTCTCTCTCTCTCTCTCTCTCTCTCTCTCTCTCTCTCTCTCTCTCTCTCTCTCTCTCTCTCTCTCTTTCACACACACACACAGTGTAGTAAACCTTTTCCTAACTTGGTTTATGATATATACTGTACTATTCCTTTATTAGTTGTTCGGACTACACGTTATCAGAGAGGTGCGTGAAGTACAGAAACCCCTAGCTGGCTGTGAGCGAGAGTATGGAGGGTACCGGGTGGGGTTATGGGGTCGGAGAGAAAAGTGGGGGGGTTGGGCGTGAGTGTGGGACTATAAGAAAGGCAGGAGGAGGGGATAGCTCTCCATCGAGCAGTGTTACAAACGCGTGTGTATCTATGTACCACTTCACTCATATTTAAACATGTAATGACAATTACTGTGCCAACTTTGTATCATATATGTATCATTGTTCATTATTGTGCTTGTAATGATAATTCCTTCTGTACCTTCTGTGCCCTAGGATACCGATTTTGTTTTCCTCATGCACCCCTCCCTGCCTGGCCTTCAGGGACGGTGTTCCCCAGAGTGTTGGGGCTTGTACTGAATGGTAAATAAAGAACCTAAATAAAAAAAATAAACAAGTGACTCAGGGAAGGTATAGGAATGTTGTCTACACTTTTCTGTCCACATCACCCTCACATTTTTTTTTATAGGATTTCATAAACGAAGCGTCTTTTTTTTCGCAAATAAATCACTTACTACTTCAACACCTGTCACATTATACGTATCTCTCTCACTGTGAATGCATTGTCTTACAGTTACGAGAAAATATGCACAACTTGACTTCACAATGTACAGCCCTTTCACTTATAAATTAATTACAACATGCCTTCAGTATACACAGACATTATACGAGTATTTTAGAGCCTCTCACTCTGAATACATCAATGTACATTTACGAGAACTTTTATGTAAAACTTTACTTCACTACGTACAGTCCTTACACTTACAGGAAAATATTTACTGCATACCTTCATTGTGTGCGGTACTTATAACACTTTCTGAGCGTCTTTTACTGTACTTAAAACACTTTTTGAGCGTCTTCTTGTCGCTCGCGATAACAACACTATTGTTACTCAATAGTTAGCGAGAGTGTGTGTTACTCAATAGTTAGCGAGAGTGTGGTACTCCTCAAAGCATGGGAATATACACAATCCTACGTCACACTCTGCACACATATACCTTGAGTCCTTCCACTGAGTACGTGCCCTTACAGTGCTGTTTGCACACACGTGACACCTCCACTAGGAATTCTGACGTGTTACACTTGGAGGGACGATCCTGGGGAAGTGTCTAGCGGTAAGGCAGAGAGGTGTGGCGGTGACGAGCAGCACTTCTGTCTTCCCCATATTCCCCCACTATCTCCAGTACCAGCTCACGAATATATCCCTCGAAGGTCTCCCGGATGCCAGTGGTATGTGCATAGAGAGAGTGAGCGTTGAGGACGGTGATGTCGAGGAGGTGGAAGAATAATTTCTTATACCACTTCATCGTGGGCCTGGCACAGTCAGCGCTGGAAATCATTGCGTCAAATTGATCCACCTGTTGTATGTTCACATTGTATGCCAAGACAAGTTCTGGTTTCCAGACGTGGCGCCGCCCTTCTACCTTGTAATCTATACTGTGTGTGCGGTGTACAAGGGGCCGATGAACAGATGAGAGGAGGCTGACTTCGCTTTTGTGGTGCCGTGCTGTGGCGAGGATATTATATATCCTGTAAAAACAACCTCGTTTTTCTGAAACTTGCTCCCTACCTTCACTATGTGCCAACAGTTCTTATTACGGTGTCGCACAGACCAGTTTCCTGCAGGTGAAGGTACCTGGTGAGAATGTGGCTTGTGTACCAAATGTCCAGGTGCAGTACATGCCATCGATGAAGGTATTCCTCGATCATCGTCTTTACCACAGCTCCTGACAGTCCCAAGCGTCTGTCTTCTGTGATGTCCGTCTGAACACTTGTGTACAGAACTATGTCCTGCACATACCCAGTCCTGCAGTCTCACATCGGGAAGATTTTGAAGCAAAACTGTGTCTTTTGCTGGGGATATTCTGTCAGAATGCGATATTACCTCTCCATAGCACGAGACTCTTCGTCTATGACGAGGTCTCGGTATGGAGAGAAGGAGGTACGAAATTTCTCCTGCAGGTGATCAAAACTAGATGTATCCTCCTCATCTTGTCCATGTTGTTAGCGTTAGCTGGGTCAACGGTGTCAAAAAAAATGTAGGTGGCTCAGGATGTATTGAAATATATTCCTCCCCATCACTCTGTCAAAAAATGGTGTCGCTATTACTGGATCTGCAGTCCAATAGGAAGGAAGCTGATTTTTTTTCATTAATCCATCAAAAGAACAAGCACTAGGAACAAGTACATTTCACTGAGCATCATGTCAGGTTCAAACAATCGGCTGTGTGGGGTCTGTGTCATTCCCCTACGCTCAAATACTGCAAAGGCTTTGGTAAGGGCAACAATTTTCAATACAAAGTCCACTGGGAAGTAGTTTCTAAAAATTTGCAGCCTATTTGAGCTAGGGGTGAGCTCAGGAACAGTACACCCGGCCACGTTCTCGTGGGTGAACGGGTGAATGTGTAGGAAAAAGTCACTCCCGTCCTTCCACTCCCATGTCATTTCCTCCTTCTCATCATCATCGCCTCTGTCGTCCTTGGGCCGTGAGGAAGCATGGGGAAGTGTGGGGAATGGGGAACATTTTCACGTGAGGTGCTGGGTGTGGGGAACACGGGAAAACTTTGTCCTGAGGTGCTTGGCTGAGCTGGGTCACGTGGGAGCAAGGGAGAGTGCAGGCGAGATGACTCACTCTCCTCCAACAATGGAACTTTCTCAGATCGGACCCTCTTCCTCCTCACACTTTCGTCCACACGTAGGGAAATCCTAGGCTTCCCCAGCCACCTCTCATTAGCTGAAGTGTCGCCCTCCTCCTCTCCCTCCTCCTCATCATCACGACGTGCAGGTGGCCTCGTTCCACGTGTTGCCCTAGCATACCCCACATACTTTGATTTTCGTGGTGAGGGAATTTCCTCATCACTACTACTCTCCTCATCAGGCTGGACGTACTCTTTATCCTGCACGTCATCGTCTACGTCACTTTCCCCAGTGTAAGGGACCTTCAAGAGCTCCTGAATCTCCTCGTCTGAGAGACCTCTTCTGGACTAGCCAGGCTTGTGTCCTGCAAGCCATAACCATCTACTGATGAGCTCATACGAACACAGCCTTCCACAACCTCCCAAATTACCTACATTCATCACCTCCTACCTTCATGCAACCTCTACCTAAAGACACGGGGCTACTTGCAGTGAAGAGAGTAAGGACTGATGAGCATTCTGATCTTTAACTGATAGTTCTACGTTCTGTAGTCACGGAGCTGTGACTGGCTGAAAACAGCCCACTTCTCAAAAAAAAAAAGAAAAAAAAAGGGCACCAGGGAAAGGCTCGACTCGTAAACCTCTTGAGCTTTAGGGGTGTAGGAAATATTTTCCCCCAGAGCAGTTGGCTCTCTACTTTTATCATAGTTATCCCTGGTTAAAGGCAGAAGAAAACTTGAGACTGTTGTTAATTCTTTTTATTAATAAATTAAATGCTACTGCATTTAACCCTCGTGGACACCTATATATTGTAAATACATGTAATTATATGGAATTTTCCACTGACCTAAACTGCGTCTGCGCGTTAGATGATGTGGCGAGTAGGGAAAGATTCTCGTGTTAAGCAGATGTGGAATTAAGATATTTACACAGTTTAAGGGAATATTTGGTCTAACTTTAAGTAAAACTAAGATAGATTTGTTAGATTCGCCCTGTACATATCATGATGTAATCTAACTGTATTTAGTACTGTAATTAAATAACAGTTGGCAACCCACAATTCGATGAAGAGTTGGGGCTTGCCGCATTCACTCACTCTGCTCCCAGACCTTGTGGACTTAGCACTCTGTTCCTAGTCATATTCAAGCTAGCACTGTTGTACATAAGCACCAAAAGGACACTTGATTGCTCAAGCAATTACACTAAGCAGCCCATCATCATCGGATATCGATCACTCCCTCTTCACTAGCTAAGTAACCTTTAAGAATTGGCCAATTCAAGGGGGGATTAGCTATGAATAGAAGAGAAATAGTTATTGTAGGTGAGTTAAGGTTAAATTACGTTTCACCTAACTCTATGAGACTTGTTTGAATTACTTAAGGACAACTTTATAGACGAGTAACAACCTACGAGTTATTAGGAAATACCAGAAATTTCTTACATAGCGGTGCCCCGGCAGGGATACCGACTTGTATACATTAAATATTTTTCACATTTTGGTGCCCAGAAAGAGGGCCCCGAATTGCTTACCATAACCATTAGGTAATTTTCACAATTTTTGGTGCCCCGACCGAGTGAGGAGAGCCGATGTGTGCTGAGGCGCTGAATGTGTTTATAGTTGCTTTTGTGGAACATAGTTTACTACCACGTTCGGTTAAAGTGGAAGACGTGGACGTACGTGTCTATGGAGCTCTGGGAGGAACGGCTAGCGCTTTCTCTGAAAATGAAAGGCTGAATGCTGTACTAGACTGGAAGCATGACCTTACAGGCCTGTTCCTTGGAAGAAATGATATCCATGAGGACGTGGAGGCCAATGAAGTAATGGAGAATATTTTAGCAGTTTTTGGAGCCATAGAGGGCTCTTGTAAATCCTCAGTAGCCATAACTCTCCTCGAGCCAAAGAATCTGCCGTATGGCTCTCCAGTTTGTTATGGAACATATAAATTAATTAGCAGAGCTGTGAACAGGAAGTTACAACGGATCAGGAAGGGGAGAGATTTTATACATTTTAATGCCAAGCCCTTCCAAGCAATGTTGAAAACTGATGGTATACATTGGAACCGTCATGGTAGGGAAGCGGTTCTGCAGAAATTTGTAAATTATGTAGAACATAAGAAAGGAGAGTTCTATGCTGTACAAGATATGGGTGGGCCTATGGAGTATCGAGGTAATTAATTCTGAGCTCGGGGAATATGGGTGTTTTGGCAGTTGAGTGTGGGGATGAAATTTAACCGTAGAAGTTTAATAACCCTGGGGGATAGGTTAAAATTATAGACCTAATCCCTACACTCCCCAAAATTAAATGAATAATTAGCTGAGCTGTAATGAATATTTGGATACTGAGTGGGGGGATAAATGCAACCTTAGAGGTTTAATAGCCCAGGGGGATAATTTGCACAAGAGGACCTAATCCCTACCCCTCTTCAAAATTTAAAATAAATCATTGGTAAGTTGAGGTAAATTTGTGGTTGGAATTCATAATTAAATTATTAAATTAGAATTCAGTCAACATGTCTGTTTCTTTATTGCAAAGATCCTCTCGTAGTAAGGCAGGATGGGTAACTGGAGCCATAAATGATTGTAACTAGTCGTTGGACCAAATACCTCTGTCCAAGGAGAAAATAAATAGTCTCCTAAATATCCTGAAAGATTGATGGAATAAGTACGAAGAGAGTTACATAACTTTAGAAGCGGCTATAGTAAAGGCTGAGAATAAGGAACTCTTAGAGTCAGAAACTACGAAGTTTGAAAGCAAATTAGAAGAATACTTAACTGTAGTAAAGACACTAGAGTCAAAATTAGTTGACACTGCAGCGGAAACACAAGTTGTGGCACAGCAGAGTAGAGCTGTGTTACCACAAATAACGCTTCCGGAGTTTGATGGGGAGTAGAACTGGAAATCCTTCTGGGACCAGTTCAGATATTTGGTACACGATAGAACAGATCTCCCTAAAGTCAGTAAACTTACTTATCTGTTAGGACAGGTCAAAGGAACACCATATCAACTGATAAAATAATTACCAGTAGAAGAAAATAATTATGAGGTGGCCTTGACCATCCGTAGACAAAACTACGAAGACAGGGAGCAAGTTATTACTCAATTGCTGAAGGCTCTAATTGAATTACCCACGCCTAGACATGATTTTGATTCCTTGCAAAACTTTAGGATTGCACTAAGTTGTAATTTAAAGGCCTTAGGTACTTACGAAGATAGTAAGAGATCAGATTGGGCGCTTTCAAGAATTGTGTCCTTAAAGCTGCCACCGAAAACAATGGATGCTTTGTATGGTAGGTACCAAAAGGATAATTTCTCCTGCAAAGAGACTGGGGAAGGCTTGATGCAATTCTGTAAACATTTGCAGGGAACAGTAAAAACTGCTGAGGTCAAACGGAAGACTGAAATAAAGAAAAAAACCCGCTAACCAACTAGTTGGGAATGCTAAGTCAGAGAAGACTAAGTATGTGCCTAAAGAAGAGATAGGTACTTTCCTTAGTTCCTTAAAGGCCAAGGATAAAGTATTAAAGCAAAGGAATACACATGCTGAGGATATTAAAGAAGTAAAACCTTCCTTGGTAAAAGACAGGAAAGTCTGTGTATTTCGTGGTGAGCAACATTCCAGTGCATCTTGTCAACAGTATCCTGATTATGCTTCTAGAGTAGGGAAGCTTCAGGAACTGGGGTGTTGTATAATCTGTATGAACTCTGAACATACTGCCGCGGACTGTAAGACTAAATTAAATCTTTCCTTTAAATGCAAAAAAGATCATCATCATAGTGCTTTATGCCCTAGGATGAAAATTGAGGTTCCTAAACCTGCAAGCGTCAATATGACAATTGCAAAGGGGAATGCTCCATTAGTAATGCCAGCTGCAGAACCAATAGCAGATGTGAAGGTATTGTTTGAGAATAGAAACCAGTCAGTATGTTCCCTGTTTGATACGGGTGCTCAGAAAACTTTCATTTCTGCAGACATTGTGAAGAAATTAAAGTTACCAATTACTGGCAAGGTAAATCTAGCCATTACAGGATTCTTAACAACTAAGAAAGCTCAGTCTTTTGATTTAGTTAGACCTGTAATACAATTATGCAGATATAAATGCCGTATAACAGCAGCTGTGCTTGATAATATGGAGACAAGTATATACATAAAGGGATTGAAGGAAACCTCTGATCATCTACAAAGCTCAGGGATAAAGATGGCTAAACGGAATGTGGAATCAGATACTGTGGGTCCCATAAAAATGATAATTGGTTCTGATTACTGTGGAAGATTCCTACATAGGATTTTCAAAAGGAATAAGGTACAGTTGTTCGAGAGTCCAGGAGGTAACCTTATTATGGGTCAGTTGCCTTTTCCAAAACAAGTTAAAGGAGAGGCCAAACTAGTACACTCAGTCTTTGTTACCCCCACACAGTCATTAATGGTAGCTAGAATAGGTGCAGAATTAGAACCTACTCAGATAAATGACTTGTTGGATGAAAATATTGAACCTGTACACAAACTGTGGGACCTAGACAGTGTAGGAATACACTCTGAGGAACCAACCCCTGAAGATAAAATACCATTGGACTTGTATAATCAGTCTGTGGAATTTAAGGATGGACAGTATTGGGTAGGATTACCATGGAAACTTAACCATTCAGAGTTACCAACAAATTGCCAAGCAACTAAAGCTCAGTTAAATTCTCTTCTAAGAAAGTTGAGAGATAAACCAGAACATCTGATCCTATATGATAATATTATAAGGGATCAATTGAAGAATAAATTTATAGAAGAGGTAGAATACCCTGTTAACCACAAAGAAGGACACTACTTACCACACCATGCTGTAAGCAAGGATTCAGTAACTACTCCCATAAGGATAGTATTCAACTGCAGTAGTAAAGTGTCCAAGATATCAGCTAGCTTGAGTGATTGCCTATACTCTGGACCTACACTATCAGAGAAGTTAGGGAATGTGTTACTAAGATTTAGAGAGAAACCTTACGCTTACACAGCAGACATTAGTAAGGCTTTTCTCAGAATAGGACTGAGAGATGAGGACAGGAAATTTACAAAATTCCTCTGGCCTCATGATCCTCAAAATGAGGATAGTCCATTGAAAACTTACTGTTTCCGATCGGTGCTCTTTGCCTTTTGTTCTAGTCCTTTCCTACTTTGCAATGCTTTAAAGCATCATTTTGAAAATGCCAAATGTCCAGAAATAGGGCAGGCTTTTTATATTGATAATTTGCAAGGTGCTGTTGATACAGAATCGGAAGCTTTGAAGGCTTATGAAGTAGCCAATTCCGAATGTGGGAAGGCAAATTTGCCGTTACAGAGCTGGAATACAAATTCACCGCTTTTGAGGAATAAAATACAAGAGGACTATCCAGATTCTGACATTCCCAAAATTCAAAATGTGTTAGGTCTTAACTGGGATACAACAGCTGATGTAATAAGTCTGAAACCAATTAAGTTCTCTGATGTCACTCTCACCAAGAGGTCCTTGTTAAGTCAGGTTTCCAAGCTATTTGACCCATTAGGATTTGTCAGTCCTATAGTTATTAGGGGCAAATGTTTAGTACAGGAGGCTTGGCGAGAAAAGTTAGACTGGGACACTGAATTAGGTGAGACATATATGGAACAATGGGAACAGATTAGAAAGGAGTTTGAAACTATATCAAGCATATGTATTCCCAGGAAAATAAACAGTAATGAGAAGTCGCACTTACACATATTTTGTGATGTTTCTCAAAGGGCCTATGGAGCAGTAGCTTATTGCGCAACAGGAGAGGATAGTAAGATTATAATGTCCAAAGCCAGAGTTGCGCCAATTAAAGAAAGAACCCTACCTCAAATGGAATTGGCTTCCATAGAAATAGGAACTAAATTGGCAAGGTCTATAACCACTACTCTTGATACTCAGTTTGAGGATATTTACATATGGACTGACAGTGAGATTTGTCTTTACTGGATAGGGAAGGAAGACAGCAAAATTCCTTTCGTCCGTAACAGAGTGAAGACTATTAAAGAGCTGTCTTCCAAATTTAATTTCATGCATGTGTCCTCCAAACAAAATCCAGCTGATCTGCTCTCGAGAGGTTCGACCGTAAGGAGACTGATCAAAGATAACTTGTGGTTTAAAGGTCCTAAATGGTTACTCACTAAGGATTGGCCTTAACAGAAACAGTACAGTATTGCTGAGATTAGTGTAGTGAACTTGGATCCTATAGAACCTGAGCCAGCAGTAATTTACATCAGCCGATTCTCGTCAATAAGACAACTTTTAAATACTACTAAATTGGTTGTTGAATTTTTGAATAAGAAGGTGAGGTTTCAGAAATTGGATCCCCTAGAATACTGGCTGAAAAGAGTACAAAGAAATTCTTACGGGGAAATATATAAACTTTTAGGCCAAGACACTGGAAAAAGGAATAAGCTGATGAAGAATTTAGGCTTGTTCTTAGACGGAAAAGGTCTGATAAGATGTCGAGGCCGATTGGTAAAGGCTGACTTGCCCATCCAAACCAAACATCCCATTTTATTACCTAAGAGTGGATGCTTTGTACAACTTATTATAAAGGAAGCCCATGATTCCACTCTCCATGGAGGTGTACCACAGACCTTAGCCCAAATTCGGGAAAGGTACTGGATTCCTAAGGGTAGACAGGTTATTAAAAAATATCTAAAAAACTGCATCATTTGTAGGAGGTATGAGCAGAGACCTTTTAACTACCCAGGACCACCAGCCCTACCGAAGGATAGGGTGAACATAAGTCGGCCCTTCCATATAACAGGAGTGGACTACACAGGGGCTATAACTGTTAAGGGTGAGGAAACTCCCCATGAAGTTTACATTTGTTTATTTACTTGTGCCTACACAAGGGCAGTCCATCTAGAACTAGCGGAAGACCTAAGCTCTGAGACATTCCTCAATGTCTTTCGCAGATTTGCTGCTAGAAGGTCTTGTCCTGGGAAGTTAATAAGCGACAACGGAACTAATTTCGTTGGAGCAGCACTCTTACTGTTGAACATAATGAACGACCCAAAGGTTAAGTCGGCGCTGGGAATCCGAAATTGTATTTGGCAGTTCACAGCTCCAAGAGCTCCATGGCAAAATGGATTTACCGAAAGAATGATTGGTATTGTCAAGAACTGCCTGAGGAAAACATTACATAGAACTAAGATCACGAGAGAAGATTTAAGAACGGTAATAACTGAAATTGAAACCAGGGTTAATAATAGACCTCTGACTTATCAAGATGACACTAGCGACTCGCTAGAGGCCTTAACACCGGCTCACATGTTATATGGCAAGAAGCTCCATCCGATGCCTTGTGTGGATATCCAGGAAGAAGTTGATGATCCTAACATAGAAAATAATGATTTAGGACAACATCTTTGGGAGGGATATCAACGTCTGAAAAGGGTGCTGGATACTTGGAATAGACATTGGAGCGAAGAGTATCTTTTGAGCCTACGTGAGAGGTTTTATGGAGCTCAAGCTGCCAGCAACAAATCAGTTATTAACATAGGAGATGTGGTCTTAATGAAGACTGAACAGCCAAGATCCCAGTGGCCATTAGCTAAAGTGATCTCCACACACCCAGATTCTGAAGGGGTGCTGAGACTCGTAAAAATAAAATGCAGGGGACATACCAGTATAAAAACTATTGATAAACTGGTACCTCTTCAGTTAGCAGCCACTCCGAATCCAGAGGATGGTGAAGATCAAACGGGTCAAGAAGCGCGACCTAGTAGGGCCGCAGCACAAGGTTCTCGAGAACTATGGAGGGAACTCTTAGCTAAGGGTCATATTACATGATACAGCGTATCATTTTCCGCCGGCCCCAAAACTGTGGGAAATATTTTCCCCCAGAGCAGTCGCGCTCTCTATAGTTATCATAGTTATCCCTGGTTAAAGGCAGAGGAAAATGGAGACCGTTGTTAATTGTTCAAGCGGTTTTAATAACCCAGAACTTACGTTCTCTTCAATAATTCTTGTTATTGATAAATTAAATGCTACTGCATTTAACCCCCGTGGACAACTATACATTGTAAATACATGTAATTATGTGGTATTTTCCACTGACCTGAACTGCGTCTGCACGGTAGGTGACGTGGCAAGCAGGGAAAGATTCTCCTGTTAAGGCAGATGTGGAATTAAGATATTTACACAGTTAAAGGGAATATTTGGTCTAACTTTAGTTTAAGTAAAACTAAGATTAATTTGTTAGATTTACCCTGTACATATCATGATATAATTTAACTGTATTTAGTACTGTAAATAATTAATAGTTGGCAACCTACCATTCTATGAGGGAGGTGGGTCCTGCCGCACTCTGCACTCTGCTCCTAGTTCTTGTGGAGTTAACTCTCTGCTCCCAGACTTTGTGGAGTTAGCACTCTGTTCCTAGTCACTCTCAAGCCAGGTTGTACATACGCACCATAAGGACGCTTGCTTGCTCAAGCAATTACACTAAGCAGCCTCATCGTCATCGGTTATCAATCACTCCCTCTTCACTAGCTAAGTAACCTTTACGAATTGGCCAATTCAAGGGGGGATTAGCTATGAGATAGAAGAGAAATAGTTATTGTAGGTGAGTTAAGGTTTAATTTACGTTTCACCTAACTCTATGAGACTTGTTTAATTCTCTTAGACAACTTTAGGGAAAGGTAACACCCTACGAGTTGTGCACCAGAAAATTCGTGCATAGCAGTGTCCCGGCAGGGATACCGACTTGGATACATTAAATATTTTTCACATTTTTGGTGCCCCGAGTGAAAAATATTTAATGTATCCAAGTCGGTATCCCTGTCGGGACACCGCTATGCACGAATTTTCTGGTACACAACTCGTAGGGTGTTACCTTTCCCTAAAGTTGTCTAAGAGAATTAAACAAGTCTCATAGAGTTAGGTGAAACGTAAATTAAACCTTATCTCACCTACAATAACTATTTCTCTTCTATCTCATAGCTAATCCCCCCTTGAATTGGCCAATTCGTAAAGGTTACTTAGCTAGTGAAGAGGGAGTGATCGATAACCGATGACGATGAGGCTGCTTAGTGTAAATGCTTGAGCAAGCAAGCGTTCTTATGGTGTGTATATACAACCGTGCTAGCTTGAGAGTGACTAGGAACAGAGTGTTAACCCCACAAAGTCTGGGAGCAGAGTCAGTGAACGTGGCAACCTACCTCCCTCATAGAATGGTAGGTTGCCAACTTTTAATTATTTACAGTACTAAATACAGTTAAATTACATCATGATATGTACAGGGTAAATCTAACAAATTAATCTTAGTCTTACTTAAACTAAAGTTAGACCAAATATTCCCTTTAACTGTGTAAATATCTTAATTCCACATCTGCCTTAACAGGAGAATCTTTCCCTGCTTTCCACGTCACTTAACACGCAGACGCAGTTTAGGTCAGTGGAAAATACTACATAATTACATGTATTTACAATGTATAGTTGTCCACGGGGGTTAAATGCAGTAGCATTTAATTTATCAATAACAAGACTTATTAAAGAGAACGTAAGTTCTGGGTTATTAAGACCGCTTGAACAATTAACAACGGTCTCAATTTTCCTCTGCCTTTAACCAGGGATAATTATGATAACTATAGAGAGCGCGACTGCTCTGGGGGAAAATATTTCGCACAATATCCTTCACCTACAGTGAAGGCCGAGCCATACAATAGCCCGGTTAGTGGGGTGTGGGCTGACTTGTAAATAGTAAGGGGGAAGACAGGGCCTGGGAGGACCTGAAGGGTCCACCTTGCACACACCCCGTGTCTTCTTGCTGGTTTTGTGATGTGAAAACAATCCCCGTTCTCGAACCCCTTCAGGGCGTGGGCCCAGCAACTATTTCCCTAAAAATCTGTAATGAAAGATGATGAGAGAAATTTTTTAAACCAGGGAGAAATGAAACATAAAGAGGTACTGCAGACAGTGTTGTTTAGAGATGGGTTATGGGTCTTGACAGACAATGATTCAAGCACTTTTGAGTTACTATTTGAGGTACAGCCGACCGCAGAAGTTCGTCCCTCTTAGCGTGCGTGATACGAGCCTGTTGATCTGGTAACACTGTATGAGATAGAGTTGACAGGTACGCTTTAAATGGCTAATATTAAAGAAATGTGTTCGGAGATAAGAACACATTCTCTAATGATAATATTAATTTGCAGCAGGTGGGATAATAAAGTTATTTTGAAATGTTTGACATTGGTGTATGAAGATTCTTCGTTACGGACACAGACGCCTAGGATTACTTGGACTGGACTGATGTTGCCAGCAAGTATTATATGAAATATTATAGAACGATTGCAGTCTTAAAGGTGAGGTTGCAAGAAAACACTAATTACGATGTCAGTTACACACTAAACAAACACAGAAACTGCCAGTTCGTGTTTCGCCAGTATGCGATTTTGTTTTATAAGTTAAGTCACTTCCCTTTCCGACCTCTCTCCCCACCCGTCTCTCCTCTTCCAAGTCATGCTCTGCCATCATCCACGTTTTATCGTTAATGTTGAAAATCGTATGTCTGTAGGTAAACTGTGGGAAATAATATAAAAGTGTCAATGAGCTTCTTTTCCTCCATCGCTTGAAGTGTTATGAATGACTTGAATATAAATGTTAGTAACATGAATAAATAGTCACTGTGGTGGTTAGGAGACATTTCTCGTCATCATTTATGTAACACTTACCTAATTATCGTTCTTACAGTGCCCAAAATACACTCCCTCTCCACCCCCTCGCCGTCTCCTCCCCTCCCCCTTCCACTGTTTCCATCACTTCTCCCCCCTCCCTCCGCCCCCATTTCCAGTAACCTTTGTTTCTAGCCTGCAACACTCCGAATCCCTCCCCACCGTGTTATTGTATTGACCCTGCCCAACTTCTCTCCCTTGTCATTTCAAATGTCTTTTTCTCTCCCTTTTTCATTTTTGTCTCGGGAATCGAACAACATAACGATGTTTGGGTCATGTTTTTATATAGTATCCTTTAATAATGTGTAATATTATAATGACCGTGACAATGGCGGTCAAGAGGCATTAACTGTTCAAAGGACGGCAGTCAGTGCCTCAGTTTAATGATCATTTTATTTCTCCTCCTCTAGCCATTAATATCTTGCTTACACTTATTTTATAAATCCCAACATACATGAAATATGAAGCACAAACGTCCTTCTTTTCACCAAAGAAAGTATAAAATGAAAAATAATCATTGCGTATGTTGTATGACTGAGGTGGTTTGGACATGTGGAGAGAATGGAGAATGAAAGACTGACTAAGAGGGTGTATGTAGGTGAGGTGGAAGGAGGGAGAGGGAGGGGTAGACCGAGGATGAGGTGGAGGGATGGAGTTGAGAGGAATATGTGGGGGAGGGGGGGTTGAGTTGGGGGAGGGAGTCAAATGGTGGGTGACAGAGCGACTTGGAGGCGTTTTGTCTGCGACAACCCTTTCGGGATTAGGGCGTCGGGCTATAGATAGATAGATAGATAGATGTTGTATGATCTACACGCATCCAGAAAATATTTTCTTAAAAGTACTGTCAGTATTCTTGGTGATAATTTGTAGATCTTCAGTTACGATTAAATATAGCAAAATAGATGATAGTCACAAAAGCTGTATCCTCATACATTTGGCTACCATAATCATCGTAATATACGATGAAGGGGGATTATACCCCTCTGGATGAGTAGATTAAGCCCTTATCGGAATATGCTTGTCATGAGCCCGGAGCGCAGGCAGATGTAAGTGGAAGTATGAGATTGTCGCGGTGTAAGGGTTAATTATGGTAAAGGTTCGCTTCCTATCCATCCGAGTCCTTGTCACTCCTGTATCGATAATATCGGCAGTTGCAGAACAGATGTTCAGGGCGCTGACGGACAGCCATGCCGTTACCTTTTGTTCTAACCATGCAATGCAGCTATGGGAATGGAATGATAGGGATAATCTTGCTGACTGCATTCTCTGACCTTGTAAGATCATGCGTTGAGGGAGTTCAGATCAAAGTATGTCGATGGCATATTGTTTTAAATTATATATAAGTAGACGTATCTCATAGGTCTCACTTTAGTGCGGAACACAATGTTTGGGGGGGGAGGGGATTATGGAAGCAGGAATACTTTGGGTGAGGGAAGGGATTACATATATTACAAGCTGGGACACAGATAAATATGTTATAACGTGAAGGGAGGAGTGAGGGATACAGAAAGCGGGAAGGAGGCGAGGAGGGAAGGAATCCACAAGGGGGGGTTGGTATTGAACACAGATAGTTACGATGGACATATTGTTATGTAAGTAATTTGGTTACTTGTGTGTAATACAGTTGGCAATATAACATGCACGAGTATTGTGTTTATAATGTCATTACAATTAAGACTCAAAGTCCTGTAAATGGTAATAACTGTATTCAAATTATGAAGAACCGATCTAGTTAGGGAGGTAAACAGAAGCAGAGTCAGTTAAATGAAATCGTTGGGAAGGGTTGGGGGTGTTGAGGGAGAGAAACAAGGGGTACTGGTAGAGGGGGGAAGGGAGGGGGAGAAGTGATGGAGACGGGGGGAGGGGGCGGGAGGAGACGGCGAGGGGGTGGAGAGGGAGTGTATTTGGAGCACTGTATTAACGATGGTTATATAAATGTTATATAATGTGACGAGTAATGTCTCCTAACCACCACAGTGACGATTTATTCATGTTACTAACATTTATATTCAAGTCATGGATAACATTTCAAGCGATGGAGGAGGAAATGAAGCTCATTTGACACTTTTATATTGTTTCCCACAGTTTATCTACAGACATACGGTATTCAGCATTAACGATAAAACGTGGATGATGGCAGAGCATGACTAGGAAGAGAAGAGACGGGTGGGGAGAGAGGTCGGAAAAGGAAGTGATTTAACTTGTAAAACTAAACCGCATACTGGCGAAACACGAACTGTCAGTTTCTGTGTTTGTTTAGTGTGTAACTGACATCGTAATTAGTGTTTTCTTGCAACCTCACCTTTAGGACTGCAATCGTTCTATAATATTTCATTTAATACTTGCTGGCAGCATCAGTCCAGTCCAAATAATCCTATGCGTCTGTGTCCGTAACGAAGAATCTTCATACACCAGTGTCAAACATTTCACAATAACATTATCCCACCTGCTACCAATTAATATTATCATTAGGGAATGTGTTCTTATCTCCGAACACATTTCTTTAATATTAGCCATTTAAAGCGTACCTGTCAACTCTATCTCATACAGTGTTACCAGATCAACAGGCTCGTATCACGCACGCTAAGAGGGACCAACTTCTGCTGTCGGCTGTACATAATAATATTTTAAAATATTCTCTTTTTAAGTATATCACATGAATCATAAAGGTCTCTTGTTGCTGAGTGACGAGGGGACCTGAGTCTTTGGCCTGTATTGCTCGGCTGATTCATATGCTCATCTGTCCGAACCTTGAAAGCACAATTTGAGCTGCCATCATTCCCGGCCTGGCAACCTGGGCAAGTGAGACAATTGACGACCGATGAACGCAGGTTCGTCGGAACAGTGTTCTTAACGTGAAAGAGGAAGTCAGCTTTGAAGGGCTTATTTAATGTAATCTTAAAGTCACTTTTGGGCTATAATTTAGCAGGAGATTGAATTAAACAATCTTTCATCTGAAAGGAAATATCACCGCAGTAGGATAACTAAGATAAAATACCTCCTTATTGGCAGTAGGGATTGGTTGTTACCCATCCTCGCTCCGGAGAAGGTCGGAGATGAGTGTTGTTTTCACTCGGTTTGTCTGTTTGTATGTTTGTCTGTCCGTTTGTCTGTTAACAACTTTACATGAAAACTACTGGTGCGATTTTGACTAAAATAACAGGGATGATGGGCTATGACCTTCTGATCACCTGATTAAAAGTTGCGCCAATTTGGGCCAAGGCTGAGACTGTAGGCTAAAAAAAAAAAAAAAGAAGAATGTATAAAACAGAGCAAACAAAAATCGTTTTTTCGCCATACCTCCTTTCAATTTCGTCATATCCACACGAAACCAGAACCTAAAGGTGCATCTTGCAAATCTACATCCTATAACATGCCTCATTACATCAGGGGGGTCAACCATCAGGAAGCTGTAGGGGGGTCAGTATTAGGTGGGCCGGGCCAAAAATTCCAAATGGGCATGAAATCGTCAATTTTCACCTTTTTTACTCCAAATTTTATCTGTGACACCTTTGACTAGATATCTTGTTGTGTTTTTACATCAGCACTAAAATGACTGCCTTGGACGGGTTTGCTGTGACGTGCCACCTCTTCTTGTTTAGGCATGAAAAGAATGTTTATAAACTTCCTTACATGAAGACAGAATAGGTTTTTACTATAGACATTATTTATAAAACATTTTCTTAGGAAGAGTAAAATGCAGTATAGTGCCCCAAGAACACCCAGACACCCCCACAAGGAGCCCACAGAGGAGCAGCAACAGCGTGCCGGGACTCGGTGTGACAACAGCCTAAGTCAGCATGGGCCGCATGCCCCTATGACCCGGAGCTCACCCGCCATCACCATAGAAGAAATACCACACTACCTTCTGGGCGAGCCTTCACCAACCAGCTAAGGGGTGGAGCTGCCTATCCAGCTCCTGCCAGCACCCCAGAGACGGCCTGTAGCTGCTCACCCCTCTTTAAGGAGACGGCCTGTACCCGCTCTGAGGGTTCTAAGGAGACGGCCTGTAGCTGCTCTGAAGGTGTCTTCCTTGAGACGGCCTGTAGCCACTCGCCCCTCGCTAAGGAGACGGCCTGTACCCGCTCTGAGGGTAACCAGGAGACGGCCTGTAGCCGCTCCCACCTTCGTCAGGAGACGGCCTGTAGCCGCTCCCGCCTTCGTCAGGAGATAGCCTGTAGCTGCTCTGAAGGCGTTCTTCCTGAGATGGCTTGTAGCCGCTCAAACTCCCTCCTGCAGGAGATGGCCTGTAGCTGCTCCCTCCTTCATCAGACAGCCTGTAGCCGCTCCAAAGGTGTTCCCCCTGAGACGGCCGGTAGCCACTCATCCCTCCTGAAGGAGACGGCCTGTAGCCGCTCTAAGGGTAACGAGGAGACGGCCTGTAGCCGCTCCGTAGGTGTTTCCCCTGAGACGGCCTGTAGCCGCTCCGTAGGTGTTTCCCCTGAGACGGCCTGTAGCCGCTCCGTAGGTGTTTCCCCTGAGACGGCCTGTAGCCGCTCCGTAGGTGTTTCCCCTGAGACGGCCTGTAGCCGCTCCGTAGGTGTTTCCCCTGAGACGGCCTGTAGCCGCTCAACACCCCTCCTGCAGGAGACAGCCTGTAGCCGCTCAACACCCCTCCTGCAGGAGACAGCCTGTAGCCGCTCAACACCCCTCCTGCAGGAGACAGCCTGTAGCCACTCAACACCCCTCCTGCAGGAGACAGCCTGTAGCCACTCAACACCCCTCCTGCAGGAGACAGCCTGTAGCCGCTCCCGCCTTCATCAGACGGCCTGTAGCCTCTCCAAAGGTGCCCCTGGGTTTGCTGGCAGTCTCCCACTCTCTAAGGCCATGGCCAGTAGCCAGGCCTTGGCGCCGGCTTGTAGCCGCGCCCCTGGGAAGCCACAGCCAGTAGCCAGGCCCTACGGCAGGAGACGGCCTGTAGTCACTCCACCGCCTGTAGCTGATGCCTGTCCCCCGACCCCTGATGCAAAGGGAGTCTCGGGAGTAGAGGAGTATTGGAGAGGCCCTGTAGTCTCACCTGGCCCCTGCTCCCTACAACTGGCTCTGGAGGAGACCCACCTGATGGACCCTGATGCAGACTGGTGCTGCAGCCCCTTCCTGTCGGCGCCACCAAGCCCCAGGGACCGCAGCCCTCGGGAACCCCAGACCACCCCCAGAACTCCCGGGCGGGAACTCCCCTCACCTCGACGGCAGAGGTCCTCATCCTCTGCCAGGAGCCTAAACGACCGTTTCAGGCAATTGTTCGGCCCCAGTCCTGAGGGCCACACGCCTGTCTCCAGCCCTGAGAGCACTGGACCTTTTGCCACCCACAGCCCTGGACGAGAACGGACGCCCCTGCGTGTGATCTCATGCCCTCTGAGTACGGAGGCCCCTGATGGTGCCCAGCCCCGTCAGTAGCGGAGCTGTGCCGCCCCTCTGCCTGCGCCCCTGGCGCCAGACACAGACCGGATTGACCCTAACTGTGCAATATCAGTGATCAGACAGTGCCTAGGCAGAACAGTGAATTGACAATACCCAGTGTTGGAGAGAATAATAGACACAGTGAACAGTGTACAGAATAATACAGTGACAAGATCAAAGTGGTAGAGAAGGTGATAATAATTAGTCAAAAGCAGAATACGAGTGGAGGGTCATAAAGTAAATACGCTACCATCAGAAATTATCTCGCACTACCATAATCAAAATCAGACCCCAGTGCCTTACACCACCCTCCCCAGTGTGAAATAACCTTAACAACTCCACACGTACAGAAACCCAGGACTTCCCTAATTGAGAATGCTCTGCCTTATGTGGTATTCACTGCGACTCCACAACAGTATCCTGCGAGATACTACTAACCATATCCAGATATAAGAGTTTATAATTGCCCAGTATACTTGTGTCTGTAACATCTACTTATTCCCATGTCCAGTTAAGCAATACACGTGTAAGGTTGTTGCCTGGAGTTTTTATGTCCTGCCTCTCTCTTTTTTGTCCAAGCCCCAGTCTCGAAAGAGAGCTCCGCTATACGCTAGGGGTTTACAGAACGGGAAGCCGAGTCTAAAGCACCTAGCATTACAAAGAGAATCTTATCATGCAACAGAGAATATGAAGATTAGAGGAAGAAAGCTCTGTGTAACAATGTCTGAACAGATTGCCTTTAAACATTTTAGAGCAATGGTTGAAAAAAAAAAAAAAGCTACCCAAACATAAGAAAGTAGGCTTACAAATACTCAACACCAAAATTTACCATTATCTTTCGTATTCACGATATCTAGAAATGGGATACAACTGTTGGACTCTGTTTCAATCGTGAACTATTGTATATCATCATGACTAGCGTTAGTATAGTGCAAAAAATCATAAGCATGGTTTTTATCTTTAAATATGACAAATGTATCATCGACATACCTTTGGTACATCCATGGCTTAATATTACTTGGATAATCTCTTAGCCAGAATGGCTTGTAATAGCATAGGAAGATGTTGGCAAATGTTGGTCCAAAGTTCGATCCCATAGCAACACAATTAATTTGTTTATAGAGTTCTTTACTGAATATGGACAAACCATTTTTCACACAATGGGACAAAAGTTCTTTGAATACATTTTTTGTCATTCCTTTGAAATGTTCAATTTCCTTATAAAGCAGTTTCGAAATTATGTCCACTGTTTCGTCAATGAGGATATTTGTAATCAACTGAACATAAAATGTGTGTAAGGTATATTTACTTTAACCCCTAAAGTACTAATCTCATCGATCGGGCTTTTTGCGCAATTTCTTAAAAGAACGAGCAACACCGATCGTGCAACATCCACAAAAACCTGGCGGCAGCTGGCTCCACCCTAACTGTGACCCAGATGGCTTCTAACCAAACAGAACTAAGTGTTGGACACACCGGAGGGGGGGACCCAGGCCAGTACCCAGGCGGTGGGGGGTATACTCCCTATCTCCCTCTCGCCACATCCCTCTGCCTCACTACCTTGTTGCTACCCTACCTCCCACCGCTCTAATCACCACCACCACCACTCCCACACCATCCTCATACATCACCCCCCTCCCATGTGGATACCCCCACGACTGGGGGAGGGTATTTCCCCCCTAATCTCCCTCCATGTCCCCGTACTCCACTGGGGCCCTTCCTTTGTGTCTGGTAGTGGCCTCTTCCCATCCCTCCATCCCCATACTCCCCCTCCTGGCCTTACCACCTCCCACCACCACCCCAAACCCCTCACCTCCACCCCTACCCTAACCCCCACCCCTTAGCACGCAGTATCTTTACCTCCCCAGCCTCGAATATTGCGTATTTTTTACGCTTGATGGCGCGTGTTTTTGAATCATTACCTGTAATTTATTCGTGTCTTTGATACAGATATGCACACCACAATTATTTTGCTGTCTTTATTCGAAACCCACTCGAAAAAGAAATTTTATTTTATGCCGACACATGCAAACATGTTGGAGCCTTCAAAAAGGAAAAGAAACGAAACGAAAACTAGCTAGATTTTACAGCTCGGAGGGGAGAGGAGGGAGGGGAAAGGGGGAGGGGAGATTAGGCGAGGGGAGATAAGGGAAGGGAGGAAAGAGGAGGGGAGGGGAGGGAAGGGAACGGGAGGGAGGGGACTGGAGGTATGGGGAGGAGAGGATAATTTCTACTATTTATCATACTTTTATTGGGGGGGTTCATGACCATTTTCCCTAGCTAGATTTGACAGCTCAGCGGGAAGGGGAGAGGGGAGAGGAAGTTAGGCGAGGGGAGGGGAGGAAAGAAGAGGGGAGGGAAGGGAAGAGGAGGGAGGGGAATGGAGGTATGGGGAGGGGAGGATAATTTGTACTATTTATAATTAATTGGGGGGGGTTTGTAACCTTTTTTTTCTCTAAGCACATTACAGTGATTTATAACATCAATACATACCAAAAAAAAAAATTGATTTTTGGTGATTTTTGTACGTATTTTTGTGAAGAAAACAGTTGCGAGCGGCGTATTTTCTTTCTCGCCTGGGCCGTGACGGGTAACTATTATAAACTATGACAGGCCATAGCTCGGTAACTATTGGGTCTAGGAGGGTGGGGTTTGCTTTTTCAGGTGTGTAATTTCAAGCTCTATAAATCGGGCATAAAACTTTTAACCTTTGAGAAAGTCGAAAAATAGGCCTGTTTTTGCGTCCTGGGGGGCAGTCGAGACTGGAGAATTGCGTACCCTAGGGGTTAAAAAGGGAACCTGTAAATTCATGTGAATTTTTTACAGCGAACTTATTACTGGTTAAAACACTTAAAAGTGGATCAATAAATTTAATGTTTTGACAACTTCGAACACTATAACACAAATTTTGAGTAAGAAGAGGACACCGAGCATAGAAAAGAAGAGAATCTTAATTTCAGACGTTTCAGCATGAGGGATGTTATGATCAGTGGTATAAAAGGAATTTTAAAAGTGACAGAAATGTGTAATAAAAGAAAAATGATAGAACTGAATAAATAAATGAGTGAGAATTTTAATATGGAGAATTACTGTAGATGTAGTGTTGTTTAGAGATGGCTTGTGGGTCTTAACCCTTCCGTGGTCGCCGGTGTTGAATGACGTTTTACTGTAACGTTGCCGCTGTCACTGATGCTGCATGACGTAGAAAACTGCAAAAATTTGGGGGAAGTGAACTTACATTTTGGACATGTTGAGACTGACCTACACAACCCTTCCACCCACCCCATCTGTCAGTTCAGTGCGTGCTGCCATGATAAGTGGATATCTAATCATCGCCTCCACCCTCTCGCAGTCCACTGAGGCCCTCAGCATGTATTTAGGGGCCTGAGAAGCCCTGAAATCCGGTGTGAACTGTTCCCCACGGGTGAGGTGTGACACTGACAAGGTTGGATCTGAGGAGGAATGTGGCAGTAGTCTTGATGACCTTAGTGACGAAGATAGTGACAAGTGGTATGCAACATCACCAGATGATGATAATGATGATGATGATGATGATTCTGACAGCAGTGAGAATGATCCACCATCTCATTGTCGAGTTGTTGCGCCATCACCTTAACCCGTGGATTGCGAGCCACAGCTCAGGCTGGGTAGCATCACATTGTGAGCCACAGCTACGGCTCAGTAGCGTTGGATTACGAGCCACAGGTCAGGCTGCGCTGGCCGTGCATCACCATTAACTACTCCATCCCTATACAAACTTACGCATGGTGCTACACAAAGACTGAGAGCAAGAGATTTTTTCTTTCCACCAGATGATGCCCTGGATGATTATCTTCAACTTTATAATTGTAATGCTAGGTGAAATTAGGCTCGACTTCTCGTTCCTATTTCACCTAACGTGGAGCGGGGTCCTCTTTCGAGACCAGAGCTCGTGCAATAGAGGCAGGACACAAAAACTCTAGGCAACAACCTTTACACATATATTACCACAGTCAGACACAGGACAAATCAGCAGATATTACAGCACAATATATAGCAATATAAAAACCTTATCTAGGATATGAGTATCTCGCAGGATACTTGCTTCTCTGATACTAATGACAACATAAACAATCCTAATGTATCAGGAGTGCAGTAAATATAGGTGCGCGCGCGGGGACGCAGGGAGGGGGTTGAGACTCACTAGGAGGAGATAGGGGGAGGTGCGGGGAGTGACTTGTGACGGCTAGGGGAAAGTTATGGTAATACCGGAAGGCGGCAGATATTAGCCGTGAGGTTTATATGGTTTCCACTAGCCAAAATACTTTGGTAATTGATTTTATCCTTGATTACACTTACTTGAGATATGGGAGTGAGAGCGGGTGGTAAACAAGATTTATGGGTAGCGTGGGGGAAGGAGAGAATACTATTAATACTTCCTTTCACAATATTCCTTCACAGTAATGGGGGTATGTCTTTATAGGCACAGGCTTATTAATTATATAGCAGAGATGTCACTCACACGTATAGTCAATCAGATCTTGTTCCACAGCGTGGGGGAAGGAGAGAATACTATTAATACTTCCTTTCACAATATTCCTTCACAGTAATGGGGGTATGTCTTTATAGGCACAGGCTTATTAATTGTATAACAGAGATGTCACTCACACATATAGTCAATCAGATCTTGTTCCACCTCTCGTCCTTTAACTTCTCACTGCGATCTGATTTACCCCGATATTCACTATATGAATTCACTGCACAATACTTACATTAGGAGAAATCACACTTAACCTAAATCACTCATGTTACAATATCACACGTATTCATCAGGGGGATAGACAGGAACATGTCATTGGTGATCATGCTGGGCTAGGGGCACCGTCAATGCGAGGCGTGCCGAGAGGGCACGGGATAGCTCGTAAGGGCGTCCTCTCTCTTCCTGGACTTCCCGTGGCTTCCGGACTTGGCTCCGGCGTGTGGCCCTCGGGACTGGGGCCGAATAGCTCCAGGAACCTCTGTGATAGGTCCCGGCGTCGTGGGGGCGTAGAGAGATCACGCCCGGGTGTCCTGGGGAGAACCAAGAGAGACTGTGGGCTGCGGTCTCCAGCGTCTAGGGGCGCTGACAGAGGAGGGCTGCGGCAGCGACTTCCACTGGGGTCCGTCAGGTGTGTCTGCTCTAGAGCCAGGCGTAGGGAACAGAGACCAGGGGAGGCTGGGAGGCCTGTCTGGGTCACTCTGGGACAGGAAGCCTGGGCTCCAGTCTCCTGCCGTGGGGACGTCTCTCTACTCTGCACGCCCTCGGAACGACCGTAGATCGTCTCACGAGGGAGGGAGTGACAATAGGTCGTCTCTACCACGACACTCTCGGAGCGACCATAGATCATCTCACGAGGACGGGAGCGACCATAGATCGTCTCTACCGGAGCACCTTGGGAGCGACCATAGATCGTCTCTACCGGAACACCTTGGGAGCGACCATAGATCGTCTCTACCGGAACACCTTGGGAGCGACCATAGATCGTCTCTACCGGAACATCTTGGGAGCGACCATAGATCGTCTCTACCGGAACACCTGGGGAGCGACCATAGATCGTCTCTACCTGAACACCTTGGGAGCGACCATTGATCGTCTCTACCTGAACACCTTGGGAGCGACCATAGATCGTCTCTACCGGAACACCTTGGGAGCGACCATAGATCGTCTCTACCGGACACCTTGGGAGCGACCATAGATCGTCTCTACCTGAACACCTTGGGAGCAACCATTGATCGTCTTTATCAGAACACCTTGGGATCGACCATAGATCGTCTCTACCGGGACACTTTGGGAGCGACCATAGATCGTCTCTACCAGAGGGGCACCGTCTGGAGTCTGTTTTCTAACTCCACCCCTAGCTGGCTCACCAATTCCACTACGTGAAGGTAGTGTCCTTCTCCTACGGTGGCGGCGGCATGGTGGCTGCATGTCACAGGGGCGCACGGCCCGGGCTGACGTGTCGCTGTTGCCCGGAGTGGTGGTGGCTGGTGGCGGCCACCCCGTGGGGTCCGTGTGGGGGTGTCGGCGTATCTGTGGGCACACTACGCTGTTCTTGGCTTGCCCTGTCGTCGGGGGTACTATGGTATTCTCTGGGGGCACTGTTTTTCAAGCCGCGCATTTTAATAATGAACAAAAACAATGTTTTCTTTTTTTTTTCACTACTCCCCTACATAAACTTATGGGTGGCCCTATGCAAAGTCGGAGAAAGAGATTTTTTTTTTTCACCAGATGATGCCTTGGATGTTTATCTTCAAGTTTATAATAAAGAAAAACTAAAAGAAAAATTCTTCAGTTTTTTACACACCACTGGGTGGGATTAAAAAAGGTAATTGCGCAATCCACGGGTTAAAAGATGAGAATGGTGCCTAAGCAACTGTTTCTTGCTGGGAAGGAGGAGGAGGAGGAAATGAAAACATCTCAGGAAGATGTGCGACCAGTGCAGGTGCACCGAGCTCATCCTTACGTGGCTGCTCCCCCCAGACCATCATTTCCCTCCACCTCACTTGCCCTCTCACCATCTAGCAAGTTCCACCACCTGAACCAGCACAAGGGACATCTTCAGAACCAGGGAGACAGTCAGACCCTCGGTGTGCATATATAGTGTGGAAATCAGCCGCTAAACATGGCAGGTTGCAATGAATGTTCACGCAGCAGTCAGCAGTACAAGTATCGCCTTCCCGAGCAGCCTACACATAGACAGAGATGACAAACTTCAGACCGAGACCCTCCACATTCGACTCTGGTGTCTGTGAGACCACAGACTAATGTCAACCAGTTCAGTGCTAAGTTTCTTTCTTTTGTTTTTTGACAAACAAATGATGACTCTTGTGACAGAGATGAACAGATTTTTTCACCAGGGTGCTGCTGATGAGGGACAGAAAGAGACATACAGGAAATGGGATTGGACTGACGTGATAGTGGTTTCCTTTTACGTGTTCATGGCACTGACAATATTGATGCCCAATATGAAAAAAACATGTGCTTGTCAATTACTGGAGAACCGATGTCTTGACACAGGTAGATGCATTTGGCAAGCACATGTCTCAGAACATGCACAGAACATCCTACGATTCCTTCATTTCTCAGACAACACTACCTCAGACCCAAAAGACAATTTCCACAAGATCAGGCTCGTTTTGGAGAACTTTAAAGGCAAAATATAAGGCTATTTTGAGGCTTTTCAAAAGCATGTGAAGGACGCATTGCTGATGTTGTTCCGGTTCCGTATTTCTTCCAGACAGTACACCCCATCGACATGGCATCATTTTGGCATAAAGATATTTATACTGTGTGATTGTTATATAGGTGTTGTCCTGGATATAATGTACATCGGGGCAACGACTGATAGGCCTCATGATAATCGTCTTGGTATTTCTGGTAGAGTAGTGAAGCAACTGATGGAAGATTATGTGGGTAGAAGGAACATGCTCTACACAGATAATTGATACACCTCTCTAGAATTAGAAATGCACCTGCTAGCAAGAGATATTGGTTTGTATGCACAGTGAGACCAAACAGATGTGGCATGTCACCCTTCAGTGCAGAGCAAGAGAGAGAGAGGCACAGTTTATTTGCAATGTAGCACTGACCTCCTTGTCCTGTGATGGTGAGACAAGCATTATGTGCACATATTATTAACCCCTCTGGTAAGCAGTTCTCCAGTCTTGACTACCCTCCAGAACGAAAAAACAGACCTATTTTTTGACTTTCTCGAAGGTTAAAACTTTTATGCCCAATTTATAGAGCTTGGCTTTACACACTTGAAAACGCAAACCCTGCCCTTCTAGACCCAATAGTTACCGAGCTATGGCCTGTAAAAGTTGATAATAGTTACCCGTCGTGACCCACGCAAGAAAGAAAATACGCCGCATGCACTCGTTTTGTTCCCAAAAGTATGTACAAAAATCACCAAAATATTTTTTGGTATGTGTTATGCTATACCTAAAGTATAGCTGGGTTCCCTTTCTAGACCTGAGCTTAGACACAGTGTGAGAGGAACAGGGCATAAAAACACAGGACAAGAACCTTACATGTACAGTATGTTACCAATTTCTGGATACAGGAAGCTAGACTTTATCCAAAGGCAGGAAACTGGACTGGACAGGTGTTTATAAGTTATAGGTACCTCGCAGGATACTGACAGACAGACAGAGACTGCACTTAAGGGAAGATGTGACTACATACACTTTGTTCTAGGGCTGCTTGTTCTCTATAGTTATACACTGGTTGTGTCTCTTCTCACTTTTCACTATGGTTCAGCTGCTTTAACACCCTCACTGTACTTTACACTCGTCCAGTCACTTTCACTTTCACTCACGGGCAGAGAAATCATAGTCACTATGGGGATATGGGGCAGGAGAGTGGGCCGACTCAGAGGGGGGGGGGTGGCTCACAGGTGGCAGCCCAGTGTCAGCTGCATCCCGTCAGGTGCCCTCTCGTTGAGGGGCCACAGGACTGTCCGTAGGGGGCATCGTCCTCCGGAATGGGCTATTGTCAGGTGTGTTGAAGGTCCCTGCACTGGAGGGGCTTGGTACAGGAGTCTGGCCCTCGGGACTGAGGCTGAAGAATCTCTGAAGGTGCTCCTCCAGGCGCCCAGTGCGGGGAGGGCATCGCTCCTCCTCCGGACTGGAGAGGTCAGGCCCCGCTGTGCTAGGGGCGGCGTGGTGGGCCAGTCAGCTGCGGTCTCGTGTGGGCGGAAGGAGTCCGACAGATGTTGGTCTCCCTCTGGTGCCGGCTGGGTGGAGTGTAACCCCAGGATCAGGATGGGTCCTCTCCACCAGTCCTGGAAGGATAGGTGCTCCTCCTGGAGGCTGCCTCAGTCGGGGGAGTTGAGGGTGAGACTTGCTCTGCCACCAGAGGGGCGGCTCGACCAGGGGTCTCCCTCAGGTAGTGAAGTCGAAGGGGGCGAGGGGCTTTTGAGGTGCCCTTTCCTGGCGCAGCTACTGGCTGTTATCGAAGTCCCTTGGGCAATGGGAGGAGGGTAGCTACAGGCCATCCTTTTCCTGTCGGTATGGCAGCTGGTCATCACCGGGTCCTGACTCTCTGATGGGACCGCAGACAGTGTGCAGCTGCTGGTCATCACCTGTCTGCGGGCATGGCTACCAGCCGTCACCAAAGTCCCGTATGAGGGACAACGTGTAGGCGAAGGGTGGCAACCAGCTGTCCCTTGTCTACTGGTGTGGCTGCCAGCCATCACCGGTTTCGTGCCCAACGAGGCAACTGCAGAAGGAGAGAGGGCGTACCATTCTCTCCCCATGTGCAGCAACCGGCCATCACAGGTTCTGCAGGGGGGGTGAGCAGCACTATGAGTGGCTACTGGCCATCTCTTTAGGGTGCAGCTACTGGCCATTGCTGTTGCACAGCTACAGGCCATTGCAGGGGCACAGCTACAGGCCTGTGCTTTAAGGATGCAGCTACCGACTGTCATTGGTGCACGGCTATTGGCCGTTGCAGGGCCACAGCTAGAGGCTGTTGCCTTAAGTTTGTGGCTACCGGCCGTCACTGGTGCACGGCTGCCGGCCGTTGCAGGGGCAAGGCTGCTGGCCATTGCAGGGGCATGGCTACAGGCCATTGCCTTAAGTTTGTGGCTACCGGCTGTCACTGGGGTGCTGCATGGTGCTAGGTTTCTAGCTCCACCCTGATCCTGATGCAGGCTGCGTCAGTGAAAAGGTAATGCACCCGGACTAAGGTGTATGTGCCGGGTGCATTCGGGGGAATAGGGGAGCGGGGCTATATGGGACTTACTTCCATATCGCACGGACGTCACGCGCAACCTGCTTTCCCCTCTATTGTCGCCTCCTGGGGGTGTCGTAATGCCTTCCGTTGTCGTCATTTAAGTGTGTTTAGATGTTGTAAACCATTGTAAAGTACATAGAAAATAATAAAATGGTCACAAACCACCCCCAAAATATGATGAATAATAAAAATTACCCTCCCCTCCTCTCTCCTCCCCATATCTCCCCTCCCCTCCCCTCCCCTCCCCTTCCCTTCCCTTCCCCTCCCCTCCCCCCTCTCCTCCCCTCAGAGCTGTCAAATCTAGCTTGCGAAAATAAAATGTCTTTTTTGAGTGCGTTTCGAATAGACGGTAAATATTTATGTACGTCTGAAAAAAGGCACAAATATAAATCAATATCATTGACTGTAACAGCAAAATAGTCTAAATTATTTTTACTTTCTTTCCCACAGGTGGAGTTGAAACTATAAACCAGTGATAAGGAGTGTTACATATGTTCAGACATATAAAATGTACAAAGAAATATGTAAGAATGAAGAAAATATGCTATAATCATTGACAGGTACACAATTACATCCATAGGCAGGTAAAGTAGGAATGCAACAAGGATTCCCCCCCCCAAAAAAAAAAAAAAAAACAGTAAAACATTAAGTAATTGTGGTGTGTGTATCTGTCTGTAAAGACATGAATAAAGTACAAGTACTGATTCAAAACACGCGCCAAAAAGCAAAAAAATTACACAAAATATTTGAGGCCAGAGGGGGGGAGGGTAAAGATACTCCATGCTAGGGGATGGGAGGATGGGGGTGGGGTGTGGTAAGGCTAGGAGGGGGTGTACAGGGATGGAGGGATGGGAGCAGACCACCACAAAACACAAAGGAAGGGCCCCAATGGAGTAAAGGGATGTGGAAGGAGGGTAGGGGGGAAATACCCTTCCCCCAGATGACTGGGAGGGATCACATCGGAGGGGTGAAGGATGCATGAGGACGGTGCGGGAGAGGCAGTGGTGGTGTTAAGAACCGGGGGGAGGTCGAGTAGTAACACTGTGGTGGGGTAGAGGGACGCTGCAAGAGGGAGGTGGGGGGTACACCGCCCGCCACTTGGGTACGGGCCTGGATCCTCCCTCCATCATGTGCAACACTTAGTTCTGATTGGTCAGAAGTCATCTACACCACAGCCAGGGTGGAGCAAGCTGCCGCCAGTTTTTTGTGGAAGTTACGTGATCAACGTTCCACGTCCATTTAAAACACTGTGAAAAATCGTTGATCGTCGAGCTTAGTACTGTAGAGGTTAAGGTGGTGGAGCAACAACTCGATGATGAGATGGTGGAGCATTCTCATCACTGTCAGAATCATCCTTATCCTCATCCTCATCCTCATCTGGTGGTGTTGCATACCACTTGTCATTATCTTGGTCACTACAGTAATGTCATTGACACTACTGCCACATTCCTCATCAGATCCGATCTTGTCAGTGTCACACTCCCCACTCGTAGGGAACAGTTCAGACCGGAAGTCAGGGCTTCTCAGGCCCCTGCGAGAAAGCGGTGGTGCAAGAAGGTGGAGGCATGGCCACGAGCGATAAGCAGATGTCCATTTATCATGGGGACACGCGTGAACTGACATGGAGTGAGTGGGAGCATTGTGTAGGTCAGCCACAACACGTCCAAGAGTAAGTTCACTTCCCCAAAATTTTAGCAGTATTCTACGAGTCATGCAGCATCAGCGACAGCAGGAATGCTACAGTAAACCGTCATTCAACACCGGTGGGCATGGAAGGGTTAAGACCCATATCTCATTTCTAAACAACACTACATCTGCAGTACTTCTCTATATTGTACTTCCCACTCATTTTATTCATCTATCATTTTTCTTGTATTACACATTTTTGTCATTTTTAATATTCCTTTTAGACCACTGATGATGACATTCTACATGCCGAAACAGCTGTAATAAAGATGTTGTTCTCTCCTATGCGCGGTGTCCTCTTCCTACTCAAAAAATGTGTTTCAGTGTTCAAGTTGTCAAAACAATAAAATTTCTTGATCCACTTTTGAGTGTTTTAACCACCAATAAGTTCACAGTTAAAAATTCACTTGCGTTTACAAATTCCGTTTTTAAAGTTGATATACCTGACACACATTTCATGTTCAGTGTTGATGTTATACCTCCCTGATTGCAAATATCCACACTGATGAAAGTATAGACGTAATTTCGAAACTGTTCCATAAAGAAATGAACTTTTCAAAGGAATAACAAATAATGTATACAAAGAACTTTTGTCCCATTGTGTGAAGAATGGTTTGTTCGTATTCAGTAAAAAACTCTGTAAACAAATTAATGGTGTTGCTATAGGATCGAACCTTGGACCAACATTTGCCAACATTTTCTTATGCTATTTCGAGCCATTCTGACTAAGAGATTGTCCAGGTATTATCAAATCATGGATGTACCGAAGGTATGTCGATGATACATTGGTCATCTATGAATATACTGTCTATATACCTAGGCTGCTTCCCCCGCGGAAAGGAAGGTAGCTGAGAAAGGACGGCACACTCCCAATTTACTCATCCACTCAAACACATTCATTCGCATCTTAGCCCCAAAGGGGAGAAGGGACAGATCCTCACCACATCACACCGCACGTGGGTCAACTGCGCAGTGCAATCAGTGACATCCGCAGCATGGCCCAACAGCAGAGCTGGTGTACCCCTGCCACATCATAATAGACCCATCCCCTTACCCGCACCTGACCTGATCAGCTGATCAGACAAATGCAGGAGAATATCCCGTCATGGCTGCATCATCACTTATTCACTCACAATTTCACTCCATTCATTTCTATCACGCACAGCCACTCTTCCTTGCTCAACAGACATCCCATTCGCATCCAACGCTCTCTTCACACTGTCCATCCATCCGATTTGTGGTCTTCCTCTCCGTCTTACACCTCTCACATCAGACCTAGTTATCTTTCTCACCAGTCACTCATTATCCATTCTCTCCATATGCCCAAACCATCGCAACACCCTCTGCTTAACTCGATCAGCCATCTTCCGCACAACTCCAGTTCTTCTTTGCATTTCATCATTTCTCACTCGATCCACACACGTCACTCCACGCATACTCCTCAGACAGCTCATCTGCATTACATTCAAACTTTTCTTTTTGCTACACCCATATCCCATGTTTCGGCCCCATATAATGCAGTTGGTACCACAACACCATTATACAGCCTTCTCATTACATCCATTCTAAGCGAACATCTAAACCCTTTTTTCATTCCTCCCAGCACCTTTCCTACTTCATTCATTCTAAATTTCACTTCTGCATCAATTCTTCCATCCACAGCAACATGTGACTCTGAAAACTTAAAACACTACCTCTTCAAGCACTCACCAATCAAAACTAAGTTCATCCTCCTCCCATCTACCAACCTCGTACACTTCATTACTTTCCTCCAATTCTCATTTACTTTAAATTTCCTCTTTTCACACACCCTTCCAAACTCCTCTACCAACTGTCTCAATCTCGCCTCTGAATCAGCCACCAGCGCAGTACCGTCTGCAAACAGCAGCTGCTTCAGATTCCACTCTCTGTCATCAACATTCACCAGAATCAGACCTCCACCTAACACTCTTGCATTAACCTCCCTTACAACACCATCCATATAAATATTAAACAACCAAGGCGGCATCACACATCCCTACCACAGCCCCACTCTCACGGGAAACCAATCACTCACAGTATTTCCCACTCTTGCACACGCTCTACTATGTACATATAAACTTCTCCTTTTAGTAACCTACCATCAAGTCCATACAGTCTTAAAACAGTCCACAAAGACTCCCTGTCAGTTCTGTCATACGCTTTTTCTAAAAACGCCCAAAACACATCCTTACCTTTTGCTAAATACTTTTCACACACCTGTCTCACAGCAAACACCTGACCCACGCATCCCCTCCCTCTTCTAAAGCCACACTGCTCGTCATAAATTACTCCCTCTGTACCCTCTCTAACTCTCTTAATTAACACTCTACCATACACCTTACCTACAACACTCACAGACTTATATCCCTAAAGCTAGTACATTCATACTTATCGCCCTTACCTTTATACAGCAGCACCACCCAAGCACTTGCCCAGTCAATTAGCACCATACCTTTCACAAAGCACACATTCAACAATCTTACTAACCAGTCAGCAATAGTCGCTCCACCACCTTTCAGGCATTCCACAGCACACCCATCCATACCTGCAGCTTTCCCTGTTTTCATCTCCTTTACTGCCTCCTGCACTTTTTCCTTCATGATCAAAGAATCATTCAACTCTCCCTACACATTCATTCCTTGCACACTTCCATCCACCACAATCTCAGCCTCCCTTTCCTCCTCTACATTTAACAATCTTTCAAAATACTCCTCCCATCTCTTCCTTACTTCATCCTTCTCAATTAACATCTTTCCATCCTCTGCTTTTACTGGCTCTTCCTTCCCAGACTCTCCTTTTCGCACCATTTTCACCTCCTTCCAAAACATTTTCTTATTCTGTTGAAAATTCTCAGTCAACCGCCTACCCCACCTCTCATCTGCTGCCACTTTAGCATCACGCACAGCTCTTCTCGTCCTATTCCTCTTTTCCTTATGTCTCATATGACACCTCATCCTTCCTCTGCAGCCACACTTCATATGCACATTTCTTCTCAGTCACAGCCATACTTCCTAGCACCACCATTCACTTCCTTTTCTTACACCACCACCTACTCGTCTCACACCACACACCTCTTCCGCATGCCCCACCACAGCACTCTTAAACAACTGCCATTCCTCCTCCACACTGCCATTTTCTTGATCTTTCACTGCATTCCACTCATCTTTCAATTTCTCCTCATACTCTATCATTTTCTCTCTTTTATCCAACTCACTCACTCTCAAAACCTCCCTGCCATACTTAACTCCCCTAGCTCTCACCTATCTCTTACCTACTCTTAACTTTCCCTCCATCAGGTAGTGGTCAGACATACCTCCACCCTCCCGTCTCAGAGCTCTCACATCCAACAATCTTCCTATTACATTCCAGGACACAACCATAAAGTCCATCAATGCTCTATCAACAACCCATCCACCCTCCTGTCTACCCATGTATACTTATATCCTTCTTCTCAAACAAGGTAATTCCAGTGACCATCTCTCGTTCAGTGCACATCCCTATCATTCGTTCCCCATTTTCACTTCTTCCAGGCACACCATGCATACCAACTACACCTTCAACTGCTACATTTCCCACTCTAGCATTCAGATCTCCCATCATTACCACATTCACATTCGCTCCAAAACTCTGCAGATACTCATCAGCATCATTCCAGAAAGACTCCCTCTCTTCTTCATCCCTTTCTCTACGAGGCCCTTATGTACTCACAAACACCCACACCTCACGTTCAAATTCCGCTTTCACCCACATCAGTCTCGATGACACCTTCCATTCAAGCACACACTGCTGTACTTCCGGACTCACTACCAAGGCCACACCTTCTCTTGCCCTTCGTCTATCAACACCTGACAATCTTCCATTCACACTTCTAAACTTAGACTCACCTTTCCATTTCATCTTCGTTTCATTCAAAACAAACACATCCAACTTTCTTCTCACAAACATCTCCCAATCTCCTCCCTTTTAGCCTCAATCGTACTACATCCACGCACATTCATAGACCCAATCTTCAGGGTACGGGGATAACTCAGTCCCCTATCCCTTTCTTTGGCCTGTCTCTTTTTAGCACCTAGAAAACAGAGGAGGGTGTCCCTAGTTCCCTCACACCATAAGTATTGGTCATACTTAAAAATAAAAGCAATGCTTTTGATTTTTGGCACTATAATAACACTAGTCATGATGATAGACAATAGTTCACGACTGAAACAGAGTCCAACGGTTGTCTCCCATTTTTAGATATCGTGATTAAGAAAGATACTTGTAAGCTTTGGTGTTAGATATTTCATAAGCATTGTTTCTCATTTTGGGTAGCAGTTTTTTTTCTTTTCCAGCCATTGCTGTAAAATGTGTAGTCAGTGCTGTTCAGACCTTGTTACACAGAGCTTTCTTTCTCTCATCTACAGTACATATTCTCTGTTCCATGATGAGATTCTCTTCCTAAGAAAATATTTTGCAAATAATGGCTATAGTGAAAACCTGTTGTATCTTCATATAAGGAACTTTCTAAACAGTCAATGCATGCCTAAACAAGAACCGGTGCCAAGGAACATTACACCCGTCCCAGGCAGTCATTTTAGTGCTGACGTAAAAATACAACAGGATATCTAGTCAAAGGTGTCACATATCAAACTTGGTGTACATTGGGTGAAAATTGACAATTTCATGCCCATTTGGAATTTAAGGCCCGGCCCACCTGACAATGACCCCCTTCAGCTTCCTGGTGGGTGACCCCCCTGATGTAACGAGGCATGTTATAGGATGCAGACTTGCAAGATGCACCTAATTTAGGTTTTGGTTTCGTGTCGATATAACGAATGTGAAAAGAGGTAAGACGAAAAGACGATTTCTCTTTAGATTTTTTTTTTTTTTTTGCATTATTTTGGCCTACAGCCTCAGCCTTGGCCCAACTTGGCTCAAATTTTAATCAGGTGATCAGAAGGTCATAGCCCATCATCCCTGTTATTTTAGTCAAAATTGCACCAAAAGTTTTGGCATAAAGTTGCTAACAGACAAACAATACCAGTCTCTGACCCCCTCCTGGGTGGGGTCGGGTAATAACCAATCCCTACTGCCAGAAACGAGGTATTTTATCTTAATTACCCTACTGCAGTGATATTTCCATTCATATGAAAGATTGTTTAATTCGATCTCTAGCAAAATATTATCCCCAAATTAACTTTAAGATTATATTAAATAATCCATTCAAAACTGGCTCCTTCTTTCACGTTACGGACCCTGCTCCAACCAACCTATGCTCATCAGTCGTCAATTGTCTCACTTGCCCAGGTTCTCAGGCCGTGCATGATGGCAGCACGATCTGTGCTTGCACGGTTCGGACAGACGAGCACATGAGTCAGCCAAGGAGGACAGGCCAGACTCAGGTCCCCTTCTCACTCAGCAGTAAGAGACCATTATTGATCTTGTGATATACTTAAAAAATAGGATTTTAAAATATTATCTTGTACATCAAATAGTAACTTAAGGTTCCTTGAATCATTGTATATTAAGAGTCATAACCAATCTCTAAAACAACATTATGTCTGCAGTACCTCTCTAGGCTTCATTTCTTGCTGGTTTTAAATATCTCTATAGTCATTTTTTATTACAGCTTTTCGGGGACGGGGATTGTTTTCATTCGGTTTGTCTGTTTGTTTGTTTGTTTGTCTGTCTGCCTGTTAACAACTTTACGCGAAAACGACTGGTGCTGTTTTGACTAAAATTACTTGGATGATGGGCTATGACACTCTGATCACCTGATTAAATTTTGGGCCAAACTGGGCAAAGGCCCAGGCTGCGGGCCCCCCAAATGAATTAACTGTAAACAAAAATCGTTTTTCGCCATAACTTCATCCAAGTTCTTCATATCGACATGTAACAAATAGCTAAAGGTGCATCTTTCAAATGTGCATCCTATAACAAGGCTCATTATATCAGGGGGGGTCACCTCCCAGTTAGTGGTTGGAGGTCAGTGTCAAGTGGGTCGGGCCTAAATTTAAAAAATGGACATAAAATCGTCAGTTTTCACCAGATTTACTTCAAAATTGATAGGTAACACCTTTGACTAGATATCCTGTTGTGTTTATACGTCAGCATTCAATTGACTGTCGGTGATGAGTTTGCTGTGGCTTGGCACCCCTTCTTGTTTTCATTGTTTTGTCTGAAAATTTAAGTTATTCCTTATACACCACTGATGATGACATTTTATATCTTGAAACATCTGATAATAAAGATGCTGTTCGTTTCTGTGCCCGCTGTCCTCATCCTACTCGAAATCTATTTTATCGTGTTCAAGTGGTCTAAATAAGAGATACTGTACGATAAGCATGTGTATTTTGTAGATGGTTGCGAGCACTGGCAACTGAGGACAGCGCGTAAGTGAGCGCAGGGATATTTCCGACTAAAATGTTTGTTGTCCTCACTTCCTAAACCAGCAGAGCCACCACCAGTCCCATTTCTTCCTACTAGGTGAGACTTTGGAGCATTATTTATACTGCTACTACTACTACTACTGCTACTACTATCTGTCTATCTATCTATCTATCTATCTATTGCCAGACTCCTTAATCCCATACAGGGTGGCCACAAACAAATCACCTCCACGTCGCCCTGTCACCCGCCATTTCACTGCCCTGCTCTCAACTCACACCCCTCTCTCATATACTTCTCCACTCCATCCCTCCATCTCATCCTTGGCCTCCCCCTCCTCCTCTCGTCCTCCACCTCACTCACATAAACTCCCATCGTCAGTCTCTCACTATCCATCCTCTCCATTGGCCAAACCACCTCAGTGTGTTTCTCCTAATGCTTCCTATCACATCCACATCTACACCACAACGTTCCTTCACATCCTCATTTGTCAATCTGTCTCTCCATGTGACTCTACAGGCTCCACTTAAATAACTCATTTCCACAGCTCCCACCCTTAACTTGTGTCCCTCTAACAAGGTCCAAGCTTCACTTCCATAAGTTAGAATTGGTATCACAATACTGTCATGTAGTAATTTCTTCACTTCAATGCTCAGTTCCCTGTTTCTTATCACTGCTTTCAAGGAACCAGTAACCTTTCTTCCTTGCTGTACCCTTTCAAGCACTTCACCCTCCGAACTTCCATCCTAACTCATAACTCTACCCAAGTACTTAAAGATACTCACGTTTTCCATTTCCTCGTCATCCATCACTGACTTCACATCTCTTGAAGACCATAACTTTACTCCTCCCTACATTTACCTTTAGATTCCGTTCCTTACATGCTCTCTGAAACTCATCCACCAAGCCTTGCAGCTCCCCTTCGTCTTCACTTAACAACACAGTATCATCTGCAGACAACAGTAATGGGACATTCCAAACACTGCCCTGTGTCTTTAGGGCCACTCCAACATCCACTGCCCTACCTTGGATCACTTTTATAACCCCATCCATGTACAGATTGAACAACCATGGAAACATGACACATCTCTGTTTCAACCCAACCTTCTAATAGAAAAATTAACTAAGTTCACAATCCACACGCACTGCAGTCTTAGCACCCTCATACATACTCCTCACAGCATTCAACAACTTCCCATCTACTCCATATATTCTTAATACTTTCCACAATCCTTGTCTATCCTCCCTGTGATATGCTTTTTCCAAATCCATGAAGGCCGCATACAATTTCTTTCCCCTCTCAAGAAACTTTTCCACTAAAGATCTAAGAATGAATATCTGATCTACACAACCTCAATCCTTCCTAAAACCTCCTTTTTCTTCTCCAACTAATTCCTCTGTTATTTTCCTAACTCTGTCAATAAGTATCCTGCGATATACATTTCTAATTACACTAAAAAGACAAATGCCCCTATGATTACCACATATTTCTTTTTCCCCTTTCGCTTTGTCTATCTATCTATCTATCTATTGCTAGACGCCTCAATCTCGTTTGGGGTGGCCACAAACACATCGCCTCCACGTCGCCCTGTCCCCCGCCATTTCGCTGCCCCACTCCCAACTCACACCCCCCTCTCTCATATACCTCTCCACGCCTTCCCTCCATCTCATCCTCGGCCTCCCCCTCCCTCTTCCCCCCTCCACCTCACTCACATACAGTACACTCTCTTCATCAGTCTCTCTCCCTCCATCCTCTCCACATGGCCAAACCACCTCAGTGTGTTCCTCATAACGCTTCCTATCACATCCACATCCACACCACAACGCTCCTTTATATGCTCATTCGTCAGCCTGTCTCTCCATGTGACTCCACAGGCTCCTCTTAAATAACTCATTTCCACTGCTCTCACTCCCTTTGTACAAGGGAATAATTATACCTGACTTCCAGTCCTCTGGGACTCTGCCTTCCTCCCAGGCCAATCTTCACATCTTCCACATCCATTCTACTACTATCTCTTCCCCATGCTTCAGCATTTCACCACACACTCATCCAGTTCTTAGGGCTTTCCACATTTAGACTTTCTTCATTGCTTTCACAACTTTCATCCTACTGATTTCTTCCTGTCTTCTCACCTCTCTCCTTCTCCCAGCCATTCCCCAGCCACTTATACTCACATCACTTTCATTCTCTATGTTCAACATTTCCTTACAGTGTTCCCTCCATCTGCTCACTGTTTCTCCCTTCTCCACTAGTAATCTACCATTTTTATCTTTCCCTCCCCTACTAACATCACTGCGACCCTGTCGAACTCTCTTTACCTCTTTCCAGAAAATTTTTTTTATTACAGTCCCTCCACTTTACACTCAAATTCCTTCCAAATTTCTCGTCCACTCTCTTCTTACTCTCTCTTACTAATCTTTTCACCTCACTCTTCCTTCCGTGTCTCAGCTTCTTCCATGCCCCTATTTCTCATCCATTCATTATATGCTTTCCTCTTTTCTGCCACGGCCTGTCTCACCTCTTCATTCCACCATGCTGTTCCTTGCACCCCCTTTTGTCTTCTCTTCACCCCAGACACCACCTCACATGCTGCACACATTTCTTCTGTGAATATCTTGCACACACCTTCCACATCCCCCATCTACTCCACTTCATATTTACCCAATCATTCCTCCGCTTCTCTCTTATATTCTGCCTTATTCTCATTCTCTTGTAACCTTTCCACTCTCCTTGCATCTACTCCTTCCTCCTCTCCATCCCTTTTTCTATTTCTTCATTTTACTTAGATCTTGATTCTGACCACCACCAAGTGGTGATCAGTAAGTCCACTCCCCCAGCTTCTATATGCTCTTCCATCCATTATACTTCTTCGCATCCATTCATCCACACACACATAATCCTTGGCTTCCTCTCATTCAGTTCACCACCCACCCTTCTCATCACTCGCCATGTATACATGTGGATCATTTTGTGCCTGAAGAGGGTATTGGCTATCACCAACCCCCTCCCGGCACAAATGTCCACTAAAGAATTCCCATTCTCATCTATTTCAGCAGGCACACGCCACTCACCAACTACTCCATCCACCTTCACATTCCCTACTTTACCATGCATATCACCAATCAAATCACTCTCTCATTCCTTTGAAACTTTTCCATGCACAGTTCCATGTTTTTCCAGAACTCTTCTCTCACTCTGCTTGCACGATCTTGTGTTGGTGCATACACGCACACAGTCACCCACATTTGTAGTCCAACTTTCAATCTTACCCACACAATCCTTGAGCCAACTGACCCATACGCTCTTATATTCTCCTTCCATTTGTTACTCACAACAATACACACTCCTTCTTTTGCCCTCTCATTCTCACGTACTCCTGCACATATACCCCATCCATACTCCCATTCTCTCACACTCTCTTCTCTCCATTTAGTTTCAGTTAATCCACATACATGCACTTTCGCACCCTCAACCACCCTGACAATCTCCCTCTCTTTCGTTTCATCATTTGCACCCCTTACATTCCATGTTGCCATCCGTATCATGTCCTTTGTTCGGTCTTTAGTCGTCATCTTTTGGTCAGTCCTTGTCCGAGGCTTCTTGTTCGTATTTTTAGTTAGTTTTATCCGGGATGGGGCACTAACCCTCCGCCAACCCACTTGCTGTCACGTAGGGAACACGTGTCGGTTGGTTATAAGCTTACTACCCAGCATTGTAAATGTTTTCCTGGTTTACAGCAAAACACTTGGCATGCCACTCGATGTAGAACTACCCTAAAACAAAGTACCACTAAACTAAGTGGGTGGATGATGATGATGATGATGATGATGATGATGATGATGAAGATGATGATGATATTTTTATTATTATTATTGTCAATATTATTATTAATACTTATTGATTAACTGAGTCAGTGAGTGATATAAGTATTTATTGTTGTAAAGGTGTACAGCGTACTTCTATAACAAAAGGTGATGGGGCTTGCCACACACCTTCAGCCAATATAGTTATATACAGTCACTGCTCATAAATTCTTGGGTGTAGACACACAGCCGTTTAGCAAATATTAAATGTAGTACAGGTAATAAAATGTAGGGAATTTATTACTATTATTTTGTTATTATTATTTGGCTTGAACATGCTAACTCCTTCAGCTCAGTAGATGGCCAAGCGTAATCATACTGGAGAGCTGGTTAACTTGGCAAGGATATTCATTCCTTTGCATCTTGACTCACGTAGCTCGTTGTTTGTAAAGGACAAGACTATGGCTCAACATCCTTAACCTAAAACTTCTTCGTGACTAGCACCATTTAGTATTGAGCAATTTAACAGCCTTTCATTCATGATGGAATGATGACAATTTAAAACCTATTTTCTTTTACTGGACCTACTCTGGGCATAGGATTAACAGCCCGTTCCCCCAGGCCCAGCAGTCCTCCTGCGTACTTCACCTCCACATGTCACCACCACGGCGCTAACGCCCACCGTCCATATTGAATGCATGCTAGGATTTTCTCAACTAGGACTGATGGGTTGGTATTAGCAGGAGTTTTTACGACATGTTAGAAGGTATTATTGTAGATCAGTAAAGTCTGCTTTGGAGAAATTTAAATTATAAACCGTTCTCTGCCCCAGCCGGGATTCGAACCTGAGTCCATTGAGACAGTAGACCACCTTTCTTACAACCTCAGCCACCGTGAAGAGAGAACAATTTGGGCACGATTGTTCCAAATACTTGTTTCTTAAATCTATACAGTATATATAACAAAGCTGCATTGTTTGTTTGTCCTTCAATCACGCCCAAACCAAGGGCCAGAGACCCCCAGACCCACATATACTCCGAATCAGGGTGACCCAAGGATAGTTTTAAGGGGGCTAAATTCAGACCGGGGTCATTTGAGGTCATTGGTAGAGCATTTGCCTTTTTTCTCCCGGGCAACGCCGGGTACCCCTGCAGCCCAATTATTGACATGGAGACTCACATGACCTCCGGTTCGGACATAGGCTATGTGAAGATGGCTTCCGAGGTCATTTGAGGTCACTGGTCAGATGTCATTTGAGGTCACCCATCAGAGGTCATTTGAGGTCACGTAATCACGTTCGAACGACTGGACCCAGCGGCCCATTATTTGGTATGGAGACTCACATGACCTCCCTTTCAGATATGGACTATACGAGGTTGACTTCTGAGGTCATTTGATGTCACCGCTAATAGTTAACAAATGTGCACAAATACTGTGCATTAGTCTGCAAAAGCTGAAATAGAAAGTTACTGGACCTTTTATAATCCCTCTTCCAAAGCATAATAGGTACGTGGTCTTTGTGGAGTAGCCCTTTGGGCCCTCTCGCACTTGCTGCAGCGGAGGGCTTTGGCGTTGCGGGCTCGCTTTCTCGTGCTTCGAACTCGTTTCCTTGTGCTTCTCACTCGTTTCCTCGCGCTTTGCGCGCGCATTGCGATCATATCCGGTAATCCTAGTCACGTTTATATAAAGCCATCAGAAACTCTATGGTGAACGCGACCCTAATTTCACGCAATCACGCAGAGAGCGGTGTTTTTTGGTCAAACTCTGATCACTCATTAAATATAGTAAAAAATTTTCAATCGTGATTGAACCAAGTTTTTTCACATCAGCGAATTTTTTGCGATTTTTGTGCCAATTTTGGTGCGATTTGAATGTGTGGTTTCGGCTGCCAAAACACACACACACACACACACACACACACACACACACACACACGGCTTGTGAACTAGAACTAACAGGATTAGAGTCATCGCCTTTTTGTCACAGGCAACACGGGATACCCCTACTAGTCTTTAGTACGCAAGGAAACAAAACGATATAATATGCAAAATAAATAACTTCTATGGCACATGGAATACGGTCTTTGTCTCAAGATTAAGTAAAGACTTTTTTTTTTCATTTGTGAATATCATCAGCCTATAACACAAGAAGCAGGAAACAATATAACTATACTTATTTTAAAATTCTTAGAAATGCATGAGTCCAAATCAGAGACAAACGACACACACACACACACACACACACACACACACACACCACACACACACACACGCATCTGTTTATGCATGTCTACATATATATATATATATATATATATATATATATATATATATATATATATATATATATATATATATATATATATATATATATATATATATATAAGCCTTGGACCAGTGTTAGCCAAAAGATGACGACTAAGGACCGAACAAAGGACATGATACGGATGGCGACGTGGAATGTAAGGGGTGCAAATGATGAGGTGAAAGAGAAAGAGATTGTTCAGGTGTTTGAAGGTGAAAAATTATATGTATGTGGATTAAGTGAAACTTAATGGAGAGGAGAGAGTGTGAGCGAATGGGAGTATGCATGGGATATATGCGCGGGAGTACTTGAGAATGAGACGGCAAAAGAAGGAGTGTGTATTGTTGTAAGTAACAGATGGAAGGAGAATATAAGAAAGTATGGATCAACTGGCTCAAGGATTGTGTGGGTAAGATTGAAAGCTGGACTACAAATGTGGGTGATTGTGTGCATGTATACGCCAACACTAGATCGTGCAAGCAGAGTGAAAGAAGAGTTCTGGACAAATGTGAAAGTGTGCATGGAAAAGTTTGAAAGGAATGAGAGAATCTTTTTGACTGGTGATATGAATGGTAAAGTAGGGAATGTGAAGGTGGATGAAATAGTTGGTGAGTGGGGTGTGCCTGCTGAGGTAGATGAGAATGGGAGTGCTTCAGTGGGCATTTGTGCCGGAAGGGGGTTGGTGATAGCCAATACCCTCTTCAGGCACAAAATGATCCACAGGTATACATGGTGAGTGATAAAAAGGGTGGGTGGAACTGAATGAAAGGAAGGCAATGACTGATTATTTGTGTGTGGATGAAAGGATGCATAGATGTGCTATGGATGCAAGAACATAAAGAGGTTGGGGGAGTGGACTTTCTGACCACCACTTGGTGGTGGCCTGAATCAAGGTCCAAGTAAAATGAAGAAATTGAGGAAGGGAAGAACGGGAGGAAGGAGTCCATGCAATGAGAGTGGAAAGGTTACAAGAGGATGAGAAAAAGGCAGAATGTAAGAGAAATGGAGGAGTGATTGGGTAAATATGGATTGGAGCAGATGGGGGACATGGAAGGTGTGTGCAAGATATTCACAGGAGAAATATGTACAGCATGTAAGGTGGCGTGTGGGGTGAATATAAGACTAAAGGGGGTGCAAGGAACAGCATGGTGAAATGAAGAGGTGAGACAGGCTGTGGCACAAAAGAAGAAAGCATATAATGAATGGATAAGAAATAGGGGCGTGGAAGTTGAGAGACAGAAAAGAGAGTTATATGTAGAAAAGAAGAGAGAGGTGAAAAGCTTAGTAAGAGAGAGTAAGAAAAGAGTGGATGAGGAACTTGGAAGGAATTTGAGTATAAAGTGGATTGACTGTAAGAAAATGTTCTGGAAAGAGCTAAAGAGAGTGCCAAAGAACTTGGTCGGGGAGTGAAAGACAAAAATGGTTGATTGCTAGTGGAGAAGGGAGAAAAAGTGAGCAGATGGAGAGAACACTTTAAAGAACTGTTGAACTTAAAGAATGAAATTGATGCGAGTATAAGTGGCTGGGGAATGGCTGGGAGAAGGAGGGAGGTGAGATGATGGGAAGAAATCAGTAGGATGGAAGTTGTGGAAGCAATGAAGATAGTTAAAATGGGCAAAACCCCAGGAATTGATGGAGTGTGTGGTGAAATGCTGATGCGTGGGGGAGAGATAGTAGTAGAATAGATGTAGAAGATGTGCAGATTGGCCTTGGAGGAAGGTAGAGTCCCAGAGGATTGGAATTCAGGTATAATTATACCCTTGTACAGTCGCCCCAAGAAGTGATGGCAGAGCTTCAGATTGCTTCGGTCACTCTGCAGTGCCATACGTTCAATGAAACAGTGAATATAAGGCAAAATTCAATGCCTTCATCACTTCATATCAAATAAAATATATATTATATCACGCCAAGAATGATGTAAAATGAATAACAGGAGGCAGTGATATATTAGAAGTTAACATTTATATAGTTACCTTTCCCGATTTGAATGAATGTGAAATGTATTACTCCGCGCGCGGTGGGCATTACGCCTAAAACTCCGTGTTCCTGATTTATTTGTTTCCCATGTTTTCAAATACAGATGCTCTAGTTTTGAAGACCAGTTAAGGAAAATTCTTGTGATTGCAATACACTGCCTTATTTTCAAATGCTATGGTGATGAAACAGCAACAATAAGGATGCCATAACAATAACATTATTATTCGTAATGATGCCCTACCTGCGGTAGCAGCAAGACCGTACTGCCTTTTTTTCCATCTTTCTCTCGCCAATAATAATTATAATTAGCAACTTTATTCCCAACTGATGCAAAATTATTTTTACTTGTAAGGAGGTATGACAGATTCTGCCTTTTTCTCTTACACTAGGCAATAAACAGGACCAAAACATGAGTTCATAAACTCTTGCAATGCAAAAGCACGCACTCAACTCCATCTTTTAACCTTAATATCTGTCTTTTTAAATAAACTGTAATGTCCTGTTGAACAGAAAATGCAGATTTTGAAGTTTTGAACTCAATGATTTGTTTATGAACCTCTGCATTTTATTACTCTTGCTAATCGATCATGCACTGAGGATATCAGACTATGACAGAAGTTAGCATTCTGCAAGGAGCTCAGACTCTAGGGAAATTTCGAGGTTCTTTTTTTATGCTTCTTTCACCGATAGCCCTCTGGCATATATTAAATAATCCAGAGATTTTTTTTGATGGAAAACTGGCCAAAGGCAGTGTAATAACTTCATATCTTTGAGTAAATGTTATCTCCTTTCGTGCGTGTTGATCAAAACATTTAAAATAGCTTACTGGCTTGCGCCGCCTTCCCGCTTTCTGTCGTCGTCCATGGAGACATTGGAAACGGAAATAAATGACTCTAAATTATTCCCTAGTATTGTAACAGAAATTATTTTATAAACAATAATTATTAATTTTAATTGTTTATTGAAGTACCCTTCTGTTCATTCTTACGCTACTATGAAATTATTGCGTGTTACCATACTAGACTTGAACTCCACAAATTATTCCTGACTGTCCCTGAGCGATAGTTGTGAAATTTCAATTAGTTCCGTTTAGGATTTCCTATTATCGTAACTAACGAACTGCTTCCCACAGTTTTGAAATATACAGGTACTTTAGCATTGATTTATTGTTTTTTGTAACAGTTTTACGTATTAGGTTTCACCTCGTAGAGATATAAGCAAGAGTATGTGCACCATCGCTGACCGAAAACTTCTGGATACTCCGCCGTCACTTCTTAGGCCGACTGTACAAACCAAAAGGGGAAAAAGAAGTGTGTGGTAATATAGGGACATTTGTCTTCGTAGTGCAATAGGAAATGTATATGGTAGGATACTTACTGACTGAGTTAGGGAAGTAACAGAGGAATTAATTGGAAAAGAACAAGGAGGTTTCAGGAAGGGAAGAGGTTGTGTAGATCAGGTATTCATTCTTAGATCTTAAGTGGAAAAGTTTCTAGAGAGGGGAAAGAAGTATGCGGCCTTCGTGGATTTGGAAAAAGTATATGACAGAATGGACAGACAAGGATTGTGGAAAGTATTAAGAGTATACGGAGTAGATAGGAGGTTGTTGAATGCTGTGAAGAGTAAGTATGAGGATGCTAAGGCTGCAGTGGTGTGGATAGTGAACTGAGTTCATTTTTCTATTTGAAGGTTTGGTTGAAACAGAGATGTGTCATGTCTCCATGGTTGTTCAATCTGTACATGGATGAGGTTATAAAAGATATACAACTTACGGCAGTGCATGTTGGAGTGGCCCTAATTAGAGAGAGCAGTATTTGGAAACTCCCTGTACTGTTGTTTGCAGATGATACAGTGTTGTTAAGTGAAGACGAAGGGAAGCTGCAAGTCTTGGTGGATGAGTTTGAGAGAGTGTGTAAGAAACGGAATCTGAAGGTGAATGTAGGGAAGAGTAAAGTCATGGTCTTTCGAGAGAAGTGAGATCAGTGAATGTACGATGAGGCTGGATGGTGAGGAAATGGAAAATGTGAGTATGTTTAAGTACTGGGTAGTGTGATGAGTAAGGATGGAAGTTTGAAGGGTGAAATGCTTGAAAGGGTACAGAAAGGAAGAAAGGTTGCTGGTTTCTTGAAAGCAGTGATAAGAAACAGGGAAGTGAGCATGGAAGTGAAAAAGTCACTACATGACAGTATTGTGATACCAACTCTAACGTATGGAGGTGAAGCTCGGACGTTGTTGGATGGACACAAGTCAAGAGTGAGAGCAGTGGAAATGAGTTATTTGTGAGGAGCACGTGGAGTTACATGGAGAGACAGACTGACAAATGAGGATGTGAAGGAGGGCTGTGGTGTAGATGTGGATGTGATAGGAAGCATTAGGAGAAACACACTGAGGTGCGTTGGCCATGTGGAGAGGATGGAGAGTGAGAAACTGACAAGGAGAGTGTATATGACTAAGGTGGAGGGGGAGGATAGGGAGGGGGACGCCAAGGATATGGAGGGATGGATTGGAGAGGTATAGGAGGGAAAGGGATGTGAGCTGGGAGCAGGGCAGTGCAATGGCAGGGGACAGAGCCACATGGAGGCTATCTGTTTGTGGCCACCCATTACGGGATTAAGAGAGAGAGAGAGAGAGAGAGAGAGAGACTGTGTCGGGTTACGGTGAGACGACAGCACAAGACAGCATCATGCTGACTAGTATCCAAACATCAAGGCAGCTGTATCAGTGCTCACTCCCTCAGCTGACCCCACACCATTCCCACACCAGTGCCACACTACACCATTACCACACCACATCAGTCCCACGCCACACAAGACCCACACGATCCTCACACCATACCCACACCATTCTCACATCAGTGCCACACCACACCATTCCCACACCACACCAGTCCCACATCACACCAGTGCCACGCAACACCAATCCCACATCACACCAGTCCCACACCACACCAATCCGACACTATACTAATACCACACTACATCAATACCACAGCACACCAATACCACTCCACACCAATACCACACCACACCAATACAATACCACAGCAATCCTACACTGATTCCACACCAATCCCACACAAATCCCAAACCCATTCCACACCAATCTCTCACCAATCACAACAATTCCACGACGTAGTGTTACCTGTTTCGACCTTCGCCTTTATTATTCTTTTCTGTGTCTGCCCACCTCTCTTTCCGTTTCCCCCATCCTTCCTCTCACTTTTTATGGCGAAGCTTCTTGTACGTCAGTATTATTTTTTTCATTTTTTTTTTCCTTTGATCTTGATGGTATAACACAAGAAGGTATCCTAGGGTAACCCAAATCTATCTATCTATCTATCTATCTATTGCCAGACGCCTCAATCCCGTTTGGGGTGGCCACAAACCCAAGTCATTGTGTCAAATATAAATGACCTTCATCTATTTTTGAAGATGATATACCCCTTTTTATCTTAAAAAACTGCATGTTTGAAATTAAAATAATCCATAAACTAATCGAGATAGACCTTTTTTGCTGAGAATCCTATGAAAATGTTTGCTGAATAATTTTGGCTTCGTATTTTGCCATTTAGCCTAACGGAAGGTACCGAATTAAAATCTGCTCAGTTTTTTTTCTTTGCAGAACATTTTAAAGAAACCACTAAAACATTAAAGTAATTACTTTCCAGATATATACCTGTGATCCATCTTATGATCTAAATGGAATAAGGTTACAGTTAAGCATACAGATAGCCAGTTATTCCGCTAAATTTACACATACGTTCTTCGACACCTTGTCTTCAGATCTTATGTTAAACTTAACACTGTCTTCAAATCTGAGGCCCTCGTATCTTGTTCATATTACACATACCTTTTATAACATGAGGCGAAGCTTCCTTATTGTGGCTTTACAAAATGTACAGATAACTAGTTACCCATCTTTTCACTTCAGGTGGCTGTACCCTGAGTGACAAGCCTTATGGTTTCCTTTAACCCAGGAAATCAATTACAATGCAGGATAGTAACCATATAACCAAATAACGAGAGGTGATATGAAGTCTACTATGGTGCTCTTGTCAACTGAAAGCAAACGCAAATGTGGCGTCCATCAGGGAACCAAACCTCCACACTATTCCTCGCGTTTCACCGGGGTGAGGCGCTGTCTACTCCAAGGGAACATCGGATCACTGCAGGGGATAGCTACGCAGAGGCGATTACTTGCCTACGGTTGACGAGTCTGTCCGGCCAAACCCACCCGGGATGCTCTGCTTGTACTCTGACTAGATATAGAATTATTCTCTCGATCTTCAGTGTTCATTTGTAACAACAGATTAGCACTACAATAAAATGCTACAGTGCGTTCATTCTAATAAAAAGGAGTTCTGACTATGCTCAGTTTACTGTGATATGCCCTATAACTGCCATACATCCATCTCATATATACTGTAGAGTTGTAACAAAATAATAACACTAGAACGTGATGCTAGTTACGAGGAAGAAAAGATGTACAGCTGTAGTACTGTCTTATTCGACCCCTGAGCTACGTGAAATAAGATGCAAAACGACGAAAATCTGGGCAAACTTAGAGTAAAAACTGCCTTGCCGCGAAAAAGTACTATGAAAGAAGTGTACACCTGTAGTATTGTCTTATGCCGATACTGAGCTTCGTGAAATAATACGCTAAAGGTAACAACTCTGAGCCAAGTAATGTAGAAGTATAAGCGTTTATTCTAGTTCGAAAACAAGGCTATCTAACCCCTATCAAGCTTAATTGATGGCCAGGTGTACTCAGACTGGAAGGTTTATTTGACTAGTAAACAGGGAGACTCAGTCCTTCCTTGTAACTAAGAGTCATTGAATTTCACGCTACCACGGCTAAGTATTCAAGTTCTCCCATTTCCATCCGATTAGTAAAAATAAAATACTCTCATGAAGAAGTGCTATGGGAAGCGTGTAGGGCCATAGTATTTTCTTTCTCTTACTAAGGCATAGGTGAAGTAAGCTATAAAAAGACAGATATCTTGGAAAAACTAAAGTGAAGGAGCTATATCATAACTATTATCTCTCTCTCTCTCTCTCTCTCTCTCTCTCTCTCTCTCTCTCTTTTATCAGCGACCTCACCATATCACCACCAAGGTCAGACGGTAATGCTTGACTTAACAGATAATAGCTCAAGGGTAAATATTTCCCTAATCTTGCCTGATACAGTAAACAAGTACAAAAGTGATTGGTGAAGGAGGTTCGAGGCCCTTCGATGAATGCCCTCCACGTGATGTGATGAGGGAGGATGATTTTGTGTGGTGTGGTGTGGGTGGGCGATTTTTGGTGTGGTGTGGTGTGGGTGGGTGATTTTTGGTGTGGTGTGAGAAGGTGATTTTCTGTGGTATGTTGCGGTGTGGGAGGGCGGCTCTGTGTGGTGGTGTGTGGGAGAGTGATTTTGAGTGATGTGATGTGGGAGGGTGATTTTCTGTATTGTGATGTGGTATGGGAGCGTGATTTTCTTTGTTGTGGTGTGGTGTGTGATGTGATGATACTGTGTAGTGTGGTAAGGGAGAGTGATTTTGTCTGGTGTGGTGTGGGAGGGTGATTTTGTGTGGTGTCGGAGGGTGATTTTGTGTACTGTGGTGCGGGAGGGTGATTCTGTGTGGTGTGGTGTGTGGAGCGGTGTGAGGGGTTGGTGTGGTTTGTGTGGTGTGGTTTGGTGTGGGAGGGTAATTTTGTGTGGTAGGGTAGAACGACTAGGAGCTTCCACAAACTCCTAAAAGTTTCCAGTGTTCGCTAGATCACTAAATAGCATGTGGTCACTCAGAGTTGGTGTAACTTCCTTTTTGAAACTTCTTATCGTAAGTATTACTCATGCATAAAGTATTATACCAATATTATATTCATCTTAGATATTTTACTGGTGCCCTAAATGAGATTTATGTTGAGAAGGTCTTCAGAAAGTTTACTCTAAGCCATGCGAGCTTATTGTTTTTGTTTGGATTCAGTACCTTTTTACCAATTGTTATGAATATCAGTTGTTGGAAAACTTATCATACAGTTCCAAAGATCGTAATCTTTCATTTGGCAAACCCTGACTTGATTCTATCCATTATACACATAATAATATTAAGACTTCTTCGACCCAAATCGCACGGGGCCGAGATTAGCAACCCAAATTTCCAAAGGCATGGTATTCCTTTTGGTTTGAGGAAACGTCTTATTTTTGCTGCAGTTCATTTTTCCACATCTGCTAAAGCACAAGCATCCATGATTCACACCAAAGTTATCTTGATGCGAGTCACTCTCGATTTATAAACATTATCAGTCCCGTCGAGGGCCCCTGGCGGCGGGCACACAAACTGTGCGGCGCTACCCATGAGAAAGCCCTTGTATGTGATAGAGCTCAGTGGATTCATTCGATCTTCGATTGTTATGTACCATATTTCCTTCGTTTGTTATGTAAGATACAGTTTCGTTATTGCCAGTTACCATTTTACCTTACAGATGTACAGTACATTCAGCACCTAAAAACACTACAGTGATCAATACTCAGGCATCATAATACTCACATATAGGCATTCCTAATCTGAGATCGATGCAAATAACCTTCCATTTCTAGTATATTTTGATAAACATGCCATTTTTTCTCCAGCATTAAATGTAGATAAATCAATAAATATCCTATTTTCAGTAAAGTAACAATAATTGTAGGCTATAATAGAGGTGACTCAAGTTGACCACACATTTGCATTTTACATTGTCGTCTGGCGAGAAGTGGCATCTTTTTCCAGTTTGTGGGGGCTTCTATTGTGGGAGTGCATGTTGCTTGTATGTTTATCTCGTGTGTGTGTGTGTGTGTGTGTGTGTGTGTGTGTGTGTGTCCTTGAAGTGGATGACTAAGCAACACATCTTAGGCCAGTAAATAATGCCGTCTACAGTCATCTCTGTCTGTCTCTCTGTCTCTGTCTCTCTCTCTCTCTCTCTCTCAGCACCTTCTCTGCGATTCATATGGCATAATTCACCTTAATATTCTCCGGCTGACATGACTCACTTTCACCTAAATAAAATCGTCTGGTGTTGGCTGGAGGCCCGTATTCTCCTCGGCAAAGGAAGTTCGTTAACACTTCTTCCTAGATGATTTATTTTGCTTTTTACCCCTTCCTATCCCCTTCATAGAGAACGTACAAAAATATATTAACCCGCCTTACCCGAAAATAAATCTCCAAGGAGGAGGTGCTAGGGAGTCTTTTTCAGTGACGAAAGTACGGGCCTTAATTTTCACTTTTTATTCCTTCTTCTTTTTCACGAAGTGGAATCTTTGATTAGGTCATGTCCGTCCATCACTACGTCCGTAGTCCGTTCGTCCGTTCCAGCCTGTACCTCAGAAACCATTTGTTGGAATTTTCTCATATTTTGTATGATTGTTGGGCCATAGAGGAAGTTGATGCCCGTCTTCTCGAAATTTTGAAACAACGTAGGATGGCCGACATATGACTAATTGTCTATTTTTTGAAACTGTCAATCCTTTATATCGTCTTTAACAGTTCCTTAAGTTTACAGGTTGTAACGTAGTGGAATATAGTCTCTCTGGGATTTGTTTATATTTATGTTCATTTCCCCAGTCATTCTGAGAAAGTATATTTGCCACACACACACACACACACACACACACACACACACACACACACACACACACACACACAGTCTCTCTCTCTCTCTCTCTCTCTCTCTCTCTCTCTCTCTCTCTCTCTCTCTCTCTCTCTCTTTCTGTCTCTGTCAAAAGAAAAAAAATGTGCACAACAATTCCCCCCCTCTCTCTAACATCTTCAACCCCGTAACACCCCTTGCTGAGCAACTTATTCAGCACATTTATACCTCAGCTTCTCCAATCATCTGATCTCTTTCATTCTTGCTATCACCAGACGATTTTATTCAGCTTAGGAGAGACTAGTAACCAGGGAGACTCGTTCCTAACTCAACTTAGGCTCATGGAATGGTATTCACGGCTTGTTTTTCCTAGCAACCAAGGAAACTCATTCCTATCTCATAGCCATGGTTCAGGGAATGGTATAGTCAATTTGTTTTGACTATTAACCAAAGAGACTCTCTCCTATGTCATAGTTCAGGCTCATGGAATGGTATTCACGGCTTGTTTTTCCTAGCAGCCAAGGAACCTCATTTCTATCTCATAGCCATGGTTCAGGGAATGATATAGTCAATTTGTTTTGACTGTTAACCAAAGAGACACGTTCCTATCTCAAATTTAAGGCTCAATGATTTTTTTTGCAACCACGACTTGGCATTGAAATGTGGGAATGGTCCCGATCCATCAGATGGGCCTACCGACCCACAGACGCGAAAATCATAGTTCGAACGTCTGGGTTCTCTTTCACACATTTGTTTTATTGCTTCACCTTATATAAAGCAGTGTTGTGGTGCTGATGTGGATGTAACTGAAGGTGTTGAGGGATATACAGTGAAATGGTTTGGCTACGTGGAGAGAAGGGAGCAGGAGAAACTGGCTAGAAGAGTGTATGTGAGTGAGATGGAAGGGGAGAGGAGGGGGAGACCAAAGAAGAGGTGGAGGGAGGGTTGGAGAAGAGAGATGTATGAGAGAGAGATGTGTGAGTCGTAGGGGAGGGGGGCACCACATGACAATGAAGAGGGTGACATGGAGGCGATTTGTTTGTAGTCACTCCTTACGGGTTGTGCACCTGCTAATAAACAGACAGACGGACAGTCAGGCAGACAGACTTTAACGACCCTATATCACTTATTCATTTCCTACTCCCACTGCAACAGCCACGCCCGCACTATCCAAATGAGCTGTCCCAGCAACACGTAAGGAACTGCTTCGTGAGTTCATTGTGAAGCAAGATTTACGGGTCACCCTGGATTTCATCCAGCCCTCAGATTTATTTCTTTATGAAACACATCACTTGGAAGACCTAAACCCACTTGGCCTCCAGGCGTCCATTTATTGGTTATATGGCTAACAACCAATTTTTATACATTTTTCCCTGGGTTACGAGAAACAAGCAGGGTTGTCATGCAGTGCAGAGTCAGCTGAAGTAGCGCTGCACTAAATGAGTAGATGAACTTTGGAAAATATCCCCAAACAGTACGTACTTCTGTCACTAAGGGTTGAAATTTACTTATGTTTTAACACCCGCGCTCACGATGCAAGAGCGGTTGTTAGGTCTTGGTGACGTCGTGTATGTGTGTGTGTGTGTGTGTGTGTGTGTGTGTGTGTGTGTGTGTGTGTGTGTGTGTGTGTGTGCGCACCCAGCTTGTTAATAAAATAATTCAGAAAGATCTACTCTGATTTAACCAATTTGGTAAGTGTTCAGCATCAGCCAATATTGAGCTTATTGTTTTCTAGAACAAAATGTCAAAGGCCAAGGCACCATGGGAGGCTCAATGTAAACACTTTTTATCTGATTCAAAATAAATTTTGTGGAAAAGTACAGGTTAACATAAAGATAGAAAGTTTCGATTTTGAGAATACATAGTCAATGGCCATGGACACAGGGAAAGGTGTAATGTCGGCAGTAGGTAAAGTCTACTTAACAGCGCTGATTCAACTAAAAAAAAAAAAAGTGGTACAAGGATTAGAGTTCACGTTAAAATAAAGTAATTTGATTTTGAGAGCTAGTGACCAAATGTCAAGACAACTGGGAAGAATGTTTTAGGCTGTACTACTACTACTACTACTACTACTACTGTCATCATCATCGTCATCATCATCCTCACAGTTATCTAATTTTCAGGGTAGTGTAATCAAGGACGATGCTGGTGGAGGTGGTGTTAGTGTTGGTGCTTCTGGTCTTGCTCTACAGAACCTTCAGTAAGCCTAAGGGACTGCCACCAGGTGGGTCAGAGTTTACGTTCACAGTAACTCATATGCACTTGATTATATCTTACTGTGTATGTGTGTGTGTGTGTGACTGAGAGCAGGTTAAACGGCCCATTCCTCGAGGCCTAGCAGTCGTCCCATGTACTATACACCTCCACATACTACCACTTTGGCTATATCTTACTGTGTATGTGTGTGTGTGTGTGTGTGACTGAGAGCAGGTTAAACGGCCCATTCCTCGAGGCCTAGCAGTCGTCCCATGTACTATACACCTCCACATACTACCACTTTGGCTATATCTTACTGTGTATGTGTGTGTGTGTGTGTGTGACTGAGAGCAGGTTAAACGGCCCATTCCTCGAGGCCTAGCAGTCGTCCCATGTACTATACACCTCCACATACTACCACTTTGGCGCTAACATCCACCGTCCATATTGAATCCGTGCTAAGACTGTCTCAACTGGACTGGTGTATTTATATTAACGAGGGTGTTTTTACATGTCAGCGGGTCAAAAGGTAGATCAGTAACGTGTGTATTTAGCGAAATCCAAACCCGTAAACTGTTCCCTGCCCCAGCCAGGATTCGAACACGTGTCCACTGGGACATCAGACCATCTCTCTACTGATTCAGACACCGCTTGATGATTTCTTTCTACTTTGACGAAACCTTTTTCAGCGAAGATGACTCATGAAGGTCTTTCCTGTCTCCACAAAGGTTTCCACATAGCAAAATGCAAGAGGGGTACTCAGTGGAGTCCATCTCTCCGACAAGGGCAACGTAATTTCCAGACCTCTGTCCATAATGAGTTAGGGTGTTTCATCATTGATTAGGGTTTCACAAAAGTGTTTTCCGGATCCAGAATCTATAATACGATCTGGATCGGTCCCAAAAGTTAATCGATTGTTCCCTGGGACATGGGCTATCTACTCACCAAATTTGGTCCAAATCTCTCTATCAGTTTTTGATAAATCCTGCTAACAAACAATCAAACAAACAAGCAACTAGGGATGAAAACATACTCTCCTTGTAAGAGTGAATAATGCAGCAGGTGGGGACGATTATCATCCACTCACTAGATGCAGTGCTGTCTTCAGGTGATCATAGACTGAATGACAAGCCAAACTGTTTCTTGTAAGCCAGGCAACAATTTACTACGTTGGGTGGTAACCATATAACCAAATGGCATATGGTGATTCAGTGGGTTCAGGCGCTACAATCGGATTAAACCTGTAAGGGTTTTCATCTGAGGGAAGGGAGTTTGGGTCTATTGCTCCCATAATGCCACTCAAGGGCTAGTGTGGCTGGTCACTCTCGCCTTAAATATCTAGACTCAGTAGCCTAGTCCTGAGATTCGAACCTCTTGATGGATCAAAACGGGATTGGATCATGGATGGATAAACAAAATCGTCACTGTAATGAACGGGTTAATTCATGTGAACTCCTGCGTAGAAAACCTATCATGAAATTGCACTCTCATTATCAAAAGTTTGCACACACACACTTCCCCTCCAGCTGTGGCGATGGAAAGTGTTATGCGAAATATATGCGATGGCAGTATGATGCACACGACAAATGACTGAGAAGGAAGGATATTGTCTGACGTTATAAGAACTATGTATATGTGATGATAGTATGAAGCACAGGACAAAAGGATATGAGAAGGAAGGTTACCCTGACGATGCATGGAATATTTATTTGATAGCAATATGAAGTACACAGGTAGGAATATGAGAAGGAAGGATGCTCTGACAATGCATGGAATATTTATATGTAACAGAAGTAGGAAACACTCATCAAAAGACTGTAAGGAAGGAAGGATACTCCTCATCGTTACATGATATATTTTTATGTGATGATATGAAGCACAGGACAGAATTTTAAAAGGATGAAATACTAAATATTCTCTGATGTTACGTAAAGTATTTATATCTCATAACATTATGAAAGAAAAGAAATATGAGAAGAAAGGATACTTTATGACGTTAATGAAGTATTATTTGTGATAAACTAAAGCACACATAAAACAATATGAAAACTAAGGATACCCTCTGACATCGAAAAGAGAGAGAGAGAGAGAGAGAGAGAGAGAGAGAGAGAGAGAGAGAGAGAGAGAGAGAGAGAGAGAGAGAGAGAGAGAGAGAGAGAGAGAGAGAGAGAGAGAGAGAGAGAGAGAGAGAGAGAACAAGATTATTAGAGTGAATGATAATGCCTGGCATTACATGATGTTTTGAATAAGACAGCAAATTTTCGAGCAAGAGGTATACTGTCTGACGTTCGGTGGAGAATTCGATAAAATGGAAGGCAGAACAAAATACCGGCGATGGATTACCGGCGAACTTTTGCGTGTGTTGGTACGGGAGGGTTTGCCTGACTCTGGTAGAGAATAATAAAGCAGGACTGTCCACTAAACAACCCACTTCTCCTGTGTTGTGGGGCGGCTTGGTCAATATTACTATTGTCTACTCTGTATTATCTTTTACTTCCCTAACACTTTTCGTACAGTATAGTGCCTGTCCCCTTCACCTCCTTTTTCCGTCCACTGATTGCATGGTTGATTACCGATTTCACTAGGTAGCTGGAGACGGACACCTGTATGTAGTGGCTGCTGTACTGCTTGATTATGCAAACGTCCCTCAGCTTCATCCCTGTTCCCCAAAAGGAGGATGGTGGACTGCAGAAGGGCAGCTTCAACCTGCAGTCCATTGGGTTCATGTTCAGATGAGCTTGTGGTTGCAACTACTACTACTACAGTCATTTCTGCTACAACAACAACAACAACAACTACTACTACTACTACTACTACTACTACTACTACTACTACTACCACTATTATTACTACTACTACTACAATTATTACTGCTTCTACTACTAAGAGGTAGCCAATAATGTCTGTGCTTTCCACACCAGCAGACTGAGCCGTCACCGCAGCACACAAGACAGGGGGATTCAGGGGGATTCAACATAACAACCGTCCTGTATGTGTGTTTCTTTAATAAAATCGATAATCTAACAAAATGTGTGTGTGTGTGTGTGTGTGTGTGTGTGTGTGTGTGTGTGTGTGTGTGTGTGTGTGCAGCAGCAGCAGCAGCAGCAGTAGTAGTAGTAGTAGTAGTAGTAGTAATAGTAGTAGTAGTAGTAGTAGTAGTAATTGTAGTAGTAGTAGTAGTAGTAGTAGTAGTAGTAATTGTAGTAGTAGTAGTAGTAGTAGTAGTCAGTAATGAGAGACTTGAATGGTGAATGTAAAACGTGTGGCCTGTTTCACTAGGCATGTTGTTGATTGGTTCTCTCTGTCATGGTTTACTCGTTTAATGCTTTCTGCATCCAGCCTCAACCCATTTTTGGGTGGCAAAAAGAGGTCGGGATAATGATAATGATGATGATAATGATGATGATAATGATGGTGGTCGTGGTGATAACGAAGATTATGATGATGATGCTTACGATAGTGATAATAATGAAAGAAAAGCTTTCGGGAGCCGAATGCTAATCGCCCGCCAGAATATGCTGCTGGCCGGTGTCCAAGATTTAGGCCATATCTTGATACCCTGATGGTTCCATGTAGATAGCTCAAACCGTTCATGAGATATAATGGTGATAGATAAAAACTAATTGACTTTTGGCAGCCAGTTTGGTGAACTTAACCGATTACCCATTTTCTAACTCGTTTAAGATTTTGGCCATAACTTGTTACACATGAAGGTTTCATGTTGATAGCTCAAGCCGTTCATGAGATATAACGGGAACACACACACACACACACACACACACACACACACACACACACACACACACAAAACCAAAAACATTGTCATTTGGTCTTGTAAAAGCGGACGATGATAATAATGACAATCATCCATCCATCAATCATCCAATCCTAGGTTGCTCATTGAGGAACGCAGAAGCCCGGTGCTAGGTAAGTTGGTCCTGATATTTAAGATGAGACTGATCAGTTTCACTCATCCCTGAGTAGGATTGCGTGAACAATAAACCCCAGCCTTCCATTGAATATAAACCTACACAGTCCGATTGGAGCGCTTTAAGTGCCCACCAAAACACCAGACGCCATAATTTGGTTATATGGTTACCATCCAGTGTAGTAAATGGCTTCCTTTGGTACAGGAAACCACTTGGCTTGTCACTCATTGAAGAGTTACCCATAGGCAGAAGGAAGCGCAAAGAATAAAGGAAAGAAAGACAGAAGGGTGAGTGTAAAGTCACCCGTAGGCAGAAGGAAGAGGAACGAATAAAGGAAAGAACGACAGAAGAGGAAGGAAGGAGGAGAGGAAAGGGCGGAGGGCAGACACCCAAAGCAGCACTAATTAGATTGAGTGGATGGTGAGCGCCCCCACCTACCAATTAATGATAATAATAATGATAATATTAATACTAATATTAATACTAATACTAATGCTAATGCTAATAATAATAATAATAATAATAATAATAATAACTAGCACGGTATATGCATACTGGCATTTCCTGGGACCTTGGATGGCCACCCGCTGTGGGACAAGGCCACCGAAGTCCCGTGTTATCCATTAAACCTAGGTCCCTCCTTGGGCCCATTTCCCCAGGGACGTAGTCCTCTTGTACATATTCCTACCATGGACCTATTTTCCTACTACAGGACACACTCACTCACACCAATCCGTCCTCCAAACCAACACGCAGTAGCCAGTAATAAAATGGTTGTAGAAATATAATGTTTCACCATTTTGACTTGATTATTTCTAATTAGTCTAATCTTGGCCATCAGGGGCACCACTTAAGCAACTGCAATGGATGTTAGGACTCCATATTATAATTACAAATCATAATAGATAGATAGATAGATAGATAGAGAGACAGATAGAAGCAGGGAGTCAGATGATGAGAAGGTATTGTGTCTGCAAGAATCGAGCAATGCTAAACATGCTTACACACTCTTAACTCAAGGAGTGCTTGATAGGCACACGACAGCGCCTAGTGACCATACACACACATACACACATACTCACACACAGGCTGCTAGAACTTTCCACTCACAAGGAACACACGTGACACACCCCTGCTACACCAGAAATTAGGAAAGAGAGCTCAGAAGGAGACAAGCGATACAAGAGGCTGGTCGCAGGGGAAGGGCTTGGCAACTAGAGAGAGAGAGACAGAGAGAGAGAGACAGAGAGATAGCTAGCGGGACTGGACTTTATACTCCGCTCCGTGTGAGAGACTTGTTAATATTTCCAAGACAAATAAAAATAGTCCCATACTATTCTTTACCTCTCCTGTCACTACATGACAAATGGGAAGCTACTCCAAGATATAAAAACCGCTCGTCCATAAGTCTAATATATATATAACTCAACCACAAAGGAACCACAAAGTCTTTTATGACATTTAGTCATTTTATGACATTTGGTGCCGTAAAAAGTGAAGCCTTTGAGAGCTGTTTTTATATATATTTTTTTTTTTATGCGAGGAAGAAGGAACCAAAGGCCATGAGCCCGCAGTAACAGTTCCCTCCAAGAGAAAAACAAAATACAATAAAGAGCCAAATTCAAGATCCGATCATTTTGAGATGCCTGGACACACTGCGTTTGAAAGACTGGACATCATAGGCAGCAGGAAATACGGACAGAGGGAGACAGTTCCAGAGCTGACCTGTTGCATAAATGAAAGACTGGGAGTAACGGTTAACTCTTGCATTAGAGAGTTGAACAGAAAAGGGATGAGAGTTTGCTGCCAGACGGGTGCTACGCGCCCGTCGTAGAGGTGGAGGAATGCAAGCAGACGTTCAGAGGAGCAGTGACCATTAAAGTAGCGATAGAAAAAAGATAAAGATGCAACAGTGCGGCGAAGAGACAGAGGTTGAAGGGAGTCAGTAAGAGGAGGAGAGTTAATGAGACGAAAAGCCTTTGACTCCATCCTATTGAGAAGAGCTGTATGTGGGGAGCCTCCCCACACATGAGAGTTGTACTCCACACAGGGGCGGATAAAACCCCTGTATAGAGTCAACAATTGTGCAGGGGTAAAGAAAGAGCGGAGTCGGCTTAGCACACCCAATCTCTTGGAAGCAGATTTTACAAGAGATGTAATATGATTTTTCCAAGATAAGTCCCGAGTAAATGAAACCCCAAGCATGTTCAAGGATGATGCAGGATTAAGCTGAATATTATTAAACATTAGTGGGTATACCTGTGGAAGATTTTGTCGGGTTGATAGGTGTAAGAACCGAGTCTTAGATGCATTAAAAACAACCATATTATTTTTACCCCAGTCAGAGATACGAGCCAAGTCAGACATTAGGTGTGCCATAGCCTCATCACTTGTTTGTTGAAGTAACTGTTGAGATGGGCATTGCGGGAACCAAATGGAAAGGTGAAGGATGGAGTCATCAGTGTATGAGTGGATAGGGTTAGATGTACAGCTTAGAAGATCATTGATGAATAAAAGGAAGAGAGTTGGTGATAGGACAGAGCCCTGAGGAACACCACTGTAGATAAATCTAGGAGAAGAACGATGGCCGTCTACAACAGCGGCTATAGAACGACCAGAAAGGAAGCTAGCGATGAAGGCACAGATAGAAGGATAGAAACCGTAGGAGGGCAGTTTGGAAATTAAATATTTATGCCAGACTCGATCGAAAGCCTTTGAGATGTCAAGTGCAATGGCAAAGCTTTCGCCAAAGTCCCAAAAGGAGGATGACCAGGAGTCTGAAAGGTAGGTGAGAAGATCGCCTGTGGAGCGTCCCTGACGGGACCCGTATTGACGATAGGAAAGAAGGTTGTGATAGGAAAGATGCCTTAAAATTTTTCTATTGAGAATTGACTCGAAAACTTTTGAAATACAGGACGTTAAAGCAATTGGACGATAGTTGGAGGGTTGGGGGTGGTCACCCTTCTTTGGGACTGGCTGAATGAGAGCAAACTTCCAGCAAGAAGGAAAGGTACAAGTTGACAGACAAAGGCGAAAGAGTTTGCCTAGGCACAGTGTAAGCACAGAAGCACAGTTCTTGAGAACAACAGGAGGGACCCCATCAGGCCCATATGCCTTGTTAGTACTGAGGCCAGTGATGGCAGAAAATACATCAACTGAAGAAATTTTAATGTCACCCATGAGGAAGTCAGAGGGGGGAAGTGATGGAGGAACAGCACCGGAATCATCTAAGGTGGAATTGGAGGAGAAAGTCTGTGTGAAGAGATCTGCTTTATCAGTAGAAGAAATAGCTACAGAACCATCAGAGTAGAAAAGAGGAGGGAAGGATGATGAGGTAAAGTTGTTAGAAAGATTTTTGGCAAGGGGCCAGAAGGAGCGGGAAGAATTCGAGTTGGAGAGTTGAGAGCATTTAGTATGGATGAAATTATTTTTAGTAGAGCGAAGAACAGACTTAGCACGATTCCGTGCAGAAACGTAAAGATGATGTGATTCAGGGGTGGGTTGGCTCCAGTACCTTTTGTAGGCCCTCTCCTTGTTGTGGACAGCATTAGAACAAGCGTGATTAAACCAAGGCTTTCTTGCATTAGTCAAAGGATATGACAAAGGAATGGGAGTGGTCACCCTTCTTTGGGACTGGCTGAATGAGAGCAAACTTCCAGCAAGAAGGAAAGGTACAAGTTGACAGACAAAGGCGAAAGAGTTTGCCTAGGCAGGGTGTAAGCACAGAAGCACAGTTCTTGAGAACAACAGGAGGGACCCCATCAGGCCCATATGCCTTGTTAGTACTGAGGCCAGTGATGGCAGAAAATACATCAACTGAAGAAATTTTAATGTCACCCATGAGGAAGTCAGAGGGGGGAAGTGATGGAGGAACAGCACCGGAATCGTCTAAGGTGGAATTGGAGGAGAAAGTCTGTGTGAAGAGATCTGCTTTATCAGTAGAAGAAATAGCTACAGAACCATCAGAGTAGAAAAGAGGAGGGAAGGATGATGAGGTAAAGTTGTTAGAAAGATTTTTGGCAAGGGGCCAGAAGGAGCGGGAAGAATTCGAGTTGGAGAGTTGAGAGCATTTAGTATGGATGAAATTATTTTTAGTAGAGCGAAGAACAGACTTAGCACGATTCCGTGCAGAAACGTAAAGATGATGTGATTCAGGGGTGGGTTGGCTCCAGTACCTTTTGTAGGCCCTCTCCTTGTTGCGGACAGCATTAGAACAAGCGTGATTAAACCAAGGCTTTCTTGCATTAGTCAAAGGATATGAGAAAGGAATGTATGCTTCCATGCCCGAGAGAATAACCTCCGTAATGCGCAAGGGACATTCAGATGGCACCCGGCCATGGAAACAATAATCATTCCAGGGAAAATCAAAGAAGTACTGCCTGAGGGCCTCCCACTCCACGGCTCCAAAATGCCACAAACGACGTTTCCCTGGAGGGTCCACAGGCCGTACCGGAGTGATAGGACAGGTTAAGGTGATAAGTTTGTGATCGGAGGAGCTCAACAGAGAGAAAAGATTAACAGAGTAAGCAGAAGGATTAGTTGTGAGGAAGTGGTTAAGTATGTTGGAGCTCTCTCCAAGGCGGTCAGGGATACGGGTAGGGTGCTGTACAAGCTGCTCTAGGTCATTAAGGATAGAAAAGATGTAGACTTATTCACCAGGTAGATCCGTGAAAGGAGAGGAGAGCCAAAGGTGGTGGTGAACATGGAAATCTAGAATGGAGATTTCAGAGAAAGGAGAAATGGATAGAATGTGTTCCATCGCAGAAGTAAGACAGTCGAAGAATTTTTGATAGTCAGTAGAATTAGGGGATAAGTAAACAGCACAGATATATTTAGTCAGAGAATGACAGGAAAGCCGAAACCAGAGTGTAGAGAATTTAGAAGAATCGAGTTCAGGAACACGAGAGCAAGAGAAGTCGTTGTGTATATATACACAACAGCCACCTTTGGCTTTGAAATGAGTATAGAGAAAGTAGTAGGATACAGAAAAAGGTTTGCTGTCAGTTGCCTGAGACAGCTGAGTCTCCGATAGAAAAAGAAGGTGAGGTTTAGAGGAGGAGAGGTGCTGCTCAACAGAGTGAAAGTTAGAGGAAAGGCCGCGAATGTTGCATAAATAAAGAAGAAGAGAGTCAGACAGTGGTTCCAGGCACCTCGAGTCGTCACCGGGAGAGGGGCGGATGGTGGGGGGATTTATGGGCCCCCCCCTGGGGACTCCGAGGCTTGGTGAAGAAACGCCATTTTTGTTGAATTTTGAATAGGAAGTGTAGTGTGTACTGTGCATGTAGTTTGGTGTAGATAGTTAGAGAAATTTGTACTGGAGAGCATGCTGGCCTACTCTCTGTGTAACTGAGACACTGAAAAAGTTCAGCAAAGGGGGATGGTCAGGAACTAGTCCTGAGGGCTGATGAAACGGGAGCTCCAGCACTCCCCGTCATCAGCTTTCCATCCACCTCGGGAGTACTGCCCTGCTCGACTGGTGCTACAGTCTACATATAGAGTTCTATATGCATTCCCCTCTATTGCCATCGAGGATAGACAGAGAGACAATAAGACACAGACATTCCATGATTCCATGTGTATGTGTGTGTGACTATATATATATATATATATATATATATATATATATATATATATATATATATATATATATATATATATATATATATATATATATATATATATATATATATATATATATATAATCATCAGTCTTTTGAGCATCCATTGAACCGGCCTATCCCGACCGAAATCGGGACGATACAGCCAATGTATCTCTACCAAGTGGGTTAGGCTGTCTGGTAAAGGTTGTATGTAGGGTGAGAAGTGCTTGTACGTGTAATTGTAGTGTTGGAGTGGCTTTGGATGTGTATGTACATAAGAACATAAGAACATAGAAAGAGAGGATAACTGCAGTAGGCCGGTTTGCCCATGCTAGGCAGCTCCTAGAAGAGTAACTGAACTACTAGAATGAGATAAGGACAGCAAAGAAGAAGGCTCTCCCCCGCCCTCCAGACCCTCCAGCGGAAGCCGGCAGGAAAAAAGTCAGAAAGAACACCACGAAGTATAGAAAAACTGGCGTGGACATTTTATAGGAAAGTGTGAAAGGAGAGTAGGGACTATGGTTGTGTAACCTGAAAAGGAAAAAGTATGAATTAGTATTGATTATAAGATTTTTTTTTTTCTATACCCACCCCTTATTTGTCATATGCTTATCGAGCCTATGCTTGAAACTCTAAATGGAAGAGGCAGCAACTACTTTACTAGGTAGCTTATTCCATTCGTCTACTACTCTAATACCAAACCAACTTCTACCTATTTCCTTATTGAAAGGGAATTTTCCTAGTTTGAAACCATTACTTCTAGTTCTATCCTGCATTCTCACTTTAAGTACCTTGCTAATATCTTCCTTATTTATACCCTTCATCCACTTAAACACCTCAATTAAGTCTCCCCTTACCCTACGCCTCTCTAGCGAGTGCAGACTTAGTCTTTTCAGTCTGTCTTCATATGACAGGTTGCGAACATCATGTATCATTTTTGTCATTCTTCTCTGTACATTTTCTAACGAGTTACTACCCATTCTATAGTAAGGACACCAGAATTGTACTGCGTAGTCTAAGTGTGGCCTTACTAATGCTAGTTAAAGTTGTAGAATTCCTTTTGATGACCTGTTGCTCACGCTTCTCGAAATAAATCCTAGGACCCTATTTGCTTTATTTCTCGCATTAATACACTGCTGTCTTGGTTTCAGGTCGTTACTAACCATAACTCCTAGTTAAGTACTTTACATTTTTCAACGTTAAAATCCATTTGCCAAGTTTTGAATCATTTGGAAAATGTATCGAGGTCCTTTTGTAATTTACGGCAATCGTCAGTCGAGTTCATGATACGCCCTATTTTCGTATCGTTGGCAAATTTGCTGATGCTGCTAATGACTCCTAAGTCTAGATCATTTATATATATAATAAATAATAAGGGACGAGTACTGAACCCTGTGGTACACCACTAGTTACTAATCCCCAGTCCGACTTAGTTCCATTTATTAATACTCTCTGCTTTTGTCCTTTCAGCCAGGATTCTATCCATTTTAAGATATCCCCGTCTATACCGTGTGCTCGAACGTTTCTAACTAACCTTTCGTGTGGGACCTTATCAAAAGTTTTACTAAAGTCCAGATAAATAACATCGTAAGCTTTATCGCTATCTACTGCCTCATAGACCTCCGAGTAGAATGACAAGTTTGTGAGGCAGGATCGGCTTTGCCTGAATCCGTGCTGACTTTCGATTATAAGATTAAATTTTTCTAAGTGTTCTCTAATCTTATTTGCCAAAATTGACTAACATTTTTCCTACTATTGACGTTAGACTTATTGGACGATAATTCGACGCAGCTGATTTATCACCCTTTTTAAAGATGGGCACTACGTTTGCGGTCTTCCACGCCTCTGGAACTTCTCCTGAACTTAATGAGTCATTCAATAACGTTAAAGTGGCTGCCATAATTCTTCTTTGGTTTCTTTTATAATTTTTGCATATATTTCTTCCGGACCTGGCGATTTTTGAGGTTTTAACAATTTATTAATTTCTTTCAATACGTCCTTCCTACTAATGGTTATTTTACTAAGAATATTTTCCATATTCTCATCGTAAATATTTGCTGCTTGAGGAACCTGGTCTAGATTTTCCTTGCTGAATACTGATATGAAATAATTATTTAGGATGGAGCACACTTTTTTATCTTCACTGGTAATGTCACCTGATTCTGTTCTGAGTGGTCCTTTCTTATCTTTATTTTTCGTACGGTACATTTGATAAAAACCCTTAGGATTTTCTTTCGATCCATTAGCAACCTTAAAATCATAACTTCTCTTTGCTTTTCGTATCTCCCTCTTTACCTCTCTATTTAAAATCGCGTACCGGTTACGCAAGTGTTCCTCTCCACGTTTTATTTTTCTATATATATGCCTTTCCTTTGGCCTATGAGAGATTTTAATCTGTTGTTTAACCATCTTGGTTCTGAATTATTTGTTCTAAACGGTTTTGAAGGGATATATCTATCTTTGCCTCCGTGTATTGTATTTACTAATTCGTTATATTTCTCACTGGTTGAACGTCTACCTGGTGCTGGAGCTAAGTTAATCCCCGTCACCTCGACTACACTCCCATCTACCACCTCACCTTCCAAAGACACCTGGAGCACATTCCTACGTGTTTCCTGCCCCTCGCCAATGACCTGGGGTTCCCCACTGACCTGACATTCCCTCAAATAGCTAATCTCCCCGTGGAATACCGTTCGAAAATAAGCTCTTAATCCATTGAAATCTCCTAGACGAAAATTAGGAACGGTGAAGGTATTTTCGGTGGAACAGATATCCCAAATAAATCTTTCTTCATGATCACTATTACCAAGTCGTCCACCAACCTCTATATCTTTATTAGCTAAAACCAAATCTAGTATATTATTACCTCTGGTGGGCTCCCTGATATACTGATAAAGGAAATTATCCTGTACTACCTCTAGAAATTCCTCTGACTCTACATCCCCTGTCTGATTTCTCCAATCTATCCTTGGCAGATTTAGGTCCCCTACAATAATTATTACTAAGCTGGACTGTGACTCTTTCCTAATTTCTTTCCAAAGGTATTTACTATCTGCTCTACTTAATTTTAGAGATCTGTAAATTGCTCCCAAGACTAATTTCTCCCTATTGTTACTAATTTCAACCCAGACACTTTCTGTGTCCCTATTTACTTTAATGTCTGCTTTGTTGTAACAGTTTAATGAATCATTTACATAAATAGCTACCCCGCTCCCCTTTCTTCCCTGACGGTTTGACACAAAAATATTATAGCCTTTTATCTGATATTCTGCTAAAAATTCTCGAGTGTCTGTATTCATCCAAGTTTCACTGATAACGGCAATGTCTATTTTTTCTGTACAAATTAAAGTCCTCAGTTCATCCATTTTATTACGTAAACTCAAGCTGTTTGTGTAGTACACTTTCAGATTATTACGAGTAGTTATGCCTTTACCTTGGGATTTACTGTTTTTTATTTAATTACTAACTGGGAAATTCTTTACTTTACTAATATAACAATTTTTTTTACTATCGCTTATCTCCCTTCTATCATCGCTTGTTGTCATCTATCATCGCCTGCTCAATCTGAGGTGCCTGAGTGGATGTATCTATACTAATGGTTGAACTTTTGTTCTTAATTTTGCAAGTCTTGATGCATCTATCCAAACATGGTAATAATGATTTCTGAGTGTAGTTGCTGTAACTTCCTGTACGTCTACTTCTCAACCTCGAAAAAATCCCTCTAACTCCCTACCTATCATTCCAGCTAAAACAGTAACTCCCTGCCTGGTAAGATGAGTCCCATTCCAACTATACAAGGCACTCCGACCATAAAACCGGTCCCAGCTGTCTATGGAAGGTATTGTATTGTCTTTGCAATACCTTTCAAGGCAGCAATTAAACCCTATTTTTCTGCTCAACCACTCCCCCCCCAACTCGCCACCTGGGTAAAACACCAAGCACTACAGGGGTTCCTCCCCTCTCCCTAACCTTCTCTAACATCAATTTATACTTCTGCCACCGTACCTCACTCTTACGGCTACTAATATCATTGCCTCCTACACTGAGGCACACAGTGGGTTTGTCATCACTATCCTTCACTATATTTGAAATTTTCTCTATCACATTAGCCACCCTGGCCCCTGGAAGACACACATGTTTATTGAGTGGTGTATACATGGCTCTGTTAAGATATCTCACCTGTGAGTCCCCAGCAACAGCAACATTTTTCTTACCTTTCTTGCCCTCACTATACTTACCTGCATAGGAAGGTCTATTACCGTCCTTCTTCTCAAGTTTCCTCTCTGCCTTCCCTTCACATTTGTCCCGTAGTGCATCGAATGTATTTGTGGTCTTAATTTCCGATTGTTTTTTAAGGGTGAACTTCGTAGCACCCTTATGGACCAGTGTCCAACCATCAGCCTTTTTCTCTCTCTCTCATCCAACATCTCCTCCAACAATTCCCTCATTTGTGACTTCTCTTGACTGAGAACCTGTACCTCCCGCTTCAATTCGAGAAGCTCTTCCTTTAACTGAAGGTATTCTTTCTCATATCTTGCAACGGAGACACAGCTGTCCGTAGAGGACGCCATCACGCACAAATTCACAGGGGTATCACAGGTCACTACAACACACTAGCACAACACTATCACAGGTCAGTAGCACAACACTGTCACAGGTCACTAGCACATCACTATCACAGGTCACTATCGCAGTTCACTACAACACACTAGCACAACACAATCACAGATCACAGGTAGCTAAATCAGGTACGCCAGGAGACGTCCGATCAGACTGACCTCACGAGAGTCTGTGAACCAAGTGTAATCGGTCAGCGCAAGCCGACTGGGTGCAAGCATACTTTATAGTAAGAGACACTGGTTCAACCACAGCACTCCTTGTGTCCACCAATGCAGTACGTGGCTGGGTGAACACTCCCAAAGTTTATTACCCTGGCGGGGAGCGAACCCTGGCTCATCTGTGTACGAAATGCACACTACCACTGTACCATATATATATATATATATATATATATATATATATATATATATATATATATATATATATATATATATATATATATATATATATATATATATATATATATATATATATATATATATATATATATATATATATATATATATGCAAAATACTCACAGGAAAAATGATAGGAGCAACAGTGAGTATTTTCGTATATTACATCGTCAGACAGAGTCTGACAGAAAGGTAAAGGGTAGTGGTCTTTTATGCACACCTGCAGCAGGGAGTGGCACACAGAACAAAGGATGACCTGAATTTTTACTTGCGGCTTAACATCTGGACACCTGCAGTAGGGAGTGGCACAACAACACAGGATGACCTGAATCTAAAAATGGACGATGCACAGAACAATAGGAACGCTTTCTTTTTTCTTCCTTTAGGATGCACCTGACAAAAAGGGGGGGGGGAGGGATAAATACTGTGGCTTAACTTAAGACCTAGAGGATTAATGCTAGGTGTGTCCTACGCAGGTGTGACTACACCACAAGGAGATGACAGGGAACAATCAATTGTTAGTCTGGGGGATTCTGCTTTAAAATTAATTCAGTTATCAATTTATCACACTTAAAATAACCATAGCTCATGTTCATATTCTTTTCATATGTGCCAGAAATTAGGCAAGACTCTAATTCATTCTCTTATCAAAGCTTTTTGATCTTGCTAGAATCTTAGAGCCTGCCCAGTCAGTATGGTGATCACTGGATGCTTTGTGCTGAAAAAAACCACTACTCTGTCGGGCTGTCCTTACACTATATTTATGTTACGAGATTCTAGTTTCCAAATCTTTTCCAGATTGTCCTATGTAAAATTTGTTACAGCTTTTACACGGAATTTTGTAAACAACGGCTGAAATACTGAAAGGGCAGTTCTTGATGATTTTTTTTTTTAATGGTGTTCTCATATTTGAATACTACTTGTACATTAAGTTTCTTCAGTATGTGAACAATATCAAGAAAATTTTCATGGAAGGGGAGGACAAGGGTTCTTTGAATATTCTGGCGATCTGGCTTATTAGTTGTCCCTTCAGGGAACCGTTTCTTGGCTGTATTGTGGCACTGAGTTAGTATGCTTTGTGGATGTTTTAGCTTCCTTCCAATATTCTGAATCATTTCTAGGTTATCATCTAAAAATTCTGGGTCTGAAATTCTATATGCTCTTAGGTACATGGATATGAAAACAGATCTTTTTACATTAATATGATGGTTTGAATAATAATGCACATATGACATAATATTTGTAGGTTTTCTGTATACATTAGTCTTCAAGACATTTTGGTTCCTGATAACTTTTACATCCAAAAATGACAATTCATTTTCCATTTCCATCTCATGAGTAAACTTAATCGATGGAACTAACGAATTTAATTTCAGGAGAAATTCATCAATGGGATCACTGATGGGCCAGAAGCACAGGATATCATCAATGTATTGGAGCCAAATTATGTTTTGCTCCTTTATAGAGATCAATAAATGTTTCTCAAAGTATTCCATGTAAGTATTTGCAAGAACTGGGGAGAGGTGATTACCTATGGCCATATCAAATTTTTGTGTGTAAGATTTGCCTTCAAAGATAAAAGATGAGTTCACAATGCACAATTTACTTAACTTGATAATGTTTTCAGAGGGAATACCATCAATGATACTACCCAAAATGCTTGGCAGGAAAGTTAACACATCAGCAACAAAGACATTTGTGAAAAAAAAAAAAAATTAACATCAAAGCTGACTACAGTAATTTGTAGGGGTACATAACATTTAGAGATTTTAACTTCCTTACCAAATCCTCATTTAAGAAAACTAACAGTTCTGCTCCTAAAAGGTTTGTCAATGCCTTGGACAAACTTCCGTAATAAGGGTGACACCTGTTGTTATATCAAATCCCAGTATGCAGTTGACATCATTTTAAACCTCACTTCACGCAGTTTTGATTACTCGTTGTATAAACTAAAATATCAAAATATTACCAAACATATCTGTGTAGTTTATTGCTCCCCCAGTGCTTCTTCTGAACCCAGTGTATTTGATTTCATTTCCACACATTTGAGTAACCTTAATCTGAACCCAGTGTATTTGATTTCATTTCCACACATTTGAGTAACACCGAAATTACCATCTTGGGTGATTTTAACATACATAATGTTGAATGGTTATTGCACTCTGCCAGGACTGACGATGCTGGTCTAAAGTGTGAGCTGTTTACAGAATCGTTTAATCTCATGCAACTGGTAAGGCAACCAACCAGATTACCAGATAATCCTGACCATAATGCCCTTCTTTTGGATCTGTTCCTGACAAATAATCCAGATCAGTACAGGATAGAAGTATTGTCTCCACTTGGATCATCTGACCACAATCTCATCAAAGTCTCATTACTTAGCCCCCCCACACCTCCCCATTCTGAACCTGTCAGGATGACCCGATGGCATTTTGATAGGGCAAACTGGGATGAATTTAGAAATTATCTTGCTGACATTCCATGGCAGTTTTTCTTCTCTAGTGATGTCAATTCTACCCAGTCCCACATTTGTGATTTAATACTAGCTGGTATGGATTTACTCATACCAAGTCAACATTTCACTAAAAGGTCGAACTCTCCAAAATGGTTTGATAGCATCTGTGCCAGAGCAACACTCCAAAAGTCAGAAGCATATAACTATTACTTGAAATAAAAAACATCTGAATCACTCTCTCAATTTAAAATTGCTAGAAACCATGCAAAAGCTGTAATAAATCTTGCTAAATCAAACTTTCTTCAAAGCCAAGCATCAAAAAACTACTTAACAACCCTAATGACAATAGAATATTCTGGTCAACTCTCAGTTCTTTCAATAATAACTTTAATAAGTCATCATCCATTCCCCAACTAAAATCTCCAGATGGCAACATTACAAATGACCTGCGTGGGAAAGCAGATATCTTTGCCAGTACATTTGCCAGAAATTCTACCTTAGAGGAAGCCAGCCAGAATGTCCCAGCACTAGAACTTGACTCTCCCGACATTGTTCCACTTAAAATACAGACAAGGTACGTAAAATCCATCCTAGACAATATACCTACCAACAAAGCTCCAGGCCCAGATGGAATTCCGCCAATTGTTTTGAAAAGGTGTTCCCCAGAACTTGCCTCTGTTCTTGCAAAATTATTCAGACTATGCATACGTACTTCTTCATTCCCTAATTCATGGAAAGAAGCCAATATCCACCCAATTCCAAAGAAAGGAAGTTCCTCAGATCCCTTTGATTACAGACCAATAGCTGTCACATCTTCTCTTGGTAAGGTTTTTGAAACTAATTAATAAACACATAGTTAAACATCTTGAATCCAACAACTTAATTAGTGATAGACAATATGGTTTTCGCCAAAAAAGATCCACCATTGACATACCGGTATTCAATTTCCTGACTCATACCATCCATCAGTCATTTGACCTACATGGTGAAACTCATGCAGTAGTTCTGGATATTTCTAAAGCTTTCGACAGAGTGTGGCACTGTTCCCTGTTGTCCAAACTCCCTTGCTATGGACTAAACTCTTTTGTTCCTTTGATTTCCTCATATCTCAGCAACAGAAAAATAAGAGTAAAAGTAGATGATGTATATTTCACTTTCCACTCAGTTAACGCCGGCATGCCGCAGGGATCAGTTCTGGCACCAACCCTGTTCCTCGTTCATATTAATGATCTCTTATCTGTCACCCACAATCCCATCCATTCATATGTAAATAACCCAACACTTCATAGTTCATTCATACTCAGACATCCATTTACAAAGTCCGATATCTCTAACTCTCACCTCAGTACAGCCATCTCTTTAAATCAAGACTGCCAGAATCGTATATTACCTTCAATGCTACAAATATTCCCATTTCCAAAAGTATTGAAATTCTCGGCGTCTCGCTTAACAATGACCTCAGCTGGGCCTCTCATATTAGATCACTTGCTAAAACCACCTCAAAGAAACTTGGATTACTGTACAGAGTCCGTAACTTCTTCACTGACGAGCAGTTAGTTATAATTTATAAGAGTCATGTGCACTTTCAGCTTGAATACTGCTCACCCTTGTGGAGTGAATGTGGAGAGGTTGCATTAAAACAAGTAGACAAAACTCAGAACAAAGCTGTTAGAATTATTAATAACCCTGCTGTTACTAATAAACTACCTCCCCTACAAGTAAGAAGGAATGTTGCCTCCCTTGCGTTATTTTACAGATATTTCTATAGCAAATGCTCAGACGAAGTTGCGTCCATGGTGCCACCTCTCCATGCCTTCCCTCGTGCTACACGGGCAGCTGGCAGCGTTCATGACTGGAATGTGACTCAGCCATACTGCAGACCTTCTGCCTATCAGAAATCTTTCATTCCCCGAATTGCATCTCTCTGGAACTCGCTTCCCCAGAGTTGTTTCCCTCCAAACTTCAACCTACTGCTGTTCAAATCTAACTGTTACAGATATTTTATGAAGAGAGGACACCAGTATTCTGGTGCATGGATTTGTTTGTTTGTTTTTATTCATTTGTTTTTCCTTCCTCTGTTCTGTAATTAAAAATAAAAAAAATGAAAAAAGATGATGCCCTGCATATAACTACAGCTGATAAAAGCAGCGCTGTATTAGTCATGAACAAATGTGACTACAAAGAAAAAATGAGTGAACTGTTGCGTGACACCAGCACCTACAGTGAACTAAAAAGTGATCCAACTGAAAAACTATCTTTTTATCTATCTATTGCCAGACCCCTTAATCCCGTACGGGGTGGCTACAAACAAATCGCCTCCACATCGCCCTGTCCCCTGCCATTTCACTGCCCTGCTCTCAACTCACACCTCTCTCTCTCATAAACCTCTCTTCTCCATCCCTCTATCTCATCCTTGGCCTCCCCCTCCCTCTCTCTCCTCCACCTCACTCACATACACTCTCCTTGTCAGTCTCTGACTCTCCATCCTCTCCACATGGCCAAACCACCTCAATGTGTTCCTCCTAACGCTTCCTATCATATCCACATCCACACCACAACACTGTTTTATATCCTCATTTGTCAGCCTGTCTCTCCATGTGACTCCACAGGCTCTTCTTAAATAGCACATTTCCACTGCTTTCACTCTTGACTTGTGTCCATCCAACAACGTCCAAGCTTCACATCCATACGTTACAGTTCGTATCACAATACTGTCATGTAGTAACTTTTTCACTTCCATGCTCACGTCCCTGTTTCTTATCACTGCTTTCAAGGAACCTGCAACCTTTCTTCCTTGTTGTACCTTTTCAAACACTTCACGCTCCAAACTTCCATCCTTACTCATAACACTCCCCAAGTACTTAAACGTACTCATATTTTCCATTTCCTCACCATCCAACCTCACTGTACATTCAATGACTTCACCTCTTTCAAAGATCATCACTTTACTCTTCCCTACATTCACCTTTAGATTCCGTTTCTTACACACTCTCCCAAACTCATCCACGAAGCCTTGCAGTTCCCCTTCATTTTCACTCAACAACACAGTATCATCTGCAAACAGCAGTACAGGGAGCTTCCAAACACTACCCTCTTTCACTAGAGCCACTCCAACATCCACTGACCTACCTTCTATCTCTTTTATTACCCCATCCATGTACTGATTGAACAACCATGGAGACAAGACACATCCCTGTTTCAACCCTACTTCAAAGAGAAAAATTCACTCAGTTCACAATCCACATTCACTGCAGCCATAGCACCCTCATGTATGCTCTTCACAGCATTCAACAACTTCCCATCTTCTCCATATATTCATAATACTTTCCACAATTCTTGTCCATCCACCCTGTCATATGCTTTCTCCAAATCCATGAAGGCCGCATACAACTTCTTCCCCGTCTCTAGAAACTTTTCCACTAAAGATCTAAGAATGAGTATCTGATCTACACAACTGAATATTATTAAACATTACAGGTATACCCACTAATGTTTAATAATATTCAGCTTAATCCTGCATCATCCTTGAACATGCTTGGGGTTTCTTTTACTCGGGACTTATCTTGGAAAGATCATATTACATCTCTTGTAAAATCTGCTTCCAAGAGATTGGGTGTGCTAAGCTGACTCCGCTCTTTCTTTACCCCTGCACAATTGTTGACTCTATACAGGGGTTTTATCCGCCCCTGTGTGGAGTACAACTCTCATGTGTGGGAAGGCTCCCCACATACAGCTCTTCTCAATAGGGTGGAGTCATAGGCTTTTCGTTTCATTAACTCTCCTCCTCTTACTGACTCCCTTCAACCTCTGTCTCTTCGCCGCACTGTTGCATCTTTATCTCTTTTCTATCGCTACTTTAATGGTCACTGCTCCTCTGAACTGTCTGCTTGCACCTCTACGACGGGCGCGTAGCACCCGTCTGGCAGCAAACTCTCATCCCTTTTCTGTCCAACTCTCTAATGCAAGAGTTAACCGTTACTCCCAGTCTTTCATTTATGCAACAGGTCAGCTCTGGAACTGTCTCCCTCTCTCTGTATTTCCTGCTGCCTATGATCTCCAGTCTTTCAAACGCAGTGTGCCCAGGCATCTCAAAATGATCGGATCTTGAATTTGGCTCTCAATTGTATTTTGTTTTTCTCTTGGAGGGAACTGTTACTGCGGGCTCATGGCCTTTGGTTCCTTCTTCCACACATAAAAAAAAAAAAAAAAAACTCTTTCCTTCTTAAAGCTTCCCTGTTCTTCACCAACTAATTCCTCTGTTATTTCCATAACTCTGTCAGTAAGTATCCTACCATACACTTTTCCTATTACACTAAGAAGACAAATGCCCCTATGATTACCACACACTTCTTTTTCCCTTTCCTTTGCACAAGGGAATAATTATACCTGATTTCCAATCCTCCGGGACTCAACCTTCCTCCCAGGCCAATCTGCACATCTTCCACATCCATTCTACTACTATCTCTCCCCCATACTTCAGCATTTCACCACACCCTCCATCAATTCCTGGGGCTTTCCACAATTTATCTTTCTTCATCACTTCCACAACTTCTATCCTACTGATATCTTCCTGTCTTCTCACCTTCCTCCTTCTCCCAGCCATTCTCCGGTCACTTATACTCGCATTATTTCCATTCCCTATGTTCAACAATTTCTTACAGTGTTTTCTCCATCTGCTCACTTTTTCTCCCTTCTCCACTAGTAATCTACCATTTTTATCCTTCACTCCCATACTATCTTCTCTGCCACCCTGTCTTACTCTCTTCACCTCATTCCAGAACATTTTCTTACAGTCCCTCAACTTTACACTTAAATTCCTTCCAAATTCCTCATCAGCTCACTTCTGACTCTCTCTTACTAATCTTTTCACCTCTCTCTTCCTTTCTACATATAACTCTCTCTTCTGCATCTCAACTTCTTCCACGTCCCTGTTTCTCATCCATTCATTGTATGCTCTCTTCTTTTGTGCCACAGCCTGTCACAGCTCTTCATTCCACCATGCTGTTCCTTGCACCCCCTTTTGTCTTATATTCACCCCACACACCACATCACATGCTGCACATATTTCTTCTGTAAATATCTTGCACACACCTTCCACGTCCCCCATCTGTTTCAATTTACCCAATCATTCCTCCACTTCTCTCTTATATTCTGCCTTTTTCTGATCCTCTTGTAACCTTTCCACTCTCCTTGCAACTACTTCTTCCTCCCTTCCTTCCCTTCTTCTATTTCTCCATCCTACTTGGATCTTGATTCTGGCCACCAGCAAGTAATGGTCAGAAAGTCCACCCTCCCAACCTCTAGAAGCTCTTGCATCCATTACACATCTTTGCATCCTTTCATCCACACACACATAATCAATCATTGCCTTCCGTTCATTCAGTTCACCACCCACCCTTCTCATCACTTGCTATGTATACCTGTGGATCATTTTGTGCCTGAGGAGGGTATTGGGTATCATAAACCCCCTCCGGGCACAAATGTCCACAAACACACTGCCATTCTCATTTACCTCAGCAGGCACACCCCACTCACGAACTATTCCATTCACCCTCACATTCCCTACTTTACCATTCATATCACCGATCAAAAACACTATCTCATTCCTTTCAAACTTTTCCATGCACACTTCTACATTTGTCCAGAACTCTTTTCTCACTGCTTGCACGATCTTGCGTTGGTGCATACACGCACACAATCGCCCACATTTGTATTCCAACTGTTAATCTTACCCACACAATCCTTGAGCCAAATGATCCATACTCTCTTATGTTCTTCTTCGATATTTTACTCAAAACAATACACACTCCTCCTTTTGTCCTCTCATTCTCACGTACTCCTGCACATATACCCATCGATACTCCCATTCTCTCACACTCCCACCTCTTCATTTAGTTTCAGTTACTCCACATACATCCACTTCCGCACCCTCAAGCACCTGGACAATCTCTCTCTCTCTTTCACCTCATCATTCGCACCTCTTACATTCCACGTGGCTATCCGTATCATGTCCTTTGCCCGGTCCTTTGTCGTTATCTTTTGGTCAGTTCTTGTCCGAGGCTTCTTGTTCGTCTTTGTAGTTAGCTATTTTCCGGGGGGGGGGGGGGCACTAACCCTTCGCCAACCCATTATGCGCCTCATATGACAAGC